>NC_142887.1:49421875-49778750 GCF_051225735.1 Oryctolagus cuniculus | reverse complement strand
CTTCAGGGGAAAACTCAGATAGAAGTTTTTCCATTTACATCCAAAAAGCCCTTTGTTCCAAGAGGAGTAGAGGTGGGGAAGTAAGACCTATCTCCTTAAAAACCCCCAGCCTCGGCTAATCCTCCACCTAGCAGCCCCGGCACACCGGGTTCTAGTCCCGGTCGGGGTGCCGGATTCTGTCCCAGTTGCTCCTCTTCCAGGCCAGCCTTCTGCTGTGGCCAGGGAGTGCAGTGGAGGATGGTCCAGGTGCTTGGGCCCTGCACCCCATGGGAGACCAGGAAAAGCACCTGGCTCCTGCCATGGGATCAGCGCGGTGCGCCGGCCACAGCGCGCCGGCCGCGGCGGCCATTGGAGGGTGAACCAACGGCAAAGGAAGACCTTTCTCTCTGTCTCTCTCTCTCACTGTCCACTCTGCCTGTCAAAAAAACCAAAAACAAACAAACAAAAAAAACCCAGCCTCAACATGACTGCGCGCTCAGCCCTCTGCCTCTGCTGAGCCACCTGCCCGGTCTGGCCAGGTGTAATCTCTCCTCTCAACACGTAACCTCACTCCCTCCCACCGCAGTCTGAGTGACTGGGCACTCTCTCAGGTCCTGTCCGGAGAGGTGCCCATCCGTCCTTACGGATGTCCCTTCCCTAATAAACCTTGCTATTTTACCTCCCACTACTCTGTCTCACGCCTGAATTCTTTTCTTGCGCAAAGACAAGAACCCTGGAATTTCTCTGGTAACATTTTTGGCAACCATGAAGGGATTTTGAGAAGACATCGGAGGTCAGTATTCCTTCCCTTAAGTGGTACCAGATCTGTGGAAGTGACCGTTGAGTGTCTGGCACCCCAAAGCTCTCTGAGAATGCGGAGTCCCCCCGGCCACGGCTTAGCTATGGCCAAAACTCCAGAGGGATTGTAAGGAATGGGAGGGAAATTAGGAAGGGCAGTTGGCTGAGAGCCTGGAGACCCCCTGAGCTCACTTTGGCTTCCCCGTGGCTGGACTGCGACCGGAGGATCAGGTCTATCTCTTGGAGGGACGCCTGGTCACACTGCCTACGTGAGCAGGGCTTAGCTTCGGTCGAGGCTAATATTGGCCCTCCAGGTAAACTCAGACAACTAGGTAGTGGGTAACCTTGAGCGATAGGAGATTTCGAACCCCACTCAGCCCCAGACATGAGGGCCTTTCCCTATGCTGTCCTCCAGCTGAGATTCATAGGGGAAGGTGAGGGCAGTCGCTCACATCTTGTCCTCTGTGGCTTTCAGCCTTCCTCCTCCTCCCGGGGGTCCCTCCCCGACTCTTTTGCTCTCCTCATCTCCATTCCTATACCACTGGCCAGGAGAAAGGAAGAGGGAAATTCCACAGGCCTCTCCACCTAGGGAAAAGCTGTTCCCTGTTACCTGTTAACCCTTTCCAACTTGGTAGAAAGTTTTCCGTCTTTGAGCTTATGGTAGCTCTGGTGCGTCTCTTAAAGTTTTTGTGAACTATTACTGTTGCTAAGCTTTAACTGCTTGAGGACTGAATCTGGAAAGTAGCTAAAGTTAACTATCTGTTGTAATTGACTGAGTGTTTGCATCTGGCTTTGGTTGAATTATAGGAGGTTCCCAGCACTCTTGGTGAAACGGCACACCTACCCAACCCCACAGCTAATCCTGCCAGGCCCCGGTGTGTGAGCAGTCTTCCCTGTAAATGGGGGACCACAGAGCCTTTCTCTGCACTCTATTCCAGTCTTGTGGCCTGCTGCACCCAGGCAGGCATAGCCAGATATCTCTAGGGAGAGCGCCCCCACCCCAGGGCTGCTTTTTTTTCCTCTGCAGGAGGAATCTCCAATTCAATACTACTGCTGGCTTTACCTAAGGGAGCCAGAACCTTAAGCCATTAACCCTTAACAACCTGATGGGTTTTTCTCTTTGCAGTTAATGGAAACCTAAGCAATGGGTTCATATGCTGATAATCAGCTCTTTTCTGTGCTGCTATTCCTGACTTATCTGAGAGCATTCACCTGTCTTGAAGGTTTCGCCTTTTTCTATTGCCATTAGAGTCTTGATTGGGAAAATTGCAATGTGAAGTTGTTTATGTTGTTTATCTGTTTTTAATGTTTGAGTGATTACCCAACTGATCAGAAATGTACTAATTTTGGGTAAATGGTTTGACTCTGACAGCTTAAATTCTAAACTGAGTCTTCCAACTTTGGGCTTCCAGTCAGATCCCTGGAACTCTCAAAGGATGGGACTCTAAAATTTGTTAAAGCAACAGCTGTTTGAGTCAATTCAGATTATGTGACCTATGCTGTATTCATGTTTTGCTTTCCAGCTAGAGCGGTCTTATGAAAATGAAAGTAAATTCTGTGCATACAAGCCTTTATGTTGTTAACTAAAGTAAGCCAATACAGATTGGTTCAGAGAATTGAGTTAATGCAAACGCCCTTAAGTTTGCTCAGTGGCTCACTTGCTCAGTTTTACATGTCTTTGATATGCTTTAAACTTGTTTCTCTTAACGATGAAGATCTTTTCAAAGTTGTAAACATGAACTAGTGTTTGCTGTCCAGGAGGTGCTATCCTTATGTTACTTAAAAGCATGGGGATGTAATTTTGACTTCTAATTCACATAATGGTGTGGTATTCATTAATAACTCAGTGTCTTAAGTCATCTAGGCATCAGTGCTAAGTAAAACTTGGGGAAAATGTATTATGTGTACTTTGCACATCTTTTTTTTTTTTAAACTTTTATTTAATGAATATAAATTTCCAAAGTACGACTTATGGATTACAATGGCTTCCCCCCCATACCGTCCCTCCCACCCACAACCCTCCCCTTTCCCACTCCCTCTCCCCTTCCATTCACATCAAGATTCATTTTCGATTATCTTAATATACAGATCAGCTTAGTATACATTGAGTATGGATTTCAACAGTTTGCTCCCACACAGAAACATAAAGTGAAAATTAATAGATGATTTTTTTTAAATGATGATGAAATCAGAGCAGACCTGTTGTCATGTTTAATCCCAGTGAGGGTCAAGTTGGGAATTGATAATTTCTTTTTTTTTTTTTTATTTACAGAGGATCAGTTTAGTATGCATTAAGTAAGGATTTCAACAGTTTGCACCCCCATAGAAACACAAAGTGAAATATATTGTTTGAGTACTCGTTATAGCATTAAATCTCAATGT
Source organism: Oryctolagus cuniculus (assembly GCF_051225735.1). NCBI lineage: Eukaryota > Metazoa > Chordata > Mammalia > Lagomorpha > Leporidae > Oryctolagus > Oryctolagus cuniculus. The sequence goes on along the minus strand of NC_142887.1, from coordinate 49,775,591 downwards.
ACAGCACATTAAGGACAGAGATCCTACATGAGGAGTAAGTGCACAGTGACTCCTGTTGTTGACTTTACCAATTGACACTCCTGTCTGTGGCATCAGTAATCTCCCTATGCTCCAGTCATGAGTTTCCAAGGCTATGGAAGCCCTCTGAGTTCTCCAACTCTTATCTTGTTTAGACAAGGTCATAGTAAAAGTGGAGGTTCTCTCCTCCCTTCAGAGAAAGGTACCTCCTTCTTTGAAGACCTGTTCTTTCCACTGGGATCTCACTCACAGAGATCTTTTGCCAGTGTCTTGGCTTTCCATGCCTGAAATACTCTCATGGGCTTTTCAGCCAGATCCGAATGCCTTTAGGGCTGATTCTGAGGCCAGAGTACTTTGCACATCTTAAATTCAATAAGAGAGACTGAGTTCGTTAGCATGTATTTTCATAGGTTGTCCATACATGACAATTCAAGACTATGTAAAAGTAACAATGGGTGTAAAGTTTCAGAAGGTGTGAGCAAGTCATGAAAAGTTTTAAAAGGTTTACAATTTTAAAATTGTTTACAGAGTTTTAAGTTGAGTGCTAATGTCAAAATTACACTGACCTAAAGTTGAAGTACAACAATGGGGATCCGGGAGCAGGGTGTTTGAAATGCAGATACTGGGCTGCATCTGGGAGATTGTGGAAGATTTGTCAGGCAGGAGGGGCGGGGACCCCCACCTGGCAGGTTATCAGGTAGAAGGGGGCAGGGCAGGATGCAAAGGCCAGGCTGCCAGTGAAACATTGTCAGGATGACTTAGATGCAGATGCATATGCTGGACATAGATGTTTTCTCTTTAGGTCTTTATGTCACACACACATAAGCTCATAATTGACTTTCTACCCAACAAGACCAGGAGGAAGCATCTGGCTCCTGGCTTAGGAATGGCACAGCGCACTGGCCACAACATGCTAGCCGGAGCGGCCACTTGGAGGGTGAACCAACAGAAAAGGGAAGACTTTTCCCTCAGTCTCTCTCTCTCACTAACTCTGCCTGTCAAAAAAAAAAAAATCCTATTGTTAACTTTTGCTCCTCACAACCAACTTCATAGGTGCATCTGTGGAAATTTACAGTAGGTTTTTAAGAGAGCAGGGAAACCCCAGGTCTCTGTTCTACCATTAGGCTGAGGCAGAGCTGAAGGACTCAGGTGCTGACCACCAGGAGGAATCAGAGAACTTAAGCCTTGACCTCGACCTAGCGACAAGCCATGACATCTGAAACCAGAGACCATCAACTCTTTCATGACTTCACCACACCAAAGTAATGGGGGAAAGTGGTGATGAAGGAAGGTGCCTGGGGTGCATGTCTCACAAGGAATTTCCCTGTGGACACGCAGTGAGCAAAGCAAGATTTATTTACATGAGAAACCTCTTGCCACAGCAGCCATTAGGGGGTCTCCAAGAGAGGGAGACCTGAAAAATGGAGTGGAGTCTTTTAACTGCAATTTGAATGAGCAGAATAATCACAGCTAACAATTAGAGGCTGGGGACAAAACCCATCAATAATCCTGTCTAGCTTGTTCTTGATAAAACAAAAATCCAGCCGAATAGTAGGATAGGCAAATTCTTTCTATTCTCCTGATAAAACTAGAAGATCAGAAGGGTGGATCATTGCTTCCTTGCTATTCTCATGATAAAGCTAGAAACTGGGGGAGTGGGATCACCACTTCTGTCTTGCTAATAGACAGGTTCTGGGGAGAAGCAAGCATCTTGCGCACTCTTACAAGGACTCCCCATTAGGTCATCTAGTCCTCACACCAGCACCCCCTGCCTTAGAACCTCTTTATAAACCCTGATCACCCTCCTCCAACAGCATGGTAGTCCTAATGAAGGCATCCTACCTTCCCCTAATCTTGTGAGTAATATTTGCAGAAGAGTTTCAGAAGCCTACTGAAAAAAAGGAGATGATTTGGAAGGGCAGGCATAGCCCCTGCTGACAGAGAACCCTCCCCCAACTGAGGTAGAAAGCACCTCCCACCTGACACTCTGGACTCCCCTGACTGTCTGGTGGGACCTTCCTCAGAACAAAGCCTGAAAATCTGCATAATTATCAATTGAATAGACTCATTGTTTTATTTCAAGCCTGGTGCTCCAATTACCCCTGTCCCTTTAAACATCCTCTGTGCTGTGCGGTTGGGTAGAAAAAGGCTTCTTTGGATTGGAGGACTTTCTTTCCCAAGACTGCAGCTGCCTTCTGGAAATACACCCTTTCCTCTGGCCAGCACTCAGCTATGGTGAATTGAAGCAGTGAACATCAAGAGCCAGATTATGTGTCTGGAAACAACATTGGTGAGCTAGCCCAGAAGTCTGCGATGTATTTTTGTTGTTGTTGTTGTTTAAAGATTGTATTTATTTATTGGAAAGTCAGAGTTACACAGAGAGGAGAGGCAGAGAGAGAGAGGGAGAGGCCTTCCATCTGATGATTCACTCCTCAATTGGCCATAATAGGTGGAGCTGCACCGATCTGAAGCCAGGAGCCAGGAGCTTCTTCCGGGTTCTCCCACACAGGTTAGGGGCCCAAGGACTTGGGCCATCTTCTACTGCTTTCCCAGGCCATTGCACCGAGCTGGATGGCAAACAGAGTTGCCAGGCCTAGAACCAGTCCCATATGGGATGGCAGCACTTCAGGCCAGGGTTTTAACCCACTGAGCCACAGCGCTGGCCCCTGTAATGTATTTTTCAAGTGGCTTAACCCTTTCACATTAGTAAGGATGGCAATGGTCACTTGTAACTCCACCCCAGAGCCACTTTTGAGCTAACATTTTGGCTGGGACTCTGGGGACATCCAGCAGCTTCTGAGAGCACTTTCTCTCCAGGACTTTCCTTTCTGTTCCCGCTGTGGCATTAGCTACCTTGCAGGGAGTCAATGGTTCCCCTTTGTGTCCCGAGTCAACAGCTCTGAGACTGGGTAAGTTGAACCAGGGGCATACCTGAAATTTCTATCTCTGTTCTTTGGGCTCATGTCATTTAGACCTGGTTTAGGTCATTTTTTTGTAGTACTGGTGTGTGGGAGACAGATTCTAAGATTTTTACTTCAGCCTCCCTGTGAGGAAATTTGGATATTTTTTTGAAGAGTACTCATTTGGTTGTTTGTATGAGGACTTCTTCCTCTTGGGTGAAATATGAGTGGTTCAATCTAATTTTCATCCAAAATCACCTTGAGTTGCATCGTGGCTGATTGGGCAGGATATAGTTAAGATCTTATGTCGAAGAAAAAAATGGTGTTCTATTGTAATATTGCATGGTCTGCATATGTGTTAAATTTAAGAGAAGGTGGTTGTTAAGTGGGATTTTTTAATGTTTATTTATTTGAAAAGCAGAGTTAGAGAGGCAGAGGTGGGGGGGGTCCTGTTAGGAAAAGAGGCACAGAATAGAGAGGAGGTAGTGCATGAATTTATAGCCAGACCAAATTTATTCAGGGAAAATAAGTCTGTAGAGATGGGTGACCAACAGCAATTGTCCACGTACCCATGATGGAACACCTGACAGAAGGCCCTGACCCCCAGGGAAGGCTGCGGATGGAGGTGAGGTAGGGGGCAGCAGGCAGAGGGGAGTTCCTGGAACTGGTCTTTCAGGTGGCTGTAAGGGGTGGAGTATGAAGACAACAGAGTGTGAGACCCAATTGAGGGTTTTTTTTTTTTTTTGAAGATTAATCAGAGAGAGAAGGAGAGGCAGAGAGGGAGAGAGAAGGCTTCTATCCTCTGGTTCACTCCCCAGATGGCCACAATGGCCAGAGAGAGGTACATCGATCTGAAGCCCGGAGCCAGGAGCTTCTTCTGGGTCTCTCCCATGGGTGCAGGGCCCCAAGGACTTGGGCTGTCTTCCACTGCTTTCCCAGGCATAGCAGAAAGCTGGATTAGAAATGGAGCAGCCAGGACTCAAACCAGCACCCATGAGAGATTCCTGCACTGCAGGCAGCAGCTTTACCTGCTATGCCACAGCACAGGCCCTCCAATTGTGTTTCTAGGGCAAAGAATACATTCCAATGTTTATCTCTTTTGTTCAATGCAGGAGAATGGCTGAGGCTTATGTCCTTGTTCCTTGTTCCATCAGGTCCTTCATCTGGTTTACTTCTCAGATGGCTGCAATGGCCAGAGCTGGGCTGATTCGAATCCAGGAGCCAGGAGCTTTCTCTGGGTTCCCCCCCAACACACACCCAATGCAAGGGCCCAAGGGCCTGAGCCATCCTCCACTGCTCCCCCAGGGCCACATCAGAGACCTGGATCACAATTGGAGCACCCAGGACCAGCCCCAATGGGCACCCACATGGGATGCTGGCACTCACTGCAGGTGGCTGCTTTACCCAATATGCCACAGCGTCAGTGGGTTTCTAACAGTAGAGGTTTTGTGAGAGTTCTGGTAAATGGGACGGAGTAAGCATTTAAATCCCTTAAACCTTCCAGCAACTGTGTCTGTGGCTGTTGATGCCCAAGGAGACAGGTTAGGAGTCCTTGTCAATTTAGAAAAAGCAGAAGCTTCAGCTCTGCCTCAGCCCAGTGGTAGAGCAGAGACCCTGGGGCTCCCTGGTCTCTTAAAAAATCTATCATAGGGGCCAGCACCGTGGCTCACTTGGTTAATCCTCCACCTGCAGCACTGGCATCCCATATGGGTGTGAGTTCTAGTCCCAGTTGCTCCTCTTCCAGTCCAACTCTGCTGTGGCCCAGGAAGGCAGTGGAGGATGGCCCAAGTGCGTGGGCCCTGCACCCACATGGGAGACAAGAAGCACCTGGTTCCTGGCTTCAGATTGGCACAGTGCCGTCTGTAGTGGCCATTTGCGGGGTGAACCAATGGAAGGAAGACCTTTCTCTCTCTCACCGACTAGCTGTCAAATAAACTAAAAAAATTTTTTTAAATCTATTGTAATTTTCCACAAATGCCTTTGATAAAATTGACTGAGGAACAAGAGTTAATAAAGCAATAAAACATGTTTTTCCAACAGAGTGCTTACTGAATCTGAAATGAGGATATAATTATCTTTATGTATGTTAGTGTCCAGTACCATCACTGGGACTGGAGTTGCTTTCCGAGTTAAATGCTCAAGTAAATTTTTCAGGTTTCCCCTGAGGAACAATAGGGTTAATTGAGGTTACTAACAGCAGGAAGCGATTATATTCAGTTGATTGGAGCTTTTAAAAAGGAGTTGTAACCATACTAAAGCCATCCTCCTTCCCTTTTCCTTTTCACATTTTATATAGCAAAAACCAATTACTGATATTGTATATTGCCTGAATTACTCTGGTGAGTAGTAGCATTTGTATAATGGTGGACTTTTGCCCCAGCTGACAAAGAAGCCTCCACCCAACTGATGCTGAGCCCCCTGGTTAAGAGGCCTCATCAGAAAAAAGCTTGGGCATTTACATATTGTCAATTAAGGTGACTCATTGTTTTATTTACCTCCCCCTGAAGCTACCCTTGTCCTTGTCCTTTTTTTTTTTAACAGGCAGAGTGGACAGTGACAGAGAGATAGAGAGAAAGGTCTTCCTTTTGCCATTGGTTCACCATCCAATGGCCGCCACAGCCAGCATACCGCGCTGATCTGATGGAAGGAGCCAAGTACTTATCCTGGTCTCCCATGGGGTGCAGGGCCCAAGCACTTGGGCCATCCTCCACTGCACTCCCGGGCCACAGCAGAGAGCTGGCCTGGAAGAGGGGCAACCGGGACAGAATCCAGCGCCCGGACCGGGACTAGAACCCAGTGTGCCGGTGCCGCAAGGCGGAGGATTAGCCTAGTGAGCCGCGGCTCTGGCCGCTACCCTTGTCCTTTAAGAAACCTTTTAGCAGTTATGGTCTGGGATAGCAGTAGAAGATGGCCCAAGTCCTTGGGCTCCTGCACACAAGTGGGAGACCCAGAATGATCTCAGACTCCTGGCCTCAGATTGACACAGCTCTGGCCATCACAGCCAATTGGGGAGTGAACCTTTGAATGAAATATCTCTCTCTCTCTCTACCTCTCTCTCTCTCTACCTCTCCTTCTCTCTCTGTGTAACTCTGACTTTCAAATAAATAAATAAATCTTTTAAATAATTAACCCTTTAACAGATATTACATTTTACATCAAGAGCTCTCTTTTGGGGCTGTACTGTGGCATACAGAGCTGGACCTCCACCTGTAGTGCCGACATCCCATGTGGGCACTGTTTCATGTCCCTGTTGATCCTCTCCTGATCTGGCTCTCTGCTTTGTGGCCTGGGAATGCGCTGAGAGATGCCCGGGGGGTGTGGGACCCAGTACCCATGTGGGAGATACGGGGAAGGCCCTGGCTTTGGATCAGCCCAGCCTCAGCCATTGTGGCCATTTTGGGGGTGGTCCAGCTGGTGGAGGACCTTTCTCTCTGGCTCTCCCACTCTCTGTTGCTCTCTCAAATGAATAAATAAAATCTTAAAAAAAGAGAGAAATTTCTTTCCCTAAGATGCCAGCTTCTAGAAATAAGCTCTTTCTTCTTACCAACATTCATCCCTGTTCAATTGGCTACCCACATGGTGAGCCATAGGGCCTGATTAAAAGATTTAAAAAGAGTTGCAGAGATTTCTATATTTTTCTGTGTCATAATGTATGCTATACATTATGTGTGTTTACTGTTGTATGTGTAAAAGTTGGTTGTGCTTATTTGTGTTATTTAAAATCACAACATAATTTTCACCTAAGCACAAACAATAGATGAAAAGATGATGCAGTGTTCATTGCTTCCTATGAAGTCCAATTTAAAGTTGTTCTGTGGCAAGATCATGACTTAAGAGAATAACCATACTTATCTAATATGGTAGTTTCTCAGGCAATGTAAGTATAATTGCTAAAAAATGAATTGGTGGTCTTTGCTGTGGCACCTTGTGCATCCTCAGGTCCCTGCAACCTAAGGGGATGTCTCTCTCTCCTCATCTGCCTGAGAAATGGACTCAAGTGTACACTGACTGGAGAGGAGGTAGAGAAGATAATGTAGCAGTGCTGGGTCAGAATCCACAGCAAGGTTCAAGCTGATGCTGCAAGCCTTGCTGGATTCATGGATATGTGTGAGATGGAGCAAACATCAGCATCAAGCCGACAGGTGAGTATTTGTGCCTGATCTTTGACACCACAGGGCCATCTTGCTGTTCACTACATCACAGCAGAAGCCACGTGGTGGCAGACATGAGCAGGAGGTGGTATACAAACTGAACACACACTGAAGAGAATGCCCAGTACGAGCTGTGCAAGGTGAGGAGGATGACTGGGTACAAAGGGAATCCCACCCCGATGGCTCATGATGCTTGTGCCATGCGCAACCCAGATCCTCTCCTCAAGGTGATCACAGGATGGATTACTGATTTGGGGCTCCTATGCAATTTGACATGAGGTAATAGACCTCAGGTTTTCCTGCCCAGGGCTAAGAGCATCTCTGACTTACAGTGGCTGCAGAGAGATAAAACAGTGTAGCAGCTAGAGAGACCAAGGACTACTCTGCAGTAGGATGAATTTTTTTGAATTGCTAAATGTAAAAGATAGATTTTTCTAAATACATGTACTCTTGGCTTCTTAAAATATGTAGAAAGCATTGGGACTTTTGGTAAATGTTTTCATAACTTGTTAACATATAACCGTTCAAAATTACCTGCTAAGTTTTCACTAAACAGTAAGTTACCAAGGATAAGAAATAATTTTTTTAAGATTTATTTACTTAAATATTTGCAAAGCAGAATAACAGAGAGAGGGAGCGGGGGAAGGAGAGAGAGAGAGAGAGAGAGAGAGAGAGAGAGAAATTCCTCCATCCACTGGTTCACTCCCCAGAGGGCTGCAATGGCTGGATCTTGCAGATATCAAGCCAGAAGCCAAGAGCCTCCTCCCACTCTCCCACATGGGTGCAGGGGCTAAAGGACTTTGGGCCACCTTCCACTGCTTTCCTAGGTCATTAGCAGGGAGCTGGATTGTAGTGGAGCAACCAGGACTTGAACCAGTGTCCTTATGGGATGCCAGCACTCCAGCACTGCGGGTGGAGGCTTAACCTACTATGCCACAGCACCAGCCCCAATAAGAAATAATTCTAAGTCAATATCCCAAAGTCTAGAATTTTTGAAAGATTTATTTATGTATTTGAAAGGCTGAGTTAGAGAGACAGAGACAGACATCTTCCATCTACTGGTTCATCCCCAGATGTCTGTAATAATCAAGCACTGGGCCAGACTGAAGGCAGGAGCCTGGAGCTCCATTCAGGTCTCCTACATCAGTAGCAGGGGCCTAAACACTTGTGCCATTTTCCTCTGCTTTTCCAGGCCATTAGCAGGGAGCTTGATCTGAGGTGGAGCAGCTGCGATATGAACCAGTGCCCATATGGGATGCCAGCATCACAGGTGGTGGTCTTACCCATACATCACAACACTGGCCCTGACATTAAAAATTTTCAGAGTGGGGGCAGCATCATAGGTTAAGTGCAGTCTATCATACCTGCATCCCATAAGAGTGCTTCTTTGAGTCCAAGCTGCTCCACTTCTAATCCAGCACCCTGCGAATGTGCCTGGGATAGCAGAAGGTGGCCCAAATGCTGTGACCCCTGCCACACATGTGGGAGAACCACATGGATTTTCCTGGCTCCCGGCTTCAATCTGTCCCAGCTCTGGCTGTTGTAGATGATTGGGGAGTGAACCAGATAGACAATCTCTTTCTCATTGGCTTTATTTTTCTGTAACTCTGTCTTTCAAATAAATAAAACTAGGATTTAGTCCCCTATGTTAAATCAGTAAAGTTTTTTTTAGAAAATATCAATATTAATGATAAATATTTGCTAGAGGTTTTTAATATTTGATTTTAAAGTCTGCTAACTTTCTAAAAAAGATTTATTTATCTGAAAGGCAGAAATACAAAGTGAGAGGAAAAGAAAGAGATCTTCCATCCAATGACTCACTACCCAAATGGCCTCAATGGGTGGGGGTTGGGTCAGGCAGGAGCCAGTAAGCAGGAGCTAGGAGCGCCTGCTGAGTCTCCCACACAGGTGCAGGGACTCAAGTACTTAGCCCACCTTCCTCTGCTTTTCCCAGGTGCATTAGCAGAGCTGGATCAGAAGTAGAGCAGCTGGGACTCAACTGAGCCAGAGTCCACATGAGATGCTGGCACTGAGGAGGAGGCTTAACCTTCTATACCACAGTGCCTAAAATTTTGAGAGAGAGAGAGAGAGGGAGAGGCAGAGTGAAAGGTCTTCCATCCATAGGTTCACTCCCCAAATGGCTGCAATGGCTGGAGCTGAGCCAATCCAAGAGGAGCCAGGAGCTTCTTGTGGGTCCCCCATTCTCAAGCACATCTTGCTCTGCTTTCCTAGGATTAGCCTACTACGCTCCAGTGCCTGGCCCCTCTAATAACATTTTCAACCATCTTCTCAACTGCAGCTTCTTACAATTTCCATTTGATTGACTCCTTTCCAACAACTAGCCATCTCTTACAAGCTATTTTCTCCTCCTTTATTGTTTAGTTATGGCCTGTCATGAGAAATGCTTGTCTTTACAGCTGACATTGTGGCACAGCGGGTTAAGATGCTGCCTGTGATGGCAGCAACCCATATGGGCACTGGTTTGATTCCTCGTGGCCCACTTCTGATTCATCTCCTAGCTAATGCACCTGGGAAAGCAGGAGAGGATGGCCCAAGTCCTTGGGATCCTGCACCCATGTGGAGACCTGGATGAGTCTCCTGGCAGTGGCTTCTGCCTGGCACAGTTCTGGTTGTAGTGGCCATTTGGCTAATGAACTAGCCAATGGAAGATCTCTCTCCCTGTAACTCTACCTTGGAAATAAATTAATCTTGAAAGAAATATTTATCTTAGGAGACTAGGGATAATAAGAGTACTTGATCTTTACACCTGATTTTTTAAAAAGCTTTATTTATTTATTTGAAAGTCAGAATTACACAGAGAGAGAAGAGGAAGAGAGAGAGAGAGACAGGTCTTCCATCTGCTGGTTCACTCCCCAGATGGCCGCAACAGCCAGAGCTGTGCTGATGTGAAGCCAGGAGCCAGGAGCTTCTTCCAGGTCTCCCAAGTGAGTGCAGGAACCCAAGGACTTGGGCCATCTTCTGATGCTTTCCCAGGCCATAGCAGAGAGCTGGATAGGAAGTGGAGCAGCCGGGACTCAAACCAGTGCCCTTATGAGACGCTGGCACTGCAGGCAGTGGCTTGACCCGCTACGCCACAGCACCAACCCCTACACCTAATATTTTTTAAGCTTTCTTTTTATTTGAAAGGCAGAGTTTACAGAGAGAGGGAGAGACAGAGATCTTTGGTCTACTGCTTCACACCCCAAATGGTCACAATGGCTGAACTTGAGCCACAACGGCCAGGAATCAGGAGCTTCTTCTGGTTCTCCCACCTCGCTGTCAGGGGCCCAAGGACTTTTTCATTTTTCATTGGTTTTCTAGGCACATTAGCAGGGAACTGTATCAGAAATGGAATACTCAGGACTAGAATCAGTGTGCATGTGGAATGCCTGTGTCACAGGTGGTGGCTTTTACACTCCACGCCACAACACTGGCCCCTACACCTGACTTTTCTAGATGTATTTAAATTGTTCTATGGATTTTTTTTCTGCTTTTGTTTCTAAGGTGTATTATTTTCTTTAATTTTGATGTATTTATTTATTTGAAATGCAGAGTTACAGAGAGGCAGAGAGAGAGAGAGAGAGGTCTTCCATCTGATAGTTCACTCCCCAGATGACGACAATGACCAAAGCTGCACTGAGCTGCAGCCAGGAGCTTCTTTTGGGTCTCCCACAGGGATGCAGGGGCCTAAGGACTTGGGCCATCTTCTGCTGCTTTCCCAGGCCATAGCAGAGAGCTGGATCAGAAGTGGAGCAGCCAGGACGTGAACTGATACCCATATGGGATCACAGCATTGCAGGCGGTGGCTTTACTAGCTAAGCCACAGTACTGGCAACAGGTGTAATCTTTTCTAAGTTTTTTCATTCTTTTATAATGTTGAATGCTCACAGCCTCCAGTGTCTAAGGTCGGGTAACTTTCCATTGGGTTTAACTTCTAAGTAATCTGGAGGAGCTTCCTATTAGAAGAAACACAGCACAAAAGAATTTCCTTTACCTTTTGGTTATTACAGAAGGGAAAGAAATTTTGTGTTTTGTCAAGATTATCTCATGTATTCTCTGACTTTGGGTTTAGAAAACTGAGTTTTCAGAGTTGAGATTTTTAATATATTTTAAATGTCTATGTCTATTAATTAAATATTCAATATACTTAATATATTTATACATAATTTGACTTAATATTATGTAAGTGATTATTATAATGATCAGGGATCCTATGTGGTATCCCATCCACTGGTTCACTCCCCAAATGACCGCAATGGCCAGATCTGAGCTGATCAGGAGCCAGGGGCCTCTTCTGGGTCTCCCACATGGGTTCAGGGGCCCAAGGACTTGGGCCATCTTCTACTGTTTTCCCAGGCCACAGAAGAGAGCTGGGTCAGAAAAGGAGCATCTCATATGGGATGCTGGTGCCACAGGCCGTGTCTTACCCTGCTGTGCCACAGCACCAGCCCAGAATAGCAGACTTTGACCCAGCTAACAAAGGAGCTTCAGCCCCATCAAAACATCTTCACCTGGTTGATGCCTTGGATATCCCCAGATGAGCACTTATTAGTGCAAAGCCTGAACAGCTGCCAAATTGTCAACTAAATAGAATCCCTTTGATTTCTAACCTCCATCTGAAGCTACCCATTTTTTTAAAAAAGATTTATTTATTTTATTTGAAAGGAAGAGGTACAGAGAGAGAGAGGAAGAGAAGGAGAGAGATTTTCCATCAGCTAGTTCATTCCCCACATGGCTGCAATCACCTGAGCTGGGCCAGACCAAATCCAGGAGTCAGAAGCATCTCCCAGGTCTCCCAAGGGGGTGCCAGGGGCCCAAGCATGTGGGTGACCTTCCACTGATTTCCCAGCTGCATTCACAGTGAGTTGGATCAGAAGCAGAGCAGCTGGTGCCCATATGTGACAGTGGTACTGCTGCCTGTGCCTTTACCCCATATACCACAGTGTCTGCCCCTCGACCCATGTTCTTAGAAACAGCTCTTGCTGGCTTGTTGGGTGGAAAGAGCATGTTTTAGATGAAGAGATCTTTCTCCCCAAGATGCCGGCTTCTTGAAATAAATGCTTTCCTCTCTGGTGAATCCAGTTGTCGAGAAGCAAGGGCCTCATTATTGTTTGGTAGCACTTATTTTCTGCTGACTTTACATAAAAATATAAACACCCACAGAATGCTTACCCAAGTGAATGAATGGGCATTTGTCAGTTCAGGTGTCTTCCTGATTTCTTCCCCCGCTGTCCTCAGAAGTGACCAAGTCTAATTCTTTGTGGTTCTTTGTGTAGTTTATGATCTGCTTCTTCCAAAGAAGAATTTTGGTTGTGTTTGTCTCTTGGCTTTTCAACTTTTCAGAATGCTGATACTGACTATTGATATTTTACACTAAAAAGATGTTTTCCTTTTTTGCCTTGAGTGTTTTTTCCCCAGATTTTTCTTCTTTTTTTTTTTTATTTTTGACAGGCACAGTGGATAGTGAGAGAGAGAGAGACAGAGAGAAAAGTCTTCTTTTGCCATTGGTTCACCCTCCAATGGCCGCCGCAGCTGGCACACTGCAGCCGGCGCACTGCAGCCGGTGCACTGCGCTGATCTGAAGGCAGGAGCAGGTGCTTCTCCTGGTCTCCCATGCAGGTGCAGGGCCGAAGGACTTGGGCTATCCTCCACTGCACTCCCGGGCCACAGCAGAGAGCTGGCCTGGAAGAGGGGCAACTGGAACAGAATCTGGTGCCCCGACTGGGACTAGAACCTGGTGTGCTGGCACCACAAGGTGGAGGATTAGCCTATTGAGCCACGGCACCAGCCTCCCCAGATGTTTCTATTCTAGGTTGTCAGTTCAGGCAGTTCATGTCAGTGATTCCAGGAGTTATGGAACGTTGCTTTCTTCTAGATTATTATTCGATGTCTGTGACTGTTACTTTTTTTAATTCCCCACCAGTGCTAATGCATGGCAAATATTTTAAATAACAGAAAAATATTGTTAGGCTGCAGGTTGTGGATAAATTCAAATTTAATATGAAGTATTCATAGAGTGGAGGGATTAACTAAATTTTCATTGATGTGTATTTTGTGATTTGTCAACACTGGGATGACCTTATTTCCTTATTCCATCTAGTAGTAACTGGCATCTCTGATTATTCATTACTAAATACCAGTTTCCAGTGACTTGGTATTTCCACTTATATTTATTTGTACTGATTACCACTGATGTATCTCTAATGCCCGTTCAGTTGTATGGATTTTACTTTGCACAGATTGATGCTAAGGAAACAGTGTACTATCCTTTTGGAAAACTGCCTTCAGTTTCATTGTGTAACACTTAAAATTTTTCTGACCTAAATCCTAATCAGAACTGAAGCTATTTTTGTGTTTATCTTACTCTTAATGTACTTATATATTTTCACTTGAAAAAAAATGGAATAATTTAACACATTAGTGGTGATAAATATGTGTGTAGAAGTGAAATAAATCTCACCACCATACACATTCTATCATGTAGTTGTTTTTGATGATGGTGGAGTCACCATGTTGTAATGCAGATCTTTCACATTTCATATGCAAGTGAAATTTATTCTTTCTTAAATATTTATTTATTTGAATGGGAGAGTGACAGAGAAAGAGATCTTCCATCCTCTGGTTCACTCTGCAAATGGCTGCAATGGGCTGGATTGGGCTGGGCTGGGCCTAAGCCAGGACCCTAACTCTTCATCTGGAGGATACCTGAGCTCCATTTGGGTTTCCCACATGGGTGGCAGGAGCCAGGTACTAGGACAATCATCACTGCTTTCCTAGACATTAGAAGGGAGCTCAATTGAAAACAGAGCAGCTGATATTTGATACTCTGCTGGATGCCAGCATCATAAGTAGGAAGTTAATCTTGATACAGTGCTATAATGCTGGCATCCAATTTTTTCTTTAATTAACCCAGAATCAGATCATCTTTTTATGTCTTTATATATATAAACATATATATATATGTTTTCTTACAGATCACACATAGGTTGGTCTTGGTTTTATTTTGGCTGTTTCAATCTCTTTTAATTGGTATATTTAGATAATCCACATTGAACATGATAATGTATATAGTAGAATTCATTAAAATAGGATATTTTAAGCCGGTGCTGTGGCTCACTAGGCTAATCCTCCACCTTGTGGCACCAGCATACCGGGTTCTAGTCCTGGTCGGGGTGCCGGATTCTGTCCCGGTCATCCCTCTTCCAGGCCAGCTCTCTGCTGTGGCCAGGGAGTGCAGTGGAGGATAGATGGCCCAAGTGCTTGGTCCCTGCATCCCATGGGAGACCAGGATAAATACATGGCTCCTGCCATCAGATCAGCACAGTGCGCTGGCCAAAGCAGCCATTGGAGGGTGAACCAACGGCAAAAAGGAAGACCTTTCTCTCTGTCTCTCTCTCACTGTCCACTCTGCCTGTCAAAAAAAAAAAAAAAAAGAATATTTTAATTGTTCTCTTTTGCTGTCATTTTTCTTAAATGTCTTATTTATTTTCATTTAATTGAAAGGCAGAGACAGAAAGACCTTCTCATCTGCTGGCTCACTGCCCAGGGGCCTGCAACAGCTGTGTCTAGGACAGGCTAAATCCAGCATCCAAAAACTGCATTTGCAGCTACCATGTTTATGGGGGGGGGGACTCAAGTACTTGAATCATCATCTCAGGATGAACATTAGCAGGAAGATGGATCAGGTAGGATAAGCAGGCTCCAGCAAGGCACTCCAGTATGCAATGATGTTATCACAAGTGGCATTTCTTACCCTCAAACCTCCCTGCAATGTCCACAGTAAGCAAATTTATTTTAATGGAGCACATTTGCAGTTGCTTGTGTTGTAAAGTTTAGAAATAGGGAAAAGAGCAGAAGGCAGCCAATTTCTTTTTTTACATTTTTAAGCTTTTATTTAGTGAAAGAAATGCATAGGAGAGTGAGAACCCTATCTACAGGAGAGAAGCAAATCTGAATTCATGCTGAGTACTAGGAACCAGCCACATGGAGGAACATCTAGGCCAGGAAGCATGGGGTGGGTGGCCCAAAGGCCACGAGCCCTGGAGGTGCAGGGCCACAGCAAGCCCCATACTGGCAAAAGGCCAAGCAAAGGGGAGAGAAGGACACCATGTCCCAGACTTTTAATCCATTTCCAAAGGGGAGAGGTTAATTAACCTGATTGGCCGGTGGGTACACAGGTGTGGCCAGGTAGGGGTATGAGGTCACACAAGGGCATGGTGAAAGTGTGGTCCTTTAGCTCACACACCTAATCAATTTTATTCTATATGCCTGCCTACAACATTCTCCCCTCAGAGACCCCATTCTCTTAATCCTAAGGGACGTTGAGGGGCGTAGAGTCAACATCTCTTCTGTAGCTGCATCCTGCTTATAAGGGGCATAGTATATTTCTTTAATTTATCCTTTTATTTCTTTTAGGCAGAGACACAGATACAGTGCTTTCATGTGCTGATTCCTCCAAGGCTCACAACTGAGTCTGGGCTAAATCAAAACCAGGAGCTGTGGGGCAGGGATTGTGCTGCATCAGTTTAAGCTGCTGATTGGGAGGCTCACATCAAATACCAGGGTGTGTGTCTTGTCTACTATGATTTCTTTAAAAAAATTTATTGTTTTCCAATTAATGTGAAATGTAGTTTGTCATATTTGATATCTACAGCTATGGTTAAGTGCATTGACAAATATCAAATGATTTGTAGATGTCACAAACTCTGGTTTATTTATTTATGTTTGAGTAGGGTTATTTAATTTACCACATTTATTTTAAAAGTTGTATTTTGAGACCCATTTCAGAAACCACAGTTGATTTGGAACAAACACTGTTTTGGAAGACTTTTCCTTGTCCATGGTTAGACTTTTTCCCTAATAATCTCTATGGATTGTGTATCCAAATGTGGGCATTATACAAGTTTTTCACACTTAGTATCAGCTACTTATATGCTACAAAATTTAGTGTGAATCTATTTTCCATTACTTAACATGTGAACAATTCATGCTTTTACTGCTTGCTGGTTTGTAAAATACAAATAAATCACAGTACAGTGCTCAAATAGATGTATAAGATTAAAACAGTTTTGCAGCCTGTGTTGAGGCATAACAGGTGAAGCCACTGCCTGTGACCCTGGCATCCTATATGGCACCAGTTAATGTCCTGGCTGCCCAAAGTTTGATCCAGCCCCCTGCTAATATTCTGAGAAAAAACAGGAAGATGGTCCAAGATTCTGGGCTCTTGCACTCAAAATGGAGAAGAATTGTGCAGGTATAAAATTCAACTATTTCATTTGTAATTGTCAGTAAGCATTTTGGGGTGGCCTCTGCTAGGCCATCCATATGCTGCTGGCATCTGGAATCACAAATCACCTGTTTTAGTTGTCTACTGCTTTAATTGAGGCTGCTGCCTTCAGGATTGCTTAACTCACACCAATATAATTTTTTAAAATTTATTTATTTATTTGTTCATTTGAAAGGCAGATTCATGGAGAGACAGATCTTTCTATCTAATACCTTCTGCTGGTTCACTCTTCAAATGGCTTCAGTGGCTAGGACTGGACCAGGCCAAAGCCAGAAAACAGGAACTCGATCCAGGTTTCCCAGGTGGATAGAGATGGTCCAAGTAGTTGGACTGTCTTCAGGTATTTTCCCAGGTGCATTAGTAGGGAACTGAATTGGAAGTGGAGCAACTCTGGCTTTAACCAGTGGTGGTAGAGACCCATTGTTCCATATCACATACCGATAATTTTTTACTGATTTGTTTATTTGAAAGGCAGAGAAAAAGGTCCTCCATCCGCTGGATCACTCTGCAAAAGCCCACAATAGCGAGTGTTATATCTATGAAAGCCAGGAGGTAGGAACTCTATGTGGGTTTCCCATTCAGATGGCAGGAAACCAAGTTTTTGAGCCATGATCTGTTGCCTCAAGAGAACACTTTTGAGCTGGTGCTGTGCTGTAATAGGAAAGTCATGACCTGCAGTGCCAGCATCCCATGGGCACTGGTTGCAGTCCTGGCTGCCCACTTCCAATCCAGCTCTCTGCTATGGCCTGAGAAAGCAGTAGAAGAGAGCTCAAGTCCTTGGGCCCCTGCACCTTCATGGGAGACCTGGAAGAAGCTCCTGGCTCCTGATTTTGGATCTGTTTAGCTCTGGCCATTATGGCCATTTGGGGAGTGAACCAGCAGGTGGAAGGCCTCTTGCTCTCTGCCTCTGCCTCTCTGTAGCTCTGCCTTTCAAACAAATAAATAAGCATTTTTTAAAACAAACAAACAAAAAAACCACTTGCAGGAGGTGTGGAATAATGAGGACACAAACCAGGCACTCTGTGATGTGGTATGTCCAGAGAAGTAGGTAAGCCTACGGCATCATAATGCCTACCCTTCCAATGTCTGACTTGCACAGCCTTGACCTAGGCCCCAGGTGTCCTTCAGGTAAGTCTCAGGATTCTCCACATGAATACTGTACAAGAAGGCACACTCCCAACTGTAAAATACTTTACAAACTATGTTGTTATCATATTTATGGTCATCTCATGGGCTAGAACAAGTGAACAGGAAAATGTCAGGGGTCTGTGTGGTGGAGAATTATGTTAAGATTTGGGTACAGGGAGGAGTGTCACATGGAAGTTACAGGAAGCTGTGCTAGCAGATTCTGTCAATTTTTTCTATACATATAGTTGTGGCCAAAAACTAATTTTCAAGCTGGATACTTTTAAGGAATTTGAGATACATAAAAGCAAGAGATGTTTTAAGTACTGCCTGAGTAATTTTCTGTGTATATAGATTCTAGTGAAATCATCATTTTTCTGGTGTACTGCTACTTATTTGAACAATTGTGATGAACATTATAAATTATTTCTATACGATTTATTTATTTGAAAGGCTGAGTTACAGAGACAGAGGAAGAGAGAGAGAGGCCTTCCAGCTGCTGGTTCACTCCCACATGTCCTCAATGGCTGGGGCTGGGCTGATCTGAAGCCAGTAGCCTGGAGCTTCTTACAGGTCTGCCATGTGAGTGCACGGGGCCCAAGGACTTAGGTGTTCATCCACTGCTTTCCCAGTCCATAGCAGAGAGCTAGACCAGAAGTAGAGTAGCTGGGACTCAAATTGGTGCCCACATGGATGCCCACACTGTAGGAGATGGCTTTACCCACCACTCCATAGTGACAGGCCTGACAAGGATTTTTTTTTACAGAATTGGTAATAAATTAATATTTTGGTTATCTAACAATAGTTTATGTTTAATCAAAGTATTTGGTAGTCTTGTGTGTGCTCTTTTGGCATCTTTTCTGTTTTTCCCATGTGTAAAGATTATATTCCCCCACAGGGAGGCCACTTCATTTTTGTCACTGAGCCAATATTTCTCTTGCAGATAGATTCTAGAGACATCTACATGTGGCCAAGACCAACAAAAATAAATATATTGCTGGTAGGTTATTTATTCCTCAGCTTCTTTCACATTGTATGTTAAGAGTTTTATGAGATTTTTTATGAGATTTTTTAAATAAATTGGAAAAGCATAAAGAAATATAATTCAGAATCAGGATTCATATAAGATAAAGTAAGAATGGTTTGAAGATTTAAAGCCATCTGAGCTGAATTCCCATTGGTCTCAATTTTTTTTTATTGCCATAGCCACAAGACTTTTTACATGGTTTGAATTCAAACTTTGGCAAGAATTTGCTACATCAGAAAAAATTAAAAAGCTAATATTTTGAATTGTTAAAGTAGAGTGTCTAAAAGCTTTTGGAGGCTGAACTTGCTTCATGGATTAGATCAGAAAATGTGTAGAGGATAGAACCTATTGCAGGTCCTTAAATAACTCTCCATAGTTTTATCACAGTGAGTGTACAAATGCAGGATTACTTCAGACTCCACAAAGGTATGTTTCAGGCAAATTATTCCATTTATCAATGGCATAAACTATAGTCAGAGCCCAAGACAATTCTCTAGTCTTTGACTTGAATCTTTTGCCATCTTTTTTTTCTTCTTTGACAGGCAGAGTGGGCAGTGAGAGAGAGACAGAAAGAAAGGTCTTCCTTTACCATTGGTTCACCCTCCAATGGCCGCTGCGGCTGGTGTGCTACAGCCGGCGCACTGCGCTGATCTGAAGGCAGGAGCAGGTGCTTCTCCTGGTCTCCCATGCAGGTGCAGGGCCGAAGGACTTGGGCCATCCTCCACTGCACTCCTGGGCCACAGCAGAGAGCTGGACTGGAAGAGGAGCAACCATGACAGAATCTGGTGCTCTGACCAGGACTAGAACCCGGTGTGCCAGTGCCACAGGCAGAGGATTAGCCTAGTGAGCCATGGTGCTGGCCAATCTTTTGCCATCTTAAAGTATTTATATACTTGAGAGAGAATGAGAAGTAGATGGAAATATATAGAGACTTTTTTTTAAAAAAGATTTTATTTATTTATTTGGTGGGCATAGTTACAAGGAGAGGAGAGACATACAAATTTTTTATCCACTGGTTCAGTCTCCAAATGGTGAAAATAGTTGGAGATGGGCTGATCCAAAGCTAAGAGCCAGGAGCTTCCTCTGGGTCTCCCAGGTGGGTTTAGGGGCCCAAGGACTTGGGCTATCTTCCACTGCTTTCCCAGGACAAAACCGGGGAGCTGGATCCAAAGAAGAGGATCTGGGGCCCTTGCTGTGGCATGGTAGGTTAAGCCTCTGCCTGTGGTGTCGGCATCCCATATAGGCACTGATTTGAGTCCCAGTTGGTCCACTTCCAATCCAGCCCTTTGCTATGGCTTGGGAAAGTAGTTGAGGATGGCCCAACTCCTTGGGCCCCTGCACCCAAGTGGGAGACCTGGAGGATGCTCCTGACTTCTGGCTTTGTATCAGCCCAGCTCCAGCTATTGCAGCCATTTTGGGAGTGAACCAGCAGATGGAAGACCTTTCTCTCTGTCTCTGGCTCTCTCTCTGCAACTCTACTTTCAAATAAATATTTAAAAAAGAAGAGCATCTGGAACACAAATTGGTGCCCATATGGGATGCTGGCACTATGGGTGGAGGCTTAACCTACTCTGTGTTATGGAATGAGAGAGAAAGGGAGAGAGAGAGACAGACACCAACACCTTCAATCCATTAATTCACACCCACAACAACCAGGACTGAGACAGGGTCATAACAGAGAGCCAGGAATATAGTCCTAGCCTCTCACTTAAGTTGCAGAAGCTTAATTTCTTCAGTTGTCCACACTCACTTCTAGTGTCTAAATTGACAAAAATTGTGACATTGCAGTATATTGGGTTAAACAGCTGCCTGGGATTCGAGTAACCCTATGGGTTCTGGTTTGTTTCTTGGTTGCACCACTTCCAATCCAGCTCCCTGCTTAAGGCACCTGTGAAAGCAGCAGAAGATGGTCCAAGTGCTTGGGCACCTGCCACCCATGTGTGAGACCCCCATGAAGCTTCTGGCTCCTGGTTTCAGTCTGGCCCAGCTCTGGCTGTTACAGCCACTTGGGGAGTAGAGCAACAGATGGAAGATCTTCCACTGCCTTCTGCTCTCTCTCCAAAACTGTCTTTTAAAACAAAAAAGTAAACAATTAAAAATAAATAGGATGAAAAATGCATCATTCATTCTTTGCTTTTAAATATTGCTACCAAGTAGCCTTGACGCAAATCATCAAAATGAAAATTTTTCTGGAATGTTCCTTTCATATCTTTTTTCCTTAGAAACCTTTTACTTAAGGAAGACAAACTTCATGCATTTCATAATTACAACTTTAAGAACATAGTGACTCTTCCCACCATAGCCACCCTCCCACCTACACTCTTCTTCCTCTCCTATTCTCATTCCTATTTTTTACTAAGATCTATTTTCAATTAACTTTATACACATATGAGTAACTCTATACTAAGTAAAGAGTTCAACAGATAATGTGAAAAAATTGTTCCTCAATAGTCAAGACAAGGGCTGTTCAAAGTCATTGCTTCTCAAAGTGTCAATTTCATTTCTATAGGTTACCTTTAGGTGTGCTATTAGTTGTCACAGATCAGGGAGAATATATGGTTTTTGTCCTGTTTAGACTGGCTTATTCACTAAGTACGATGTTTTGAGGTATCTCCATACTGTCTTCCATGGTGTCTTTATCAGTTTACATTCCCACAAACTGTGGATCAGGGTTAAGTTTTCCACACATCTTTGCCAGCATTTGTTTGATTTCTATGTGAATGCCATTCTAACGGGGGTGAGGTAAAACTTCCTTGTGGTTTTGATTTACATTTCTCTGTTGAATGGTGATCTGAGCATTTTCTCATGTATCTGATGGCTATTTGGACTTCTTTTTAAAAATATCTATTTAAGTCCTTTGCCCATTTCTGCACTGGGCTTTTCGTTTTGCTGTTGTGGAATTTCTTGAGCCTTTATGTATTCTGGTTATTAATTTTTTATCAGTTGCATAGTTTGCAAATCATTTCTCCCAGTTTGTCAGTTGGCCCTTCACTTCTTCACTTTGATAATTTTTTTTTTTTTTTTTTTTTGCAGTACAGAAGCTTCTCAATTTGATGTGATCCCATTTGTCAATTTTGGCTTCGATTGCTTGTGCCTCTGCGGTCTTTTCCAAGTAGTCTTTTTCTATGCCAATGTCTTGCAGGGTTACCCCAACTTTCTCTAATAATTTGGTATCAGGTTGTTATTTAAATCTTTTATCCATTTTAATCCATTTTGAGTGTATTTTTGTAAGGTGTAAAGTAGGAGTATTGCTTCATACTTCTGCATGAGGAGATCCAGTTTTCCCGGCACTATGTGTTTAACAGATTATCCTTCTCCAGGATTGATTTCTGCATTTATATTCTGTTCCATTGGTGTATCCATCTGTTTTTGTACAAGTACTAGGCTATTTTGATTACTGCACTATAGTATATCTTGAAACCTGGGGGCAGTGCTGTGATACAGTGGGTGATTCTCCACCTGCAGTGCTGGAATCCCATGTGGGCACCAGTTGAAGTACTGGCTGCTCCTCTTCCAATGCAGCTCTCTGCTATAGCCTGGGAGTGCAACAGAGGATGGCCCAAGTGCTTGAGCTCCTTCCTGTGTTTGCATAGGAGACTTAGAAGAACCTCCAGGTTCCTGACTTCGGATTGGCCCAGCTCAGGCCATTGTGAACAATTGGGTAGTAAAGCTGTGGATGGAAGACTTCTCTCCCTCCCTCTCACTGTCTGCAACTCTACCTCTCAAATAAGCCTCCAGCTTTGTTTTTGTTGTATAAGATTGCTTTAGCTATTCAGGGACTCTTGTGTTTCCATATGAATTTCAGCATCCTTTTCTATATCTGAGAAGAATGTCCTTGGTATATTGAATCAGTACATTGAATCTTGGTGTATTCAATCTTTAAATTGTTTTCAGTAGTTTGGAGTTTGATATTGATTCTAACTCCATGAACATGAACAATTTTTCATTTTTTGTCTCATTTCTTTCTTTAATATTTTGTATTTCTCATCACAGAGATCTTTGACATTGCTTAAATTTACTCCAAGGTAGTTGTTCTTGTATCTATTGTGAATGGGATTGATGTTAGAAGTTCTATGTCAGCTGTGGTATTGTCTGTGTATACAGAGGCTATTGATGTCTGAGTGTTATCTTATATCCTGACCTAATCCAATCTGATATATAAAAGATTATTTATTTATTTATTTGAGAGGTAGAGTTATAGACAGTGAGAGGGAGAGACAGAGAAAGGTCTTCCTTCCATTGGTTCACTTCCCAAATGGCCACAATGGCTGAAGCTGTGCTGATCTGAAGCCAGGAACCAGGAGCTTTTTCCCAGCCTCCCATGTGGGTGCAGGAGCCCAAGCATTTTGGCCATCTTCTACTGCTTTTCCAGGCCATAGCAGAAAACTGGATTGGAAGAGGAGCACCTGGAACTGGAACCGGCATCCATATGGGATGCCAGCACCGCAGGCATGGAGGATTAACCTACTGTGCCACGGTGCTGGCCCTCCAATCTGATTTTGAAAGAGAGTCCCTAGAGATGGGAGGAGAAACAGACTAGATCCCAAAGGTTATGTTGGAAATTTGATGATCTTGAAACAAGAGAATGTCCTCAGAAGAAATCAAAACTTCAGGCAGCATAGTGTCAAACTATGAGAAACTAAATTTCTGTTATTTTTTTCATCTAGTGTTTAGTACAATATTATGGAATTTTTCTCACTCAAAATTATAAATCATATACCTTATGTACTTGTCAAGTTTTTGTACATTTGATGTGATCTTTGGATTCCATTTTAGCTTTTCTCTGTATTTTTTAAGATTTATTTATTTCTGTGTCTTGATCCAAAGCTTTATTTTTTTAAAGATTTATTTTACTTATTTGAAAGACAGAGTTACAGAGAGAAGAGAGGCAGAGAGAGAGGTCTTCCATCCGATGGTTCACTCCCCAGATGGCTGCAATGGCCAGAGCTGTACCATTCCGAAACTGGGAGCCAGGAGCTTCTTCTGGGTATCCCACGTGGCTGCAGGGGCCCAAGGACTTGGGCCATCCTCTACTGCTTTCCCAGGCCATAATGGAGATCTGGATCAGAAGAGGTCAAGTCAGGACTAGAAACTGCACCCATATGGGATGCTGGCACTTCAGGCCAAGGCATTAACCTGCTGCGCCACACGCCGGTCCCTTTTCTCTGTATTTGTGTTAAGCACTATTTATTAAAAATTCCAGAGATATAACCCATGGACTTGCAGTGCCATCTATTTATGAGTGCCATCTACTACAGCTAATGGTCTTTTAATGGCTTTCTCAGGTAACCAATGACTCAGTTTCTTCAAGTCTTCCACATTTAAGCTGTGCATCAGCTGTCATTTTGACCTCAGGCTGATAGAATGGTGTCTACTGATGGTCATTGTGGCTGGATGATAAAGAACAGTGATTTTCTGTGATTTTCTCAAATGTGACAAAATTTTCTTCCACTGTATCTGGAAAGAGTCATGTGGCCTTGTCTGCATTTTTAAGTATGGGAATGGGGGTGTAAAATCCTCTCACAGGAAACAACACTGAAGATGAGTGGTCCCTGGTCATCACATGCTGGAATGTCTCTTCTCCCACAGGTATCTTTTTTTATAAAATTTATTTGACAGAGTTACATACAGTGAGAGGGAGAGTCACAGAGAAAGGTCTTCCTTCTGTTGGTTCACCTCCCAAAATGCTGGCATGGCTGCACTACACTGATCTGAAGCCAGGGGCCAGGTGCTTCCTCCTGGTCTCCCATGCAGGTGCAGGTGCCCAAGCACTTGCGCCATCCTCCACTGCCTTCCCAGGCCACAGCAGAGAGCTGGACTGGAAGAGGAGTAACCAGGAGTAGAACCCGGTGCCCATATGGGATGCCAGCACTGCAGGCAGAGGATTAATCAAGTGAGCCGCAGCGCAGGCCATCCCACAGGTATCAACTTTTTCTCAACCAGAGACCGCAATATCCCATGTTTCCATCATTTTACCTAAAATCCAGAATCTAGAATAATGCCAGGCACCCGTGTTATCTCCAGATGTAGCCTCCCTTGATACATAGACCTGTTAACAGAGGAAACAAGTTATGTGCCTTCTGTGTACCCCATGTAGAGGGTGAAAGCATGAGTAAGATAAACCAGAGTAACTCTTCAGGTTTACAGATTCCTTTATGATCTGAAAAAAGTAGGGAGTCACGAAGGGTGGGGGGATCTTCATAGCAATTTGTCTATCATGGAGGCAGAAATAGAGAGTGACCTAAGTGCACATGGCACACACTCTGCTGAGGCCTTGATTATGCACCCTCACTGCACAAGTCCCTGCCCTCTGCAGTATCCTTCCTCTGCAATCCACATTGCAGCCTTTGGCAAAGACTCTCGGGGTTAGATTGCTTAGGTGTTGTATTTCCTATCTATCACCCTTGGCCTCTATGGCTTAAACCCTCAGTACTTTTTCTCAGTTGGATTGCTTCTGACAATAAAAAGTGGACTTAGATATATGTTTTCATAGTTTTAGATGGAGTCAACCTTTTTTTTGTTTTTGTTTTTTTTTTTTTTTTTGACAGGCAGAGTGGACAGTGAGAGGGAGAGACAGAGAGAAAGGTCTCCCTTTTTCTGTTGGTTCACCTTCCAATAGCCACTGCGGCCAGTGTGCTGCGGCTGGTGCATCACACTGATCTGAAGCCAGGAGCCAGGTGCTTCTCCCATGAGGGTGCAGGGCCGAAGGACTTGGGCCATCCTCCACTGCACTCCCAGACCACAGCAGAGAGCTGGACTGGAAGAGGAACAACTGGGACAGAATCCAGTGCTCTGACCGGGACTAGAGCCCCGTGTGCCGGCGCCACAGGTGGAGGATTAGCCTAGTGAGCCATGGCGCCAGCCTGGAGTCAACTTTTTGAGATGATGTTTTAATCTTTCATTTTATGAATTTTTAAACATGTTTTATATATGCTTCATTCTCCTTTCCTTTGGCCAATTTTGAGCATTTGAAAGCATTTGAGGTCTATTTAACTGTTCACATATTTAACAGTGTTGTCATGGCCATAACCTTCAGGTATCAGTTACTTTGGAGATGACAGATTGCTATCATTTCCCAAAGGATTGCTTGTACTTTTTAGAAGAACTGGAGGAGGCAACGTTAAACAATAATATATAAAATAAGAATACTCTCTGACTCCCACTATTGTCCAGCAGTGGTCATGTTTCATCTTTTTTTTTTAAATGGTTTATTAATGTGAAAGGAAGAGTTACAGAAAGAGGAGAGAGAGAGAGGTTGTGTCTGCTGATTCGTTACACAAATGGCTGCATTGACTGCTGCTATGACAGTCTGAAGCCAGGATCCTGGAGCTTCTTCCATATCCTACATGGGTGGAAGAGACCACACCCTTGGGTTATCTTCTGCTTTCTGATACCTTAGCAGGGAGCTGGGTGGGAAGTGGTACCGAGAGGTTTTGTATTGGTATCTATATGGGATTCCAGTATTACCAGCAGTGGATTAACCTGCTACACCACAATGTTGGTTCAATAAAAAAAGAATACTGGAGCCAACCAAATAGGTATTCTCAGGAGATTCTTTGAGTCTTGCAGGTATAAATTGTGTGCAAATAAAATTTTTTTCAAGACTTAAAAGTTAAGCTATAGCCTGTAGTGCCAGCATCCCATATGGGTACCAGTCTCACTTCTTTGCATCATATTCTTATTGATTTTTTTCCCAATTTCAACTTCCTGTGCCAGTGTCCACACACTTTCAACCCTCTGCTTAACCAATTAGTACCGAATTGTGTTCATGCTTCCTATCTTTTTCTTCACTATTCTGACTACTCTATGTCTAATGGTTGGTCATCATGTCTTCTCCAATTCTTCCTCTCTATTTCTTCATTCTCCTTCCAGATGTTGACTCTTAAATTCACATCTTCTGGGGGCTGGTGATGTTGCATCAGCATCCAATATGGGTACCTGTTTGTGTCCTGACTGCTCATCTTCTTATCCAGCTCTCTGCTTGTGGCCTGGGAACATAGTGTAAGATGGCCCAAGTGCTTGGGCTCTGGCACCCATGTGGGAGACTTTGAAGGAGCTCCTGGCTTCTGGCTTCTGAGTGACTCAACTCTGGCCATTGAGGCCATTTGGGGAGTGAACCAGCAGATGGAAGAAATATTTTCTATCCCTCCCTCTCTGTGTCTGTAGTTGTACCTCTCAAATCAATAAAATCTTTTTTTAAATCTTGTCCCTTTGATCTGTTATTTTTAAATATTTATTTTTATTTATTTGAAAGATAGAGTTACAGATAGAGGTAGAGCTAGAGAGAGAGAAGTCTTCCTTCCACTGGTTCACTCCCCAAATGTCTGCAACAGCCAGAGTTGAGCTGAACCAAAGCCAGGAGCCAAGAGTTTCTTTTGGGTCTCCTACATGGGTACAGGGGCCCGTGTACTTGGGCCATCTTCCACTGTTTTTCTAGGCCACAGCAGAAGCTGGGTTGGCAATAAAGCAGCCAGGACTCGAACTGTTGCCTGTATGGGATGCTGGCACTGCAGGCTGGGGCTTTAACCCACTGTACCACAGTGCCAGCTCCAATAAAATCTTTAAAAAAATGCAAATCTTCTAAGATAACTTTCCAAGTTTATGTGCCCTGTTTGAGGACATAGCCAATATCTTTCATGTAAACAATAGCAATTACATTGATTTTTGGAAGAGATGTGAAAAAGCTTATAAGTATACTTTTGTTTATAAATAAATTTCAAAAACAGTGATTCATTCAGTTAACACTTCTTTGAACATGTTTACTGTTTTTTTCTCCTCACAGTCCAGGACCACTCACCTAGATATGTTACATTTGTAGTTCCCATCACTTGGTCTAGTTTTTTCTTTGCCTTTTTGCCAGTGTGTTTTGCAATTTTATATTCATGAGGACACATTGATGAAGAGATATGTCTTTTCTGTGAAGTGTAACCTGATGATCCAAAAAAGTTTTATTTACTACTTCTTTATTTGAAAGAGAGTTACAGAGAGAAAGAGATAGATCTTCCATCTGCTGGTTGTCCCGAAATTGCTACAATGGCTGGGGTTGGGCCAATACCTGCCCAGAACTTCTTCCAAGTTTCCTAGGTGGATGGCAGAAGTCTTAGTACTTCAGCCATCTTCCACTGGTTTTCCACATTTATTCACAGGGAGTGGATAAGAAATGGAGTAGGTGTGGCTCATATTGGTGCTCATGTGGGATGCTGTGGGTTCGGATGGTAGCTTAATCTGCTGTGGCACTATACCATCCCCTAAAATTTATTGTTTAATAGATTTATTTAGAAAGAGAGAGACCTTCCATCATTAGTTCACTCCCCAGATGGTGGCAACAGCTGGAACTGGAACAGATGGGAGCCAGGAACTTCTCTCAGGTCTCCCAGGTGGCTACAGGGGCCCAAGGACATGGGCCATCTTATGCTTTCCCAGGTGCATTAGCAGAGTGCTGGAAAGGAAGTTAGCAACTGGATCTTAAACAGGTTCCCTGTGGTTTTACACACTGCCACAAGGCCATCCTTCCAAAGTTTTTTTAAAACATTGTTAGCCTGACCTACTTTGAATGGACGTCTCACTTGATCTAACACTCTTCAGTTACACATTACACTTATGTCTACAGATTACACTGTGATCTTTTACTGAATAAGGGAAACTCTATTATAGTAAATTTCATAATTGAAAGTTAGTATGAAATTGATATGTTTTGATTATCATTTTCCTTTCTGTTGGCCTATAGCATACAAAAATTAGCTTCATCTTATATAAGAGGCAAGATAGACATAAAGAGAAGAATGAACTCCCTGTCACCCTTCTTTGTGACCCAGAGCTGATACCGTTCGGAGAAATGCACTGTTACAGGTGTGGACTGTGGACTTCACCCTGGAGGAGCAGCAGGACCTGGACACTTTAAAAGGTTTAATATTATCTGTACCCCTTGTGTAGCCCCTGCATTTCCAGGCAAAAGAAGGAAATCATTTTGCTGATGGAGCAACTGTGTTCAGCATTAAGCAGCACAATCCTTTGTCTCTTACCCAGGTGAAAATACAAAATCCCCAGGATATTCAAACATGCCGCCTTCTTACAATTGGTATGTAGTAAACCCTGCAGGGTTTTTCACCCTGCCAGCCAACAGACAAGAGCATGTGGGTGGTAAATCTGAACTGGCTCTTCCTGGGCTTGGCTTACATGCACAGCAGGGGTTGTATGACTGTCCCAGAGGCATCAGCAGAGTCCAAAGAGGATCCATATGTGAGTATGGTGGTTGAGAGCAAGGTTCAGAGATTGTAGGGTCTTGGTGGGGAGACATCCTTGCCACATGCTAGCATCACAGCACTGCTTCTTTCCTACATGAAGATGGGGAGAATTACCCCTTCCTGTCTCCACCTTCTCCATTTTACTGTTTATTTCTTCTGCTTTCTTGTTTTGCCTTGAGTTTTCTCTGAAAATTTTTTTAGCTTCAAATATTAGAATTATAGCTATGCCACAGTGCTGGCCCCTCAAGTTTTATCCTGCTATGGAATGCATGGAACATTTCTCTTTGTATTAATACAAAAAAGTTTTTAAAAATGTTTTAATCCTATACAGATTATATTGGCTCAATAGGCTAATCCTCTGCCTAGTGGCGCTGGCACACCGGGTTCTAGTCCCAGTGGGGGTGCTGGATTCTGTCCCGGTTGCCCCTCTTCCAGGCCAGCTCTCTGCTGTGGCCAGGGAGTGCAGTGGAGGATGGCCCAAGTGCCTGGGCCCTGCACCCCATGGGAGACCAGGAGAAACACCTGGCTCCTGCCTTCCGATCAGTGTGGTGCGCCAGCCGCAGTGCGCTGCCCACGGTGGCCATTGGAGGGTGAACCAATGGCAAAGGAAGACCTTTCTTTCTGTCTCTGTCTCTCTCTCAGTGTCCACTCTGTCTGTCCAAAAAAAAAAAGAAAAAAAGGAATCCTAATGGAGACTGGGAATGGGAGAGGGAGGAGGAAAAGGAGGGAGTAGGGGTGGGAGAGTGGATATGGTGGGACGAATCACTCTGTTCTTAAAGATGTACTCATGAAATTTATGTTCACTAAATAAAATGTTTCTAAAAAAAAAAAAAAGATATGCTAGTGCCATTGCTCCCCAGTCTTCCCTTAAGCTAATAAAAATGACTAAATAAAGAATGAATCCTTAAGACAAAAAAAGACACGTTGAATATAATTTGCCAGTGCCTTATGTGCAAAATCACATTCTCCAGTTCTATGTAAAGAACGAAGATGAATAGCCAGTGTTCATACAAATAGAACAGAGATTGGACTAGTTTCAGTGAAAGTTTGGGAAACTCACAGATTTCTGTATATCTCTTCCATGTTTCTTGAACCCAAGGAAGTCCCAATGTATGTCTTTAATCTTTATCCCAATAAAAACTCAGACCATCAACATCCCTCTTTCCTAACTCAAGTCAGTGTGAGTGTTCACCCTTACCTCATCTGAGACATAAGGCCTGGGTGAGGACTTTGAGCTTAACCTTCAGTTCTAAGATACCTGGTAACAGTGCTGTTGCTTCCAAAGATTCTGGAGGAGTTACTGCTGTGTGTTCAATGGTTGGATCTCCTTGTCTTCGAAGCTGTTTCCATCCTTTATTGTTTAAGGTCTGTAGTCTTTAAAGCAAAGGGCCTTTCTTCCATGGGACATTTTGGTGTCTATAACATCATTCACAGGACATACAAAATTATGAACTTAAGATTTATTTTGTATAGATTGAATATCAAGTCCCATTTGTAGTTGCCTTGGCAACTTAAGATTTAGTGGGTATAGATTGAATATTGAATCCCATTTGTAGTTGCCTTGGCAGGGTCAGACCAAATGATTCTATGGGCTTTATGTGGCTAGCGTATGGAAGTCCTCCACCCCTGCTAAAGGGCCATTAGAATAGCCTGCTGGGACACATTTGTTCAATACATGTAATCATTCACATTTATTGTCTCTAGAGGGGCCCGTGGACAATGTGGCTGGATTAAAAAAAAAAAGGCTTTTTTTCTTTTAGTAATATTTCAGTTATCAAATAGTATGGCTTAGACTCTCCCAAATAGCCAGAAATGAGCCAGTAGCCTTCCTTTTTCCAGAAGTGAGCCCAGTATGCACAGTGAGCAGTATGCACAGTGGTAAAAAACTGCCCAAATGTGAACTGTTGTGTCTAATTCAGTGAACAAGTGGCTGTAATTCTTAGACATGTCAGCTAGCCTTGGGTGACCAAGTCCACATCTTACAGTATCAGCCCCTTTATGTTTTTTAGGATTTTATTTTATTTGAGAGGTAGAGTTACAGACAGTGAGAGGAAAAGACAGGGAGAAAGGTCTTCCTTCCTTTGGTTCACTCCCCAAATGGCTGCAACAGCTGGAGCTGTGCCAATCGGAAGCTTCTTCCCAGTCTCCCCATGGGTTCAGGGGCCCAAGGACTTGGGCCATCTTCTACTGCTTTCCCGGTCCATAGCAGAGAGGTAGATTGGAAGAGGAGCAGCTGGGACTAGAACTGGCACCCATATGGGATGCCAGTGCCACAGGCAGAGGATTAACCTACTGTGCCATGGGGCTGGCCCCAGTTTCTTTGTTTTTGCTGGAGCTGCAAGTTGGGGCTTTAACCCACTCTGCCATAGCACTGGCCCCTCCATTACCAGTTTATGGGATTTTTAGTTTTTTTCTTTCCCTCAAAGTTCTGGAAATTCTTGTCTAAAGTAGCCAAAAATCTGTATTCAGGAACATTTTCTGTGAAATTGATTACAAGTGTTTTTAGAGAAGAATACAAAACTATGGATGACAGAAGTCTTTAAATAAACATAGTTAAAATTATGAAATTGATTAATTGACATGAGCCATTTATGTTCATTCCATACAGGATGTTACAAAGCAACTAAAGAGGGACCAGCATTGTGGCATTGCAGGTGAAGCTACTGCCTATGATGCTGGCATCCCCTATGGGTTACACTTCGAGTCCTGGTTGCTCCACTCTGATCCTGCTCCCTGCTAATGCACCTGGGAAAGCAGCAGAGGATGGCGAAGTGTCTGCTCCTGTACCCATTTGGGAGAACTTGAATTATGACCATATTGCCTGGCTTCAGCCTGGTTTAGCTTTGGTCATTGTGGCCCTTTGGAGTGTGAACCAACAGAAGAAATCCAATCTCTCTCTCTCTCTCTCTCCTCCTTTCTGGAATTCTGCCTTCAAATAAGTAGATACATCTTTAAAAAGGAAAGAAAGAAACTGAAGGATTTTACATACCTATTGTCCCTTTTAGGACTCTGGGTCTCCTTTTTATGAAGATAACCATCATGACTACTAACAACGCAACAGAACTATCAGATTTTAAAATTTATATTACTTCTAGGACATTTATATCAATGACATATCTATATAAATATAATTTAACATTGAGCATAATTTCATGACAGTACTTTCCTAAAATGCAAGTTGCATAATAAACTATTACCTCTAAAAGATAAGACATATATCCTTTGACACATCAAGGGTTCCTGCTGAAAATCTCAAAGTGAAAAAATTTAGAACCTTGATTCTGGGAAAGTCTCAGGATGTCAAAATGGCTTAAAATATTTGGTCAAAATAGGCTCACATAATTTTGAAATAGCATCCATCTGCTTAGTGTGATTCAACCAGTTCTAAACCAGATTTACTCATAAATCTGATTTTATAAAACAAGTATATATACAACTTTTAACTCTTATGACTCAGCTTTTTCCAAACAATTCTGATTGTTTGCTAAGGCACAACATTTGTGATTTTTGGTCAGTCACCAAAGTGGAAGTAAAAACCTTGAATAGAAAAATAGCATATAAAATAACCCATTATTAGAAAAATTTAAGAGTCACAACCAGGAAGGAGAAGAAAGATTAAGGAAGCTGATTAGAAAATTCACAGATGATTAAAAACTAAGCAAGAATTCTTAAAAGGAGATGCTGCAGTTTTTGTTTTTTTTTTTTTTTTTTTAACAAAAGATTCCATGACCAGCACTATGGCATAGCACGTGAAGCTGCCAACTGCAGTGCCAGCATCTCATTTGGTCACTAATTTGAGTCACAGCTGCTCCACTTCTGATTCAGCTCTCTGCTATGGCTGGGAAAGCAGTAGAAGATGGCCCATGTCCTTGGGCCCCTGCATTCATGTTGGAGACCTGGAGGAAGATGCTACCTCTTGGCTCCTGGCTCAGCTCTGGCAATTGAGGACATCTGGGGAGTGAACAAGAGGATGGAAGATCTCTCTCTCTCCTCTGCCTCTCTGGAACTCTGCCTTTCAAATAAATCAATAAATCTTTAAAAAAAAATATTCCAAAATTAAAGTCCAAGGCTATTTCCAGATATTTTCTAACATATCAATATGCACATAAACAGCTTGTTTAAAAAAGCATCAAATTCTAATTTTATTTCAGTGTACCTTTGATATTCATTCCAAAATTTTAGAAAACAATGTAAATTTTTAAAATTATAATTGGGCAGGCATTGTGGTATAGTAGATTAGGCAGCTGTCTGGGATGCCTCATCCCAGAGTGCTGGTTTGAATAATGACTGTTCCACATTTGTAAAAAAGAGTTTATTTATTTATTTATTTATTTGAAAGGCAGAATTATATATATATATAGAGAGATTCCAAAAGACAGACATTTTCATCTAGTAGTTCACTCCCCAAATGGCCACAGAATCTGGGGCTAGGCCAGGCCAAAGTCAGAAGCTTCTTCCAGGTCTCCTAATGTGCTTGGAGGGACTCAAGCACTTGGGTCATCTTTTGTTGCTTTTCCAGGTGCATTAGCAGGGAGCTGGATTGGAAATGGAATAGCTGGGACATGAACTGCTGCTCAAATGGCTGCCACCATCTCAGCACTCTGCCACAGTGCTAGACCCTGCTCCACTTCTGATGAAGCTCACTGTTAATGTGCCTGGGAAAGCAGTGAGGATGGCCCTAGTGCTAGGCTCCTTCACCCATGTGGGAGATTTGAATGAAGCTTTTGGTTTTCACACACACACAATTTTTCTTACAAGATTTTTCCTTTTCAAACCTTTTTTTTAAAGATTTATTTTATTTATTTGAAAGTCAGAGTTAGAGAGAAGTAGAGACAGAGAGGTCTTCCATCTGCTTGTTCACTTCCCAGATGGCTGCATTGACCATTGCTGTGCCAATTCAGAGCCAGAAGCCTCCTCCAGGTCTCCCACACAGGTGCAGGGACCCAAGGACTTGGGCCATCTTCCATTGATATCCCAGGCCATAGCAGAGAGCTGGATCAGAGGACGAGCAGCCAGGACTAGAACTGGCACCCATATGGGACGCCAGTGCTTCAGGCCAAGGCATTAACTCACTGCGCCATAGTGCTGGCCACTTCAAACCTTCTGTTATGTGCTCATGCTTTCTGCAACTTACTTAAACCTTCAGTTTTTGTCCTATTTTTGTCCTTACATTCTAGAGTATTGTAGCCTTTCTACCTTATGACAAAAATTTACATTTTGAAATAATTCATTTTTTAAAGGTTTATTTATTTGTTTGAAAGTCAGAGTTACACAGAGAGAGAACGTGCATTTCCATCTGCTGGATCACTCTCCATATGCCCACAGCAGCCAGCACTGGGTCAGAGTGCTTCATCTGAGTCTTCCAAATGGGTGCAGGGACCTAAGCACCTGGGCCACCTGCTGCTTTTCACCAGCCACTAGCAGGGAGCTGGGTAAGAAGTGTGGAGCTGGGACTTGAACTGGTGTCCATATGAAATAATGGAATTACAGGAGGCTGCTTTAGCTGCTATGCCATTATTTTGGCCCCAAAATAAGTTTTTTTATTTTTAAAGATTCTATTTATTTATTTGAAAGGTACAGTTACAGACAATGAAAGGGAGGGAGCGAAAGAGATAAAGGTCTTCCATCTTGCTTCAGCCCCCAAATGGCCGCAATGGCTGGAGGGGTGCCAACCTGAAGCCTGGAGCCAGGAGCTTCCTCCCAGTCTCCCACATGGGTGCAGGGGCTGAAGGACTTGGGCCATCTTCTACTGTTTTCCCAGGCCATAGCAGAAGCTCTCTGGATTGGAAGAGGAGCAGCTGGGACTAGAACTGGCACCCATGTGAGATGCTGGCACCGCAGGTGAAGGATTAAGCTACTATGCCACAGCGTCAGCCCCATCACCATCTCAAAATAATTCTTTAAAAACTTCTAAATTAGCATAATTTTCAAAATGAAACAGGATAAAAATTTCATACTTACTTTTAAACCATCTAGAATTACTTTTAAAGAATGTTAAGATGTTAAGAGTACTTAACTTTGAGAGTGGAGAAGGGGTGGGGGCTATGGGTGGATGGCAGAGGGAGTAGGGGCAGGTGCAACTGCGTGACCCTCATGAATGAGAGAAACGTCTCATGTGCCCGGGGCAGGGAGCCAATGGGAACACTGGGAGGGCTTGATACCCTGCCCTGAGAGCCATGGCTGTGCACTGGCTCGTGGAGGAGCAGTGCGGGCGTGCAGCGTGTGGGGGCTCTGCGCTGCCTGTCAGAGGCCGGACAGCACTGCCGGGAGGCTGCGTCGACAACGACGGTGGCGGTGATGGGCACTGCTCCAAGGGAGGCACCATAACCCAGTTGAACTCTGTGTCTGGAAAGCCCAAGATTGAAGAAGAAAGACCAGACACAGTGACTAACCTGGAAACTGGGACATCTTTGGAACTGTGCCTTCATCCCGAGTTATTTTTTAAAGTATCACGTGGTATCAATGTCTTTGTCTTATTCTGCTTATTGGGAAGAAAAGGCTTCAAGGATTTTAAGTTTTCCTTCAGTTTTGCATGAACTCTATAGGAAATGGGGCCCTCGAAGGGCTTGGGAATAGCAAGAAGAGATTGAAGACAGAGCAGCTTGCTCTCTCTCTGTTTTCTCTCTTCTTAAAGGAAAGTCTTTACAACTCAACTTGTAACAGCTGTAGTCCAGCATTAGCCACCAAGAGAGAAATAAATAATATTACAGAGCCATTGCAGACTACAAACCCTGGTGAAGTCAAGGTGTGGGAGCGGTGGCATTGAGAAGGCTGCCTAGAACTGACAAGGGCTGCAGTGAAAACAGCTCTTCTTCCACGCTGGAAGGGGCTGCAGGTTCCTTCATGGATAAAAATGCACAGCACACACCTCTTCTAGGTAGTGCTCACATTTTGTGGGAGTGTGGTAGTCGTGGAGGTACTAGAGTATCTCCTCAGGAATTTTCCTTGCTCAGAATTTCCTGCCCTGCCTTGAAATTTCCCCTTCTTTTTTTTGAAGACCTGCCTCTGTCCATGAGCGGTACCTTGATCTGTCTGACTGTCCATGTTCTCTACCTGCAGCTACTTGTATGTGTACAGCCTCCTGTTTGTCTCCCATTTCCAAGCTGGTAAACTTGTGTTTTTTTGTTTTTGTTTTTTTTATATTTATTTGAAAGTTACACAGAGGAGAGGCAGAGAGAGAGAGAGAAGTCTTCCATCTGCTGGTTCACTCCCCAATTGGCTGCAAAGGCTGGAGCTGCGCCAATCCGAAGCCAGGAGCCAGGAGCTTCTTCCAGGTCTCCCACGCGGGTGAAGGGTCCCAAGGACTTGGGCCATCTTCTACTGCTTTCCCAGGCCATAGCAGAGAGCTGGATCAAAAGTGGAGCAGCCAGGACTTGAACTGGTGTCCATATAGGAGGCCGGCACTACAAGCAGCGGCTTTACTTGCTACACCACGGCGCCAGCCCCCAAGTTGTGTTTCTTAACCTCCTCTTCTGCTTTGTTCTGGGGAAGCGGTTATTTATCACTTGCAATCCACCTTTACCCCTCCCATATGTTTCCTTCATTTGAGATATTTTGACCTTCAGTTTTGTTTGGGGATGTGGAAGGATGATAATTCTAAATTTTTTGTTTCCCTGATTTTTTTTTTTTGTTTGTTTTTTCTGTACTCTTCTCTGTTGGTTCCCTTATCCCATTGTCTTATCCATTCTGCCTCTGAGTGGGCCTGGGCTATGCAGCAGGGCAGATCTCCCCTCAGAGCTCCAACATGCTGCAGAGTCTGGAAAGAGATTCAGACCCAGAAACACGTCCTGGCCTCAGCAGCCGCTATCTTCTTAGTGGGAGCTACAACACTCTTCTTTGCTTGTCCAGAACTAAGCCTGAATATGTCACCTGCAGTGCCCATCTACAATGCATTTATGTTTCTCTTTGTTCTGGCCAATTTCAGTAGGGCCACCTTCATGGACCCAGGCATTTTCCCTGGAGCTGAGGAAAATGAGGACAAGGAAGATTTTTGAGCTCCCTTTACAAAACAGTGGAGATCAAGGGCATCCAGGTGTGCATGAAAGGATGTGCCACCCGCCGCTGCTACTGTCCTCCTCGGCGTTCCCACATAGTGTCTGTGATAATTGTGTGGAGGAATTTGATCATCCCTGCCCCTGGGTGAACAACTGTATTGGCCGCCAGAACGAGCATTGTTTCTTCCTCTTCCTCCTTTCCTTGACAGCCCACTCTATGGGTATATTTGGCTTTGGCCTCCTTTATGTCCTCTGCCACATAGAGGAGCTCTCAGGGGTCTGCACACTGTCACAATGGCAGTGAAGTGTGTTGCTGGCTTATTCTTCATCCCTGTAGCTGGCCTCACAGGGTTTCATGTGGTGCTGGTGGCCTGGGGACGCACAGCCAATGAACAGGTTATGGGTAAATTCCGGGGAGGCATGAGCCCCTTCACCAATGGCTGCTTTAACAATGTACTTTGCAATTCCCCAGCACCCAGATATTTGGGAAGACCAAAGAAAGAGAAGACAATTGTAATCAGACCTCCCTTCCTTCAGCCAGAAGTGTCAGATTACTGTGAAGATCATGGATAATGGCATCCAGGGAGAGCTTAGGGGAACTAAGTCTAAGGGAAGCTTGGAAACAACAGAGAGCCAGTCCGCAAATGCCAAACCCCGGCCTCCTCCTATGCCAGACCTGAGCAGCTGCATGGGACTGCGAACACACCTTTGCCTGGCTACTAATGGAGATAGCAGCTTTTGGGGCAAGGACAGCCCCCCACACCAACCATGTACAAGTGTCGGCCAGCTTATAGTAGCAGCAGTGCATCAGCTGCCCTGCCTCATTCCTCCAGCACCAGGTTAGTCATGGGGACAGTTTGAGAAAGCCAACCTCAACTGCAGAGAGCAGCCGTCATCCCAGTTACCACTCAGAGCCCAGCTTGGAACCCGAGAGCTTCTGTTCTTCCACGTTTGGCAAAAGCTTTCACTTTGACCCACTTTCCAGTGGCTCTCATTCCTCCAGCCTCAAGTCGGCGCAGAGAACAGGTTTTGTGCTGGACCAGTTGCAGTCCATGTGCTCAGAGGGCACCACTTCCACCTCCTGTAAGAGCCTGGCCAATCAGACATACAATGAAAGCCTGAACAAGACCCAGCTTTCAGCTACACCTCTCCCTTCCTGTCAGCCTGCCTGACCCAGCAATGGGAAGCTGAGAGGCATCCATGTTTGGTGCCAACAGGTCCAACACGAGAGCCCTCACCAGTCTGTTATGACAATCTGTGGTGCCACATTGTGGCCTCCCTCCAGGGATGAGAGAAACTACTGCACCAGTCACCCAGCTCCCAGTCCATGAGGAAGAGCCAGGCTTGGGAGACTCAGGCATTCAGTCAACACCTGGCTCAGGCCATGCCCTCATAGGGCTTCCTCCTTAGCTGATCCAAAGAGATCACCACCGAGCAAGACTCCATTTGGACTCTCAGCTGTCCCACATTTTGGGAAGCCAGAAAGGCTAAGGGGCCAGGGACTAGGGTCCCCTGAACCAGGTCTAACCACCCCATATCTGGGCCATTAAACATCTTAGAGCAGCCAAAAATCCCCACCTGGTGTCTCTGAGATAGAGGAAGTGGCCTTGCAGCCACTGCTGATGCCTGAAGATGAAGTACAGCTCAATACTGCCCACAGCAAATCCAACAGCAACCCAAGAGCATCAGCTCAGCCTCCCCTGGCCCCACAAGGGGAGGAGTCAAGAAACTGTCCTGAGCGGGCGGTACCACCTGAGATATGGTGTGAGCCTTCAGTGCCTCCCCTTCCCTCACCACTGTGTCTACACCAAAGGGCCCCGGGTGGCCACCTTCCTTCCCTACAATTTTGAAAATTTTTCCTATGAAAGAAAACTCAAAAGAATGATTCTGATTCATTGTACTTAATACACAGAACATAATTTTAACCTTGGTTAAAATTTTCATATTTTGGCTGACACTCACTGGCTGCTGGTGTTTTGAATGACCTATGAATAATGGTGTTTGCATGGGAGTTTCAGGAGCCCACTGAAAGGCAATGACAGAAGGCAGACCTCACTGACAGCTCATGAGGAAACATGTAACCATCGTCTGTGAACAACTGAATTCTATTTCCAAGAAGCCTCCACCCAGACCATCTGTAGTTATAGAGAAAGGGAGAGACAGAGAGAAAGGTCTTCCATCTGGTTCACTCCTCAAATGGCCACAATGGCCATATCTGGGCCAATCCTAAGTCAGGAACAAGAGTTCCTCCTGGGTATCCCACATGGGTGCAGAGGCCCAAGCACTTGGCAAATCTCTACTGCTTTTCCAGGTTACAGCATAGAACTGGATGAGAAGAGGAGCAGCCAGGACTAGAAATCATGCCCAGATGGGATGCAGGCACCTGCGGTGGTAGCTTAGCCCACTACATCACAGCCCCAGCCCCCATTCAGAGATCTTTTAAGTGGCCATTTCTTATTCAGTCTTAAGGAGGTCAAGCAGTATTATAATAAAACAGCTTTTTCTTTTGTAGTTTCCAAATACAATTTATTTATTTTAGAAAATAAGTGCTAAGGGGCAATAAGAATAGAGCTCTGATTACAATTGCTGTTTAGTCCAGACCGTAAAAGAACCAAGTTAGAAAACAATTTCTTGGGCTGGCACTGTGGCACAGTGGGTTAACACCCTCTCCTGAAGTGCCGGCACCGCATATGGGTGCTGGTTCTAGTCCTGGCTGCTCCTCTTCCAATCCAGCTCTCTGCTATGGCCTGGGATAACAAATAGAAAATTGCCCAAGTCCATGGGCCCCTGACCCCATGTGGGAGACTTGGAAGAAGAAGCTCCTGATACCTGGTTTTGGACCAACCCGATCCTGGTCATTATGGCCAATTGGAGAGTGAACCATGGATGGAAATTCTTTCTGTCTCCCTCTCTCTATATACCTCTGTCATTCAAATCAATAAATAAATCTTTTCAAAACAAAACAAAAAAACCAATGTCCACTAACAGCTGAACAAAACATTAAAAGAGATATTACCTGGTAGCACCATGTACAAGTTTGATACTTACCAAATACATTTCCCTAGATTTCAGTTGGAATTTCAATCTGGTTTCTGCCAGTCTGAAACTCCTTAGGCCAATGACACCAGGTCAACAACTAGTTGCTCAGGTTATTTCTGATTCAAAGAAATATTCAGGAAGCAGCAAGACAGCTCACAGGGGTGATTTGTACCAGGGGCTGCTTTGCCTACTCTGGACTGTGCTCCCTTCATGATTGCTGTATCTGTCTTTCAAAATAAAATAAATCTTTAAGATAAAATGAAAAAGCCAGAATCATGGAGCAAATGAACCTTAAGCATCAGAACAGTGGTGCTTCTAATACAAAAGTATTAGAGGTTAAAGCATGAAATATGGATATGCAATGTAAGGTAATTATAAAAGAGATGTATGTACTTGCTGACTATTCTAATAAGAGAATAAACTCTAAAATAAAGGTACTACAGATAAATGACATTTTAGAGTAATAAAAGGGTCAATCAACCTGGATAAGATTAATTCTAGATATGCATGTATCTAACAAAGAAGCCCAACATTAAATGAAAAAAAATGACAAAAATCAGAGAAAAGAATGGTGAAGACTAGTATTAGGAAGGGGGACTGTGGCATAGAGAGTAAAGCCACCAATTGTGGCACTCGTTCTAGTCCTGGCAGTTCTAGTGATCCAGCTCCTGGCGAACTCACCTTTTCAAAAGATTTATTTATTTGTGTGAAAGAGTTACAGAGAGTCAAACAAAGAGAGAGAGAGAGAGAGGTCATCCATCCACTAGTTCACTCCCCAGATTGCCAAAATAGCTGGAGTAGTTGCAGGGGCCCAAGGACTTGGGCCATGTTCCACTGTTTTCCTAGGCCATAGCAGAGAGCTGAATCAGAACTGAAACAGCCAGGACTCAATCCAGGATCTGTATGGGATGCTGCCACTGCAGGCATTGGTTTTGCCTACTGCGCCACAACACTGGCCAGCTTTGTAGCAATTTTGAAAGAAAATCAGCCTCTCTCTCTAGTACAGTATTAGATATAATAATTCTTAAAAAATTAATATTAGGAGACAGAAATGTGTCACTTAATAATGGACAGAACAGGTTTGCAATATATTGGAAAGGATAAAGCAACTTGACCATGTACTTGAACAAAAGAATACACATTCTGTTCAAGTAGTCACAGAACATTGTCTGCAGGAGACCTTTTGCTAGATCACAAAAGAACCTAAATAAAATTAAAAGAATAAAATTAAAAAAGGACATCCTATGACCACAGTAGATTCACCTGGAATATCAGTAACAGAAGAACATTTGAGAAGTGCACAATATGTGGAAAATAGGAACACACTCCTAGGAGCTACAGAAACAAATCACAAAGGACAATAGAAAATATTGTGAAATGATTGGAAGTGAAATGCACATAAAAAAGGTAATGGGATACAGTTGAAGCTGAGATTAGAGGAGGCTCAGTCTCTCCATTCCTATAGCTTTATAAAATGGGAAGTTGTGACCACTTTAACTTTGCTATTCATCATTATGTAGGGTCTTGAAAGTTTGTAAACAATTTGTCAGTATCTGCCAAACACTTTATTAGTTCCACCAGAGGGCCAGCAGGGGGCAGCAAGCCACCGCTAAACAGTGAGCTTTGCACCAAAACTCACCCTGGAGGAGTCAAGCACAGGCTTGCTACTCCCAGTGATGTATGCACAGCACCTGCAGGAAAACAAGAGCATTTTTCCCTCAAGACTGAGCTAAGATATGATTGCAGCTTCTGGAAGACTTGGGCAGTTTCCACATGTAGGTAAAGATGCTGAACATGAACCTGATGGCTTAGGAGAAAATATTTTCTTGTCCATGATGTTTCTCATTTTTAGAAAACATTTCATGGGGCAGCACTGTGGCATAGTGTTACCGGTAAAGCCACCACTTGCAGTGCCAGCATCCAGTATAGGCATCGGTTTGTGTTCTGGCTGCTCAAGTTTCAATCCAGCTTTCTGCTATGGCCTGGGAAGGCAGTAGAACATGGCCCAAGTCCTTAGGTCCCTGCAACGGTGTGGGAGACCTGGAATAGGTTCTGGCTTCTGGCTTCAGATTGGTGTGGCTCCAGCTGTTGCAGTCATCTGGGAAGCGAACCAGTGGATGGAAGACTTCTCTCTCAAACTCTCTCTGCCTCTTCTC
The DNA here is from genome assembly GCF_051225735.1 of Oryctolagus cuniculus. Classification (NCBI taxonomy): domain Eukaryota; kingdom Metazoa; phylum Chordata; class Mammalia; order Lagomorpha; family Leporidae; genus Oryctolagus; species Oryctolagus cuniculus. The sequence goes on along the minus strand of NC_142887.1, from coordinate 49,733,651 downwards.
TGTAACTCTCCCTTTCAAATAAGCAAATCTTTAAAAAAAATTCATTTGAAAAGAGAGATACTGATTAAGAGACTGAGGGACACACACACCCATAGAGAGAGACAGAGGGAGAGAGATTGTCTTTGCATCTGCTGGGACCGGCCAGGGCAGTCAGAAGCCAGAATCTTATTCTGAATCCACCACGCTGGTAACAGAGAGATAACTATTGAGCTTGCTGCTCACCTGGCTGTGTATGAACAGGAAGCTGGATCAGAATCAGTACTGGGACTTGAACCCAGGTACCATAACATGGAATGTGGGTCTTTTCACTACCATGCCAAATGCTTTTTCCCTGAATGTTTATCTCATTTTCTGAAATGCTTCCAGGTGAGTTATTCTGTGTTTCTTCCTATAAAGTTTAAGGAAGAGTCATGTATCCATTATTGAGTGTTTTAATGGGATGGAGCTATATCATGCTGTGATATTTCTACAGATTCAGGAGGGCTTGGGGAAGAAATCCCAACATAGATTCTGAGAGTGGCAGACAAAAACAGTGTGAAAATATACATAATATATCAGAACATTGAAATACAGACTTGGTGGTCCTGCATTGAAGCCTGAGGGGAAAAGAAGAATCTGACCTCCTGCATTCATGTTTTCATTAATTCTATATCATTCTCTTCTACACAACTTCAAAGTAGTTGTAAATGTCTTCAAAAGCAGAGGTGTTAAAATTCATGTTATGCTCGGTTTAGATATATTATTTGTACCCAAACCACAATCTATTATCTTCTTACTTTCCTGAATTTATAAAAAGCAAACTTTGAAATAATATATTTAAAATAATACTGAGTGTATCTCATTTATGTTTGTGAGAATCCCTGTTTAATTGACAATTTTTGTCAAAGAAAAATCAGTTTTCCCTCTTCTAAGTAGAGAAAGAGACTTGTGAGGGAAAATATCTCAACAAAGTTAGCTGGGCTGGAAGTTGGCACAACAATTAAGCTGTCACTTGGGACACCCACATCAGCTACAAGAGTGCCTAGGACAGAGTCCTGGCTCTTCTCCTAATTTCATCATCTTGCTAATGTTCACCCTTGGAGGCTAAGCCACTCAGATCCATGCCAACCATGACAGAGACCTGGAATGAGTTCTTGGATTTTGGCTTTGGTCTCACTTAGCCCTAGCTATTCTAGGCATTTGGGGAGTGAAACATCAGATGGATCATCTCTGCTGTCTTAGTCTCTCTGGCATTCAAATAGAAAGTTAATTTAACAAACTAGGGGAATGGGATTTAGCATAGTGATTGGAGCACTGCTTGAGATGCCTACATTCTATGTCAGCATGCCTGAGTTCAAGTCCCATCACTGCTCCTATTGCACAACAATTCCCCCAAACTCATTAGCAATGTTGTTATAGAACCCACTAACCAGGACCTGCCCCATGGCATACCAGATAAAAATCACTGCCTGCAGTGCTGGCATACTATATGGGCACCACTTTGAGTCCCAGATGCTCCACTTCTGATCCAGCTCTCTGCTTTGGCCTGGGAAAGCAGTGGAAAATGGCCTAGTTCCTTGGGCCTCTGCACCCACATGGGAGACCCAGAAGAAGCTCCTGTTTTCAGATCAGTGCAGCTTCAGCCATTGCAGCCAATTAAAGAGTGAACCAGCAGATGGAAGACCTCTCTCTCTTTCTCTCTCTCTCTCTCTGCCTCTCCTCTCTCTGTGTAATTCTGAGTCTCAAAGAAATAAATAAATCTTTAAAACAGAAACAAAAAATAAAACAAAAAGAACCCCCTAACCTATATGTGCTTGCACAACACACAGTAAGCCAATCACTGACATTGAGTGGTGGTAGATTGAGGTATTTATGGCAAAGTCCAAAGTAAGATGAGAACTTTTGCTTAATTTCAGGGCTTCCTGAGAAGTTAGAAGTAAAGGTTTTTATAGATTAAAATGGGGGCTGACAGGTGATTGTTGAGCTTTGGCCAAGTTTCCGATTGTTCAGTGGTGCTTGTGATCTTCCTTTTATTGTTGGCAATGACATGTTCTTTAGGGAATTTTTATGATGTCCCGGTGGGCTTCAGTTGGCCTGGGGTTTACATGTAAGTGATAGTTATTTACTTCCCAGACTTGGATTTTTCTTACCTGGATCTGAAACTCCCCTAAATAATCCTTTCCAGACAATTTTGGCTAGCAGGGTTTTATCTATTGCAGAAACAAATGACTTCTTTTGTCCAGTGATTACTAGCTTGTGAGGCCAGCTGTATCACTCCCTTTTTTTAAAAAAAGATTTATTTATTTATTTCCGAGGCAGAGTTTACAGACAAGCAGGGAGAGAGAGGGAGAGGTCTTCCATCTGTTGGTTCACTCCCTAAATGGCCACAATGGACAGAGCTGAGCTGATCTGAAGCCAGGTGCCAGGAAATTCTTTCCACATGGATGCAGAGGCCTAAAGACATGGGCCATCTTCTGTTGCTTTCCAAAGCCATTAGCAGGGAGCTGGATCAAAAGTGGAGCAGCTGGGACTAGAACCATCACCCATATGAGATGCTGGCACTGCAGGTAGAGGCTTAGCCTACCATGCCATAGCATTGGTCCCAAATTTTTTTGATATTGTATAGGCAAGGAAATTTTGGGCTAAGAGACACAGACAAGAGGCTGAGCCCTGATTTTGTATTATAGAAGTTTTGTCTCAATTGCCCCTATTATTATTCCTGAAACCTCAAGGAAAAGGAACAATGACTGTCTGACCAGCATATTGTAAGAATGAAAGGAGACAAAGTTTTATGTATTTATTTTATTAGTTATTTATTTACTTAATAGTCAAGTTAACAGAGAAAGAAAGAGAGACAGAGATTTTCCATTGCTCGTTCACTTCTCAGATGGTTGCATAATCCAGGGATTGATCATGACAAAGCTAGGAGCTTCTTCAGGGTGTTCCACATGAGTGGTAGTGTTAGAGTCTGAAAAAGCCCACCGCCCGAGGAATGACTCCAAGAGACTTTTCTCTCATGTAACCAGCAAAGGGTTAAATATTTATTGATTATCCAGCATGCTGGGGCTGTCTGATCATACATGAACAGAGCAGCCCCGAATAACCAAAGGTTAGGGTTTATAAAGGCAAAAACCGCAAAATTGGGAAGGGGGGAATACATGGTTGCTATGCACGGTTGCTATACACAGTTGCTAAAATCAAAAGAGAGTACATAAAATCAAAAGAGAGTATATGGTTACTGGGGTCAACATAACCTAAAACCTAAGTGAAATTAACATTTATCATAATCTTGACAATACCAGTTACAATATTACAATTAGCAATTATGACTTGACATTAATGTAAGACACAGACAAATCACATCTTTATTATTAGCCCAGGTAACCCAGGTGCAACCTTTTTACTTTTAAGCTTGAGCAATCATGCTAGGGGGTTTTTGTGCGTTGCCAAGGGTGATGTAGTGCACTGCTATTGTCCGACTATTTGAGATCATAGTTTTAGACCAATCTCATGGTGTGGGGGGGGGGGTTGCTTTCCCAGAATGCAGTCTCAAGTGCTCCAAAATGGAGTCCCTACTGTCAAGGTGCTACTTCACTCTGTCTTATTTTCACAGCTGTACCAGGAAGGTTTAAACCTGTAAGCTTAAGCTTAACTTTTTACACCTGCACATATACAATTTTAACTCTTCAGTAGGGGAACAAGTACTTGAGTCACCTTCTGCTGCTTTTGCAAGGCCATTAGCAGGGAGCTGGATCAGAAGTGGAGCAGCTGTGACTCTAACCAGCATCCATATGGGATACTGAGTAGAAGTTGGCAGTTTTACCTGGTACACTACAACACCAGCCCCTGTAGGCATTGCTTCAGATAAAGTTTCTAGTCTCGGGTTTAGCTGTAGAGATCCTCTGCATTATGAGAAGGATTGCACAGCCAGTTTCTGGCAGCTTTTTTTTTTAGATTTATTTATTTATTTGAAAGGCAGAGTTACAGAGAGGCAGAGGCAGAGAGAAGTCTTCCATCTGCTGGTTCTCTGCCCAGATGGCTTCAATGGCAGAAGCTGAGCCAATTCAAAGCCAGGAGCCTTGGAGCTTCTTCCAGGTCTCTCACACAGGCGTAGGAGCCCATGTACTTGGGCCATCTTCCACTCTCCTCCCAGGCAATGGCAGAGAGTGGATTAGAAGTGGAGCAGCTAGGACTTGAACCAGTGCCCATATGGGATGCTGGTACTGTGGCATAGCAGGTAAAGCCACTGCCCACAATGCTAGCATCCCATATGGGCACTGGTTCACATTGCAGCTACTCCACTTCCAATTCAGCTCTCTACTATGGCCTGGGAAAGCAGTAGAAGATGCCCAAGTCCTGGGGCCCTGTACCTGCTCGGGATACCCGGAAGAAGTTCCTGGCTCCTGATTTGGATTGGCCCAGCTCCAACCACTGTGGCCATTTGGGGAGTGAAACAATGGATGGACGATCTCTCTCTCTCTCTGCTTCTCAAATAAATAAGTAAATAAATCTTTTTTAAAAAGATTTAGCCTGCTACAGGTTTATTGAATTTCAAGTCCCATTTGCAGTTGCCTTAGCAAGGCCAGACCCATGGGCTTTCTAGGGCATGGAATGGGTGTTACCCCCTCTGCTAAAGGGACATTGCTCAGATCCAGCTGTTCAATATCATAAAATTATTCACATATATGCGCCCCAGAGGGGTCTCGTGGCAAGGTGACTGGATTAAACATTATAGCTTCAGGCCAGTGCCATGGCTCACTGGACTAATCTTCCTACTGTGACACCAGCACTCAGGGTTCTAGTCCTGGTTGGGGCACTGGTTCTGTCCCAGTTGCCTCTCTTCCAGTCCAGCTCTCTGCTGTGGCCCAGGAAGGCAGTAGAGGATGGCCCAGGTGCTTGTGCCCTGCACCCGCATGGGAGACCAGAAGGAAGCACCTGGCTCCTGGCTTTGGATGGGTGCAGTGTGCCTGCCATGGCACCCGTTTGGGGGATGAACCAACATGAAGAAGACCTTTCTCTCTGTCTCTCACTAACTGCCTGTCAAAAAAAAATATTATAGCTTCAGAGTAACATTTTGGTTATCAAATAGTATGTCTTAATATCTTCCAAATAGCCCAAAATGAGCCAGTAACCTTTGCTCCAGAACTGGAAGCACACAAAGTGAGTTGTGTGTATTGTGCTGGGTTGGCCAAAAGTGAGCTACTCTGTGTCCTGCAGTACACCAGTGACTGTTATTCTGAGACATATCAGCCAGCCTCACATGGCAATGCCCAGATCAATCTTACAGCATTAGCAATTTTATTTTTCCAAAGTTTGAATTAGTACCTGCATCCTAATCCCAGATTTTCAGGAACAACAATGTCAAAGAACTTCCTCAGAAGTTCACTGCGGGTGCTGTACAAAATTTCTAGCATTAGGTATGAGAACACTAAGTATCACATCAAGTTAGCATCTCCCCTTCAAAATGGAAGCCCTCTCCAGAGGATATAGTTCTGACAGAATGTTCTGTTATAGTTACTATCAAACAATAATTCATTAAAAAACCCTCCCTTTATAACCACCCTGCTTCATCTAATCTGATTTAGGATTGACACTAATGACTCATTGCATCTTGATTTTTGTTTCCTCCTTGTGAACCAAATCCATTTCTGAAAATGCAGCTGATCATGTTCCAATTTTTCCAGGTTTTATTTGACCTGGTTTTTGATCCAGACCCATTAAGAGAGAAACATTTGATGAGAAGCGGTCAGTGTGAGCACATTTTTAGCCAACTTTGAGCAACAATGAGGGTTTAGAAGGAGTGGTCTTCAGGCTAACTTTACTTGCCATCCATTCATAAACTTAGCTATATCTGTTATGTAGCCAGAATTCACTATCTCAAAGTGCCAGGCCAGGAGTACTATGCTGGGAATTATACTTCTGAAAAATTCTGCCAGGCAAGAGGCACAAAGATCAAAAGAAAATATATAACAATGCTGGCCCTGTGGAGTAGTGGGTAAAGGTGCTGCCTGCAATGCTGGCATCTCATATAGGCACTGGTTCATGTCCTGGCTGCTTCACTTCTGATCCAGTTCTTTGCTATGGCCTGGGAAGATGCAGAAGATGGCCCACGTCCTTGGGACCCTGCACCCACGTGGGAGACCTGGAAGAATCTCCTGGTTCCTGGATTTGGATTGGCACAGCTCCAGCCATTACAGCCAACTGGGGAGTGAACCTGTGGATGGAAGACCTTGCTCGCTCTCTCTGCCTCTCCTTCTCTCTCTATGTAACTCAGACACACCAACAAATAAATAAATCTTTTAAAAAAGAAAAATATGTAAACAAACCAAAGAAGATAACAAATTGAGTTGTCATCCTAAACAATGAACAGAGTTAAAAGGTAATAGCAGAATATTATACTATAATTGACATTATATAAGGAAACTAGAAATGTTGATTAATCATACACTAATAAGCCCCATAAAACATTTTTTAAAAAAGGATTTATTTATTTATTTGAAAAGCAGAGTTACATAGAGGCAAGGGCAGAGAGAAAGTCTTCTATCCAGTAGTTCACTCCCCAAATAATTGTAACAGCCAGACGTGGGCCAATCCAAAGCCAGGAGCCTTGGAGCTTCTTCCAGTTCTCCCCTGTTGTTGCAGGGGCCCAAGCACAGGGGCCATCTTCCACTGCTTTCCCAGGCCATAGCAGAGAGCTGGATCAAAAGTGGAGCTGCTGAGACTTGAACCGGTGCCTGCATGGGATGCTAGCACTGTAGGCAATAGCTTTACCCACTATGCCATTGCACCAGCCCCCCATAAAACTTTTAAAATCAGGAAATCTAAAAACAATGAACAAATTTGCAATTAAAAAGCAAGTGCATTATAATCTATTTTTTATTTGCATTAAACATATATAATGAGTGATGATTCAGAATCTCTCCAAGATAAAATTCCAATCCAAAAAGGAATTATATTTTCTTTTTTACATATTTTTGTTTATTTGAAAGGTAGACTTATAAAGAGAGAGAGAGAGAGAGAGAGAGAGAGAGAGAGGTCTTCTAACTGCTAAATCACTCTCCTATTGGTTACAATGATCAGGGCTGTGCCAGTCTGAAGCCAGGAGCCAGGAGCTTCTTCTGGGTTTCCCACATGGGTGCAGGATTTGGACCATATTCCACTGCTTTCCCAGGTGTCTTAGCAGAGAGTTGGACCAGAATTGAACAGACAGGACTTTAACTGGTATCCAAATGGGATGCTGGCATCACAAGTGGCATCTTCACCCACTCTGCTGCAGTGCCAGCCCCTTATATTTTCTTTTTTGACTTCGGTATCTAATGTTTTGATGTTTGGGAGGCCTACTAAGAAGTGACAACTTCTATTCACTCACTGAAAGTCTAAGGACACTTGAAGCCATGTGTTCTGTGCTTAATTTGTGATATGCTAATATTCTCAGTTATAACATGATGTCATGAGTACAAATTCTTACTGAACTCACACAATCACAATGTAATAAGAAACCAAAAATCCTCCTACAAGTTTTATATTTTAGATGAATTAATTAGAGAAAATGTATATACAAAAAATATACAAAAGTATATCAAAGCTTAATAACAATAGAAAGTACAGAAATATTCCAGAACTTAGGTAAAACATTCAAATACAGAACCAACAATATTTTAAATAAAAACATGAATCCATAAATTTGTTTGATTTATTCATTCTTATAACTAATTCTTCATTGCTCTCCTTTAGAATTTTAGTGCTTTTTTAAACAAAGATTTATTTATTTATTTGAAAGTCAGAGTTACACAGAGAGAGGAGAGGCAGAGAGAGAGAGAGAGAGGTCTTCCATCCGATGGTTTACTCCCCAATTGGCCACAACAGCTGGAACTGCCCTGATCTGAAGCCAGGAGCCAGGAGCTTCTTCCAGGTGTCCCACATGGGTGCAGGGTCCCAAGGACTTGGGCCATCTTCTACTGCATCCACAGGCCACAGCAGAGAGCTGGATTGGAAGTGGAGCAACTGGGACTAGAACCAGTGCCCATATGGGGTGCTGGCACTTCAGGCCATGGCATTAACCCACGGTGCCACAGCGCCAGCCCCTTAGTGCTTTTTTTAAAGTTTTTTTTCTTTCCCTCGGAGTTCTGAAAATTTTTATCAAAATTTGTCAAAAACCTGTAATTAAGAACATTTGGGTCTGGCATTGTGGCTTAGCAGGTAAAGCTACTGCCTGCCGTGCCAGCACCCCATATTGGGTGCTGGTTCAAGTCCCAGCTGCTCTGCTTCAGATCCAGCTCTCTGCTGTGGCCTGGGAAAGCAGTAGAAGATGGTCCAAATCCTTGGGCCCCTGCACTTGTGTAGGAGACCCAAAAGAAGCTCCTGGCTCCTGGTTTCAGATTGGCACAGCTCTGGCCATTCATCTGGAGTGAACCAGCAGATGGAAGACCTCGCTCACTGCCTCTGCCTCTCTGTAACTTAGGTCATATATAAGGACTTTTGAAAGTCTTAATTTTGGCCCAGCACTGTAGCATAGCAGGTAAAGCCATTGCATGCAGCTTTGGCATCCCTATGGGCTTTGGTTTGAGTCTAAGCTGCTTCACTTGTGGTCCAGCTCCCTACTGATATGCCTGGGAATGCTGTGAAGGATGGTCTAAGTGCTCTCTAACTCTGCCTTCCAAATAAGATAAATAAATCTTTTTTTAAGAAAAACCTTCTGGGCCAGCGCCATGGTTCAATAGGCTAATGCTCCGCTGGCAGTGCCGGCACACCAGGTTCTAGTCCTGGTCGGGGCACTGGATTTTGTCCAGGTTGCTCCTCTTCCAGTCCAGCTCTCTGCTGTGGCCCAGGAGTGCAGTGGAGGATGGTCAAAGTGCTTGGGCCCTGCACCCGCATGGGAGACCAGGAGAAGCACCTGGCTCCTGGCTTCAGATCAGTGTGGTGAGCCAGCCACAGTGGCCATTGGAGGGTGAACTAATGGAAAAGGAAGACCTTTCTCTCTGTCTCTTTCTCTCACTGTCCACTCTACCTGTCAAAAAATTAAAAGAAAAAAAGAAAGAAAAACCTTCTGGAATGTGTAGATGGTATATGGAGTGTGTATAATCAACCAGACTCTGACAAATCCAACCAAAAAGTAACCATCATCATTAAGAAATGCTTCCAGGTTTGAATTCTGGCTTTGCCACTGCTTAGCAATAGCATCTTGGGTAATCTCCATTCTTCTTCACTTGGAAAATGATGATAATAATAGTATCTTGTGCTTAAGCAAAATGAAATGGGACAACACATTTTAAAACACTACTAGCCATGTCTAGCATATAATTACTCAATGAATACTATTTTACCATTTTTACTACTACTGTGTTATCAGATTGTATCCAGTGGGCCACACTTGAGTTTCCCTACTCTGAGCTTATAAGCCTAATCAACATGTCATGCAGCTGCAGAGACTTGATGTCTCCTGTATCGCTCCCTAGAGTGCTCTAGACCTCATATAGGACTATGCATGGGTGAGTACATGGGAGAGAGTTGCCAGTGAGCATACAGCAGTGAGAAGACCCCCTGCCTTACAGAACAGTGGTTTATGTAGAACAAAGTGGACTGAAAGGGCTTGGGGATGTGAGCTACAGCTGGGTTGATGAGAAAGAGGGAGAGTTTGGGCTAGATTTCAGGGTCACTTGAGATCACAGCGTGAACTGGGAGAGGTTCAGGCTGAGGCTGGACTGTGAGGCTTAGCTGCTGCGGTATGGATAGATAGCTTGAGAGGAGTGAGAGAGATCTTGGGCAGACAGCAGGAGTCTTCTGATAGCAATGTGTCCAAAAGTCAAGGCAGGACAGGCCTGGTTAAAGTAGGGTGGAGCTGTATTGGCAAGGCAGAAAAACAGGGGCCTGCTTGTTGCTATGTAAGAGGTCATCATGGATCCAAGGCTTTTGTCCTTGCTCCATCACTGTGTATGATAAAGTCAGAACAAAGCATGCTTTGATGAAGGCGATTTCCGGTAGTAATTCTACAATAAAAATCTATCCAATCACAATCTGCTGCAGTTCAGATAGATTTCACTCTTTAGCTAAAGGCATTCATGTTTGGTGCCTTTCAGCTGGGAATCTGAGGAAATGTCCAACCAGGGTAAATGCCACAAGAGTGGCCATGGACTCTAGTAGAGACAACAGTGTGCACCACCGGTGACAAAATCCAGCTCTAATTACAGAACTCCAAATCCCCAGTGAGGGGCCACACAGTCAGCATCTTTCAAGTTCACAAGGTGTACTTATATTTTGCAAGAACTCTCAGTCAGGCTCAAGCTATGTGTATGTTTTAAGTAGATATCACTTGCTATACCTTTTACAGGAAAGACAAACAGAAAATTAGCCACATTGGGCCCTTCACTCACAATTTCCAACATCACTACTACCATCAATTCTGATTTAAGAAGAGGTCAATTGTGCGTCTTGGGGAAGGGGCAACAGGGATGTATTATTTTGCTGTCTCTCTGCTCTGTTTCTAGCCTGCAAATCTCTCCTCTTCTCTAGTTGTGCCAGGTAAGAAGTCAGATTGCTTCACTTGCTCATCTGTCTGCCTTGCAAATCCCATGCCCCACTCTCCCTCTGTCAGAGCCTCATTCACGTTGTAGGTCAGAGGAGCATAAAGGGAAAGACATGGGGTCAGGAGACCAGCTCACCTTCCCAGGGCTGTCCCTGTCACATCAACCCCTAAAAGTGTTGTTGCTATGGCAACTCTCCAACCTTGAAGCTGGTGCTTCAAACTTCCTTTGGCTGTAGGTCCCCATGTATCCCCTGGCCTCAGCAGGCACTCCAGATGCAGATTTGGTCCATGCGTACTAAAGTGCTGACCAGGCAGATGCAGGGCTAGCTCAAATGCCTGCCTATCACCCATTCTTTGTGTGTCAACAGCTGGAGCCAGCACCATGAGGCCACAAATATCTTCACGCCTTCTGGGCCCTGCCTACCCTGTTGGCAAATGTGCAGTGAGGCCAGCCTCTGAGGCTTCTGCTATATCCTGGACAAATGGGTTCTAGTGGGGTGGGGCTTTTTCTCCTCACGTGGTTTTGAAAGTGCAAAGATAGTGCTTGCCCACCTCTAGTCTTAGGGGATTTGTCATTTTTTTTGGAAGCATATACTATGGAGGTTGGCAGCTGGGTACTTCTGAGCTGTGAAAGGGATTATTTATTTATTTATTTATTTATTTTGCTTTTTTAAAAAAATATTTAATTTATTTGAAAGACAGAGTTACAGAGAGAGGTAGAAACAGAGAGAGAGGTCTTCCATCTAATGTTTCACTCCCCAGATGGCCTCAATGGCTGGAGTTGTACCAGCTGGTGCTGCACCAGCTGGAGCTGCACTGATCTGAAGCCAGGAGCCAAGAGCTTCTTCCAGGTCTCCCCCTTGGGTGCAGGAGCCCAAAAACTTTGCCCTTCTTCTACTGCTATCCCAGGCCATAGCAGAGAGCTGGATCAGAAGAGGAGCAGCCAGGACTCGAACCAGTGCCCATATGGGATGCCAGTGCTTCAGCCCAGAGCTTTAACCCGCTGTACCACAGTACCAGCTCTTATTTATTTTGATTTTTAAGGACTCTTAGGTTGAGTGTGACCAAAATCCCCTGCCTCAATTTTCTCATATTGCAGTACACCCATAAGGTGAGTATTGACTCATGAGTCTTCTATTTAGTTGACACCTCAAGATTCTGTTCATTCAATAAGTCATTATCATCTGCCCTCTGTGGGTATGTGGGAGATCTGGTGGCAGGAGAGTTTAATGCAAAAAAGAAAATATCCACCTGCGGCTCCGGTACTCCAAGTTCTAGCCCCAGTTGGGGCACCGGATTCTGTCTTGGCTGCTCCTCTTCCAGTCCAGCTCTCTGTTGTGGCCCAGGAGTGCAGTGGAGGATGGCCCAAGTGCTTGGGTCCTGCACCCGCATGGGAGGCCAGGAGGAAGTACCTGGCTCCTGGCTTTGGATTGGCACAGCACACCAGCTATAGCGGCCATTTGGGGGGTTGAACCAATGGAAGGAAGACCTTTCTCTGTGTCTCTCTCTGTCTAACTCTGCCTGTCAAAAGGAAAAGGAAAAGGAAAAGGGAAAGGGAAAGGGAAAGGAAAGGAAAGGAAAGGAAAGGAAAAAGAAAAGAAAAGAAAAAAGAGCCTTCCCATGAATGAGGAAACCTCAGGGTAAAACAATTCTGGCCTCAAATGGAGGACCTCCCACAGTCCCTTTGGTCAACCACAGCCAGAGGTGAGTTTCTCTTTCTTGTTATGCCTCTCTACAGACATGAGCACCAGGATAGAAGCCAGGATATCTCAGCCTGGTACAGGTTAATGACAGTTTGACAGCCTCCAGTCAGTCAGGATCCATGCTCTGGCCCCAGCTTCAGTTACCAAGCATCTGCCTATCACCTGCCTATTTTCTTTTCAGACAACTGTGTCATTTCTGGGCTCTCATCCCTCTGAGATTTGACCTTAGCCCAGTTGTTCTTACCTGACATGGACATGAAATCCACAAATGATGTAGGTGATTCTGTTGTGCACCTACACCTTTTATCACACTGTTTTGTAATTGTCTATGTCCTTGTCACCTGTCCCCCAGGACTGAAGTGTCTTTAGGGTAAGCACTATATTCACATCATTCATGTTGTATCAATTATACCCAGGAGAGTACCAGGCATAATGCAGACAAGTCATCCTGTCTCCCTTCCTCCTCTGATCCTTATGCCCCTAGTGTTATATGCTCTTGGTTCTCTCCTCCTCCTCCACACCTCCCTCTGCACACTGCTGCCACATTTAGACCCCCACACACCATGCTCCTCTACCCCCTCTGACCGCATGTGCTCTCCAGTTCCAGTGGCTCCAAACAAAGATATAGCAAGGGAGTGAGGCTTAGTTGTACCCATAAAGCCAAGCTCCTGTGCTCCATTATCACTAGATGAATTGTAGATGTTGGCCTGGAATGTGTTGATTCTGCTCAGTTCTGATGGCCCCATGACAACTCAGAGCATGGTAGTCTCCCAGAAATCAAAATGCCTGCCTGCACATTACATCCAGCTAGGGGCCACAGAGCTCTGCATCACTGTTCTTGGAGCCCTTTCCACTTAGTCACAGTTCACACCGACTGCTTTCTTCTTCTCTTTGTGCCCACTCACGCCTGCCAGAGGAGCCAGTTTAGGAACCAGTTTAAGAGCCATGATGCTGAGCCAGTGGCAGGACACCTCACTTGGACTTTATAATGCATATTTTGACTATTCTGGGAACGTTTTTACTTATGTCCTGCTCATTGTACTTTGAGTACCTGAGATTGCTGGATGCATGAACTGTGACTTAGTGAGGTATTCCAAATTCAACTATGAATTATGTAATTTTGTGAGATTTTGAATTTCATTTTTATTTAGGTTGTTTGTATAGCCACTGATTATGTCTTCTAGTTTCTTTTCTTTAAAAATAGTTTCTCATCAGCATTTTTTAGATTTTATTTACTTATTTGAAAGGCAGAACTTCAGAGGGGGGGAGAGAGAGAGAGAGAGAGAGAAAGAGAGAGAGAAAAGAGAGAGAATATCTTTGATGTGCTGGTTCACTCCCCAGATGGCTGCAATGGCTAGAGCTAAGCTGATCTGAAGCTAGGAGTCAGGAGCTTCTTCTGGATCTCCAATGTGGGTGCAGGGGCTCAAGGACTTGGGCCATCTTCTACTGCTTTCCCAGGTCACAGCAGAGAGCTGGATCAGAAGTGGAGAAGCTGGGACTTAAACTGGTTCACATATGGGATGCTGGCGCTGCAGGTAGAGGCTTTACCCACTACACTACAGTGCTGACCCCATGTTTTTTAATTTCTAAGTAACTGCATCATAGTGAGGACCATTGTATTTGGTAGCAGTTAACATGATAGGCTTGATGATTTATATAGGGCTTATACATATCATTTACCCATGAGATTGCATTCCAGATTTATGCAAACTTTTTAAGTTGATTGGAGGTAGCCTTTTGTTACTGATGAACATTAATGTGGTGAGAACATCTTGTCCTTTAAAAATAAAATCCAAATTAAGATTTACACATGAGTTTCTACCTGCCTTCATCCACCATATTAAGCATTGAACTCCCATTGATTCTACAGGTAGATCTCAATGTAATATTTGCCTTTTCTTCATTCTCACTGCCACAGTACCTCTGCATGGATCCTACTAAATTATCTTTAATAGACTAATTTACCCCCTGTCTTTTATTTTCCTTACCTTTGTGTGCAAAGCCTTTTGTGATTCAGCCCAGTCTCCCTGCCTGTATCTGGTACTTCAGTGTCTCTTACTTCAATTCCTAGGGAAATCAAGTGGCTGGTAGTTCTTTCCACACACAACACAGAAGATTGCTCAATAAACACTTATTAAATAAATGAATGGAATGCCTTCCATAGCAAGGGTGATCATTTGACCTGTTGGCCTGGATGGTTCCTGTTTATACACTTCAACCCTAATTGTGACAGTCTCCAAATAGATTTCTATTTCCTTGTCTCCTCTACTAGGCAGTTCTTGGGGGTCACAACTCTTATTTGCTTGTTTCTATATCCTCATTTATTCACTGAACTAAGAGACTTACTCTGTCCAGATGCTGAGTTAATTTCAAGGCAAATATGTTTCTTGTCCCCATTTAAATTTCAATTTGGCAAGAAAGAGCAATGTACCCAAAGAATATTGCCTGACAGTAAATACTAGTGTGAAGTCAATGGATAAATATTTAAGCATTCCTAATCCAGCAACAGCTCTAATCCCATGAACTAGAACTGACAGAAGCAATCATAAACATAGAACTCCATGTCATCCAGTTATCCATTTGCATTTCTACTTAAACATTTTAAAAATGTTTACCTAAGATTGCATATATATATAATATATATATATATGCTATCTTGATATTAAACATAAGAAAAAATGAAAATGACCATGGAATAATAGCAATTTTGAATTGCCTTCCATTTTAGACAAGTTATAATCCTATGTTCTCTACAGTGTAGATTATTGCTGTGGGTACTCTTCCTCTCTCTCATTTTTTTTAAAGATTTATTTATTTGAAAGTCAGAATTACACAGAGAGAAGGAGAGAGAGAGAGAGAGAGAGGTCTTTCATCTGCTGGTTCACTCCCCAACTGGTTGTAATGGCTGGAGCTGTGCCCATCTGAAGTCAGGAGCCAGGAGTTTCTTCTGGGTCTCCCACATGAGTGCAGGGAACCAAGGACTTGGGCCATCTTCTACTGCTTTCTCAGACCATAGCAGAGAGCTGGGTCCGAAGTGGAGCAGCTGGGACTCAAACCAGCACCCACATGGGATGCCAGCACTGCAGGAGGCAGCTTTACTTGCTTCACCACCTGAGACTCCCATCTTGAGAAAGCACCCACCCCCCAACCATGAGATTCTGGTCTGAAACTATGATCTACAGCACCATGCATTTGTGTCCCTTCCTCCTTCTTTCCTTCAATGCTGGAGCAGCCTTAACAGAGTTAAACTGGGTAGCACTGGTCATTTTGGCTTTGGGTGCTTGGAAAGCAAGAGGAATTGTTTTTTCTGCAGAAAGGGATTGAGGAGGCACTAGACAAAGTCAGCAGTAGCTTTATTGGCTCCATCGCATGTCAAATTGAGTCAGAATATTTGTGGTCAGTTTCTTTAAACAGAAATGCAGAATGAGAGAGGGACTTTTTTTATTTGTTCTCCTTAATTTTAATCTTTTTTCTATTTTTTTAAAAGATTTTTTTGTTTATTTGAGAGGTAGAGTTATCAGCAGAGAGAGAGATAGAGAGAAAGGTCTTTCATCTGCTGGGTCACTCCCCAGTTGGCTGCAATGTTCGGAGCTTTGCTGATCTGAAGCCAGGGGCCAGGAGCTTCTCCTGGATCTCCCACATGGGTGCATGGGCCCAAGGACTTGGGCTATCTTCTACTACTTTCCCAGGCCACAGCAGAGAGCTGGATTGGAAGAGGAGCAACCGGGACTAGAAGCAGTGCCCATATGTGATGCCAGTGCAGAAGGTGGAGGATTAACCTACTGCGCCACAGTGCTAACCCCTCTTTTTTTTTATTCTAAGAGAGAGATCTTCATCTTCTGGTTCTCTCCCCAAATAGCCACAACAGCCTCTGCTGTGCTAGACTGAGGCCAGGAGCCAGGAGCCAGGGGCCAGGAGCCAGGAGCCAGGGGCCAGGGGCCAGATCTCCTACTTGGGTGTAGGGACCCAAGTACTTGATCCCAGACCATTGGCAAGGAGCTGGATGTGAAATGGAGCCACCAGGACTGGTACCTATATGGGATGCCAGTGTTACAAGGGATGTTTTCAACTAGCTGCACCATAGTGTGGACCCCTTTCTAAAACTTTTTAAGAGAAATTTATTTATCTGTGGCCGGTGCCACAGCTCAACAGGCTAATCCTCCGCCTAGCAGCACCAGCACACTGGGTTCTAGTCCTGTTCAGGGTGCCAGATTCTGTCCCAGTTGCCCCTCTTTCAGGCCAGCTCTCTGCTGTGGCCAGGGAGTGCAGTGGAGGATGGCCCAAGTCCTTGGGCCCTGCACCCCATGGGAGACCAGGAGAAGCACCTGGCTCCTGCCTTCGGATCAGTGTGATGCACCGACCACAGCATGCCAGCTACAGCGGCCATTGGAGGGTGAACCAACAGCAAAAGGAAGACCCTTCTCTCTGTCTCTCTCTCTCACTGTTCACTCTGTTAAAAAAAAAAGAAATTTATTTATTTGAGAGGCAGAGTTAGAGGAAAAGATAAACACACACACACACACACACACACAGATATCAATCTTCCATCCACTGATTCACATCCTCAGTGGCTACAACAGCGAACGCTGGATTGGATCAAAGCAGGAGCCAGGAGATTCATCCACATCTCCCATGAAGAAGCAGGGACACAAGCACTTGGGCTATCCTCTGATACTTTCTCAGGCACATTACCAGGGAGCTGGATGAGAAGTAGGGTAGCTGTGACATGAACCACAGCCCATGTGGGATGTCAGTGTCACAGGCAGTGGCTTTACATATTATGCCTCAATATTGGCCCCATGTATGCTGGAAACATATTTAAGGGTTATTAGAAGGCCAGTTGATTGCCATCAGATACCATTCAGGCCTGTCCTACAGAACCATTTTGAAATAAGTACATTTCTCACATGATTGAATGTCAGTCTACAAGACTGCTTCCAAAGGGAGAGAGCTTCAGGGGCAAAGGGGGCAGTGGTGTAGAAAGGGAGTAGGAGTGAAGGAGGAGGGAGGAGGTGGAGGTCAATAGAGAGGTTGGGAAGTACTCAAAAGCAAAAAGTAATAGGACACAGGTCATTTGTGCAGATTGCCAAAATTAACCATGTATATTATAGCTTTTTAAAATTCAGAGTTAATTTCTGACATAATTTCTGATATAGTTAACTCTCATTTCTGTTTTTTCTTATGATAATGTTTATAAGCAGTAGAGAATGGGTGTAATTAAATGCAAAACCATACTCCTATAGAAGAAATTTATATTAGATGCCAGCACCACAGGCAGTGTTATTTCCTATGAAATTATTCCCATAACATTCTCTGTTGGTTGAAGAGGATGGCAGGTTGGGAGACCAGGGAAAGAGCGAGCACCTGCTTTCTGTTCAGTTGGGCTGAGCAGCAGGGAAACTATCAGGGAAGTTTGTGAGCAGGAAAAGTGAGGTTGGAGGGTGAGAGAAGGCAGTGTAGAAGGTAAGTAGAGAGGAAATAATTGCAGAACATATTCACAGATTAGTTTGGCAAAAGCCAAGTGTGATCAGAGACCTAAAAAGAGGGAAAGAAAAGTTGAAGACAGAGAGCAGAAGAAATGGGAAATTGGAAGCATCGGAAGGGATTTTGACTCTGATCACACACACTTTTGGAAGGTGTGGGGAAACAGGCCCTTGCACTCATATTGGCAGGAGAATAACACAGTACTCTCTTTGGAGGATAATTTAGCAGATCAAAGTTCTTTAAATGTAAATGTCCTTTGCTAGGATTCAACTGAAAATTTATCTAACATATATTTGGTCAAATACATAAAGACCAAGTCAGGTCTTTGTAGTATTGTTGAAGATGGGAATAAATCAGAAGCAACCTAAATGTATATTGACAGAGAAGTGGTAAAATGCATTATGCTATATCTGTACAGTCAAATACTAAATATGTAATAGGTCTGAAAAATGGTGTAGGGACAGAGTACTTATGTAAAACAAGGTACAGGGGCTGGCCCTGTGGTGCAGTGGGTTAACGCCCTGGCCTGAAGCGCTAGCATCCCATATGGGCGCTGGTTCGAGATCCAGCTGTTCCACTTCCAATCCAGCTCTCTGCTATGGCCTGGGAAAGCAGTAGAGGATGGCCCCACTCCTTGGGCCTCTGCACCCATGTGGAGGACCTGTAAGAAGCTCCTGGCTCCTGGCTTGGGATCAGCGCAGCTCCGGCCGTTGCTGCCATCTGGGGAGTGAACCATCGGATGGAAGACCTCTCTCTCTCTCTTCGCCTCTCCTCTCTCTATGTAACTCTGAATTGCAAATAAATAAATAAATCTTAAAAAAAAAAACAAGGTACAGAAAAAATGCCCCTTTGTAAAAAAAAGGACACATGCATATGTCTCTCTTTATAAAGTGCTGTTTACTCATTGTCATTTCATTCAGAAGGCAGAGAGACAGGCAAGGAGAGCTGTTCCATCTCTCCCTGTGAATCTGCTGATTTGCTCCCCCAAGTGGCTGCAATGGCTGGGGCTGAGCCAGGCCAAATCCAAGAGCCAGGAGCCAGGGGCCAGGGGCCAGGAGCCAAGAGCTTCCACCAGGTCATCTTTCACTGCTTTCCCAGGCACATAAACAGGGATTTGGATCAGAAGTGGAGCAGCTGGGACACAAACTAGTGCCCATAAGTGATGTCAGCATTAAAGGTGGTGGGTTAACCCATTTATGCCACAATGCCAGCCCTCTGCACAAATATCTTTATGAAGGCACTTCAAAAAGTTCATGAGAAATAGAATTAAAGATGACATTATTTTGGTGCAAAACTTGTAATTCATTCACCTCTTTTCATAATACACACTACACAAATGGTTTTGAAACCTTCTTGTATGCATGGACTTTGGAATTAGTTACAAGGGCCGACATTGTGGTGCAGCAGGTAAAGCTGTCACCTGCTGTGCCCATTGGGCACTTGTTTAAGTCCCAGCTGCTCCACTTCTGATCCAGCTCTCTGCTATGACCCGGGAAAGCAGTGGAAGATGGCCCAAGTCCTTGGACCCTTGTGCCCATATGGGAGACCTGAAGAAGCTCCTGGCTTTGGATCTGCTCAGCTCCAGCCATTGTGGCCATCTGGGGAGTGAACCAACAGATGGAAGACCTCGCTTTCACTCTCACTCTCTCTGTCTCTGCCTCTCTGTAACTCTGCTTTTCTTTTTTTTTTTTATTTTTGACAGGCAGAGTGGACAGTGAGAAAGAGAGACAGAGACAAAGGTCTTCCTTTGCCATTGGTTCACCCTCCAATGGCCGCCGCGGCCGGCACACCATGCTGATCCGATGGCAGGAGCCAGGAGCCAGGTGCTTTTCCTGGTCTCCCATGGGGTGCAGGGCCCAAGCACCTGGGCCATCCTCCACTGCACTCCCTGGCCACAGCAGAGAGCTGGCCTGGAAGAGGGGCAACCGGGACAGAATCGGGTGCCCCAACCGGGACTAGAACCCGGTGTGCCAGCGCCGCTAGGCAGAGGATTAGCCTAGTGAGCCGCAGCGCCAGCCTCTGCTTTTCAAATAAATAAAAATAAAAATTTAAAAAGAAATTAATTACAGCAAATTAGACTTAATCATTTGGTTACATTTTCATGATACTTTAAAGTACTCTTGTATATATGCATATAGAAATCTCAGAAGATAATGTAGGAAATAGTTAAGAGTAGTTTGTTCTGGGAAATATGACTAATATAGAATGCAGGGAGTCATGCTTTCATTTTATACTCTTCTGCAGTCTTTAATAGCTAATATGTGTGTTGTTATGAAGATGTACTTTTAAAGGTAGAGAGGGAGAGAGAGAGGGAGAAGTTGAGGGAGTGAGGGAGAGAGAGAGCTTCCATCTACTGTTTTCTTCCAGAAAGGGCTTCAATATCTAGGGTGGGCTAGGATAAAGCCAGAGACCAGGAACCCCATCTGGGTCTCCCACATAGGTGATAGGGATCAATGTGGTGGAACGAGAAGGTCATGCCAAGATGGCCACTGGCAACAGAAACTGCCTGGCAACAGGCCGTGATTGGATGGCTTCAGAAACCACATGACAACAGAGCCTGACTGACAACAGGCTGTGATTGGATGGTTTCAGAAACTGCCTGGCAACAGAGCCTGGCTGGCAACAGGCTGTGATAGGATGGCTTTGGAAACTGCCTGGCAACAGGCTGTGATTGGTTAGGGCATAGACCGCCCCTTGACTGGATTGGCTGCCTTACTATATAAGCAGCTGTAGCAACTGCTTGCCTCAGGCCTGCTTTCACCGACTCCCGGGGTCTGTGTGGTGACTCTGCACCTCTTCCCCCCACCACGCTCTTCCTCTCAAAAACAAATCCACAGCAACAGGGATCTAGGCACTTGGGTCACTGTCTGTCCTTCCAGGTGCATTACCAGGAAACTGGATTATCAGGGAGCTGGAACAGAAGAGCAGGCAGGACTCATATCAGGCTTTCTGTTATGGGATACTGGTATTCTAAGCAACAGCTCAATCTGCAGAATCACAATGCCACCCCATGTATTATTTTTATAATTAAAATGTCTAGACTTTGATTTTAAAATGATAATTTGTGGTTACTAAGACAGAAAAAGTATATTATGTAATAACTGAGGAATTGAAAATGAGAAAGACTTTAGTTAATGATATGTCCATATCAGGGCCAGTGTTGTGGCACTATGGGTTAAGCCACCTCTACATGCAAGCAATCCCACCTGCGTGTTGGTTGCAGTCTCAGCTGCTCCACTTCCAATCCAGCTCCCTGCTCATGATGTGGAAAAACTAAGGTAGATAGATAGTTCATGAGCTGAAAGCCATACCTCCTCCACCCGCAGGTAATCCTATCACCCACATGTCAAGCAGACTCTGTAAACACTGCCCTTTTGGAAGCTCATAAGAAGCTTGGTGAAGGGGACTGCATGCTTGCTCTCTCTCCCCTCGTGCATACAGAAGAGCCTGGTATGGGAGTCTGTCTTTCCCCTTCCTGCCACACTCTGCTTTAATAAAGACTATTTATTCCTATGTATTCTCACTATCAATAAGCCTCATCATGCTGCATGTTGTATTTGTGCCTGAACTTAGAATTCTTCTTTAAGTAAAAGGCAAGAGCATGAAATTGAAGTTTGAGCCTAAGCTAGCCCACAACACTAATGCACCTGGGAAAGCAGCCCAAGTGCTTGTGTCTCTGCCATCCGTGTGGGAACTCAGATGGAGTTCCAGGCTCTTGGCTCTGGCTTATGATGGGACAAGAACATAAGCATCAGTCATTTTAGGTTCTTGTTACCCCTGCCTTCTTTCAAGAGACCAGTTCAGTCTCACATCCTATATTGTTCCCACCTCACCCCGTACATTCTTCTCCAGGTTTGGAAGCCCTTGAAAAACTTGGAAAACCTATATGGAGAAGCTCATCTCCACCTACTATTCCCCACCTCTACCCTAACCCACCTAAGATATAATAAGGCCCTGGTTGCTGGTGTCTGGGACTTCAGCCACATGTTTGGTCTTTGTGCACATTGGCAGCTGGTCAACTTCTGCAAGTTCATTTTCTTTGAATAAATTCAGTCTGACTGTGAGTTCGTATCATCTCCTTATGTGTGGTGTGCCATGTGAGGGGGGAGTGAGGGAATGGCAACTGGCCCCAATCAGCCACTCCCATATCTTTTGGTAAGAGCTGTGCATGTTAACTTTTCTCCAGACTTTCTTCTCCTTTCTGAACTCTTTTCCCTTTTTACTGTCTCTGCCCCCCCACCTTCTCTTTCCCACTGAAGAGTTAAAATTGTATATGTGCAGGTGTAAAAAGTTAAGCTTAAGCTTACAGGTTTAAACCTTCCTGGTGCAGCTGTGAAAATAAGACAGAGTGAAGTAGCACCTTGACAGTAGGGACTCCATTTTGGAGCACTTGAGACTGCATTCTGGGAAAGCAACCCCCCCACCATGAGACTCTGGTCCGAAACTATGATCTCAAATAGCCGGACAATAGCAGTGCACTACATCACCCTTGGCAACACACAAAAACCCCCTACCATGATTGCTCAAGCTTAAAAGTAGAAAGTTTACACCTGGGTTACCTGGGCTAATAATGAAGATGTGATTTGTCTATGTCTTAAGATCATAATTGCTGATTGTAAGACTTTAGCAACCGCTTAACAACCGTGTATTCTCTTCCCCTTCTCGGTTTTGCGGTTTTTGCCTTTATAAACCCTAACCTTTGGTTATTCGGGGCTGCTCTGCGCATGATGATCAGACAGCCCCAGCATGCTGGATAATCAATAAAACTTCCCCGTGCTGTTTGCATAAGAGACGTGTCTCTTGGTGATGTTTTTCGGGTGGTTGACTCTAACACCACCATGTCCTTTTCCCTTCTGACTCAGATGGCCCTGAGAGATGCTCTCCAGATCACTTTCTCATCTGCTTGCACTTTCTCATTTCTCAATGCATTCACAGAGCTTTTGCCAGATCTCATCACTGCAGGCCACAGCGAACCTAATTCTCAACCCACTGGCTTGGTAAGAGAGGTCTCTGCCACCTCAAGCATATTGGGGCGATGCTCATGAGGCTTCTTCCTCCCTTTAGGGCCTGGGGTATTTGGTTGGGCCAGTTCATGCCCCTCTTAGGGCCTGGCATGTTTAGTCAGTTTCCTGCTCTTGGGGGAAATGTTTATCTGTAACAGCTTAAAACTGGGATACCAGTCCGAGCTTGGGGATTCTCGTGGTCTCCTCTTAGAGAACTCAGAACTTAGGTTCTCAGTTGGGGTGACTCTTTTCTGTGAAAGGACCTTCTTCCCTCAGGCCATATTTTGCTTAATTAATGGGTTCTAAATCTCAATTCCCCTCTAGCCTGCCTCTTTTTTTTCTTTTTTTCAAGATTTTATTTATTGGCCAGTGCCATGGCTCACTTGGCTAATCCTCTGCCTACAGCACTGGCACCCCGGGTTTCTAGTCCCTGATGGGGCATTTGTTCTGTCCCAGTTGCTCCTCTTCCAGTCCAGCTCTCTGCTGTGGCCTGGGAAGGCAGTGGAGGATGGCCCAAGAGCTTGGGCCCTGCAACTGCATGGGAGTCCAGGAGGAAACACCTGGCTCATGGCTTCAGATCAGCACAGCGCACCAGCTGTAGTGGCCATTTAGGGGGGTGAACCAACAGAAGGAAGACCCATCTCTGTGTCTCTCTCTCTCACTGTCTAACTCTGCCTCTCAAAAAAGAAAAAAAAAGATTTTACTTATTTTATTTGAGAGTATTGGGCATTGCCTAAAATCTCCATCCCAATATGGTGCCTGGTGGATGTTTGAGGGGTGTGTCTGTGGCTGCTGCCATTAAGCTACATATGATCATCAGACCACTGGCAGGGATAGGTCTGTTTAGTTCCAGACACGTGCACAGTGCATGATCTCTATACTTTGCTTAAGGTGCCCCTGTGTGTGGTCCACCCATGCCTGCATGACCTTTTCACTGATTGGCTCCCCTACTGTGCATGTCTTTTGTAAGCTTTATAAGCCTGCACACTTCCTCAATAAAGTGGTTCCTGCTTTGACAGAACTCATGGGTGCTTGTGGTATGTTCACCTGTCGACCTTACCCTTCCCGTTCGCCTTTATGGGGAGGGCTTGTGCTGCCCCTGCTGGTCAGGGGCTAGCATCGGGCTTGAGACCCCAACATGAGAGTTATAATTACAGACAGAGAGAGGGAGAGACAGAGAAAGGTCTTCCTTCCATTGGTTTACTCCCCAAATGGCCGCAATGGCCAGAGCTCTGCTGATCAGAAGCCAGAAGCCAGGAACCTCTTCCTGGTCTCCCACATGGATTCAGGGACCCAAGGACTTGGGCCATCTTCTGCTCCTTTCCCAGGCCATAGCAGACAGCTGGATTGGAAGTGAAGCAGCCAGGACACGAACCAGTACCCACCTGGGATGCTGGCACTGCAGGTGGAGGCTTTATTCCCTATGCCACAGCAGTGGCCCATAAAGATTTCTTTAACTAGCTACTTCCTATCCTTCTATGAGTCCTAAAATCCTAAAACCTAACATAATGCAGCCACATCTCACACTGCTACTCTATATCACATCTAGATTCTCTCTCACATGAAGACAAACATCTCTGTTCCAGCCATCTCCAGTGATATATTTGGCAGTGCTGGCAAAGAAATCTCAAGAACTGTGGCAAGTCCTGAGCAACTTCACTTGAAAGAATGCCCCATGCCTAGCCTTCTTCTATCTTTTCCCCTGCCTTGTCTAGCGGCAGCCAAAATCTCTTCGCTAATATTTCATGGAGACAAAGTCTTGCCTGTTATTTTAACCTGGCCACCTTGGAATTTCTCATGGCCTCCACCAAGTGGGCCACCAAGTCCTTTGTAAAGTCCTGGTAGGATTTCAGGAATTCCACACCCATGAAGCCCTCTATCCAGCAATGTTCCACACAAGGGGCGGAAAGGAAATAAAGGGCCCCTCCCATGGAAACATTACCCTGGGAGATAGCTCTCCCAACCTATGTGGAATAATGCTCGAACCAACTGGCTCACTGGGTTCATTACTATTTCCAGGCATAACTCTCTCTCCACACTAGCACTTCATTCTGTCACCTATTACATTGTCCTCATTGGGAATCTCTTCAACAAGAAGGTGCCCATCTGCTCTGATGAATGTCCTCCTTCATGAAATTGAATGTGATGTTGAACAACCACTAGTGAGTAACTCGTCTGTGGCACCCTGGCCACTGGGCACAGTCAACCTTGGGGTCCTGGAGCTGCCTGAAGATGTAGTTGTTTCAGACAGTTCCAAGTAGCTGATGGTTGACCAGACATTATTAGCCCAAGGTGTTTTCTGGATGAAAAACTAGGCTCAAATTCAGTTTAAAATCCAAAAAGATGTCTTTGGTAAATAACGATCTCGTGCATGAAATTTTGGTTCAGTTGTAAAATTCAACTGGATATTGGGTTTGAAGGAATTTCTGTCTTGAATCTAGGAAGATTATTTAAAGAATTATTTTATTTAGTTGAAAGAGTTACAGAGAGAGGTACAGCCAGAGAGAGAGATTGCCCATTCCACTGGTTTACTCCCCAAATGACAGCAATGGCCAGAGCTGATCTGATCTGATCCCAAGCCAGGAACCAGGAGCTTTTTACAGGTCTCCATGGGTGCAGGGGCCCAAGGACGTGGGCCATCTTCTACTGCTTTCCCAGGCCATAACAGAGAGCAAGATCAGAAGTGGAGCAGCCGGGACTTGAACCATCACCCATATGGGATGCTGGTGCCACAGGCTGGGACTTTAACCCACTACACCACAGTGCTGGCCCCTATTTTGTAATCTCTGATTTACAGTCTATAAAATAATTTAAATTTGTTAAATATATTTTTACAAATGTTCATATATGAAAAATTATTCAAGACTGCTTGAGATTAAGGTTGAAATTTGCTATATTCTTTTATTTAGAAAATGTCTTGATTTGGAGATTTTTAAAGGATCAATTCAAAATGTAACTCAAGGAAATCAGCAGAACTATTTGGTGATAGTCTTAATTGCTAATTCTGAAATAGATTAAAAGCATCTCCTTTTAATAGTTTTTTTGTTTAATTGGTGACTGTCAGTTTTCTACCAACTCCAGTAAGCTCTCTTTTCTTCTCTATTTCTCTGTTAAAATTGCTTCAAATTATGAGATGATTCTGTGTGCTAACTCATTTAAGGTTTTACTTATCCATTTTAGAGAAAGACCAAAGAGATCAATTGTTTAAAAAACACCTGAGTCATTATTAATAAGAGTTGTGGTTTAATTATATGCTCATTTTAAAGCATTTGAGGGATCACTTTTGAACAATGATCAAGTCTGGCCTATATTACATTAAGATGTTAAGGGATCCTATTTCTACCAGACATTTTAAGCCTTCTTGGCATCTTTGCAGGCATTCAAAAATAAAGTTCCAAATTCTTTGGACTTTGATATTTCCAGTTGGGCCCCTGGAAATGTCAAAGGATATTTCTTTCATCTTGTAGAGACATCCACTAATTAGGCTAATTGGGTGATATTAAAGGTAGTGTCAAGATGTGAAATGGTACTAAATGTTATGATGATGTAAAATGCTATCAATACAAATGTCCAAATGCTACAAAAGTCCTATCATCTTGTTGTGTTGCTATCAGTCATGATGGTTATCTTCATGAAAAGGTCCTAGAGGCCTAAAAGAGATAAATGTTTTATAAAATCTTGCAGATGCTTTCGAAAATACTGTCTGGAGTAGGCAATCACCTCTTCTTTTTATTTAATGAGTTTATAAATTTAACCATTTACAATTTTACCTATTTAAAGTCTTTCATCATTCACATTTTGTACTAAAAATCAGATTTACTGCTCATGGAAATTGAAACATTGTGGGCTCTATGTTTAAAATGTGTCCTCTTCAAGGTTCTGAAAGACTTTTTGTACAGTAAACATTTGAAACCTTCCTTTTCAAACCAAACTAAGGGAGAGAGGGTCTTAATAATTACTTCAAAATGCATGACAATTTAGATAAGATGGTCTTAATGTTTGATCTTACCTAGAGGGACATACCTTTCCTTATGGGCATAATCTTTCTTTTTTTATTTTTATTTATTCTAAAGGTTTATTTTTATTTTATTTATCTGAAAGAATTACAAAGAGAGAGAGAAGTCTCCCATCTGCTGGTTCACTCTGCAAACAGCCACATGAGCAGAACTATTCCAAAGTCAGGAGCCAGGAGCTTCTTCCTAGTTCTCCCACATGGATTCAGGGGCCCAAGGAATTGTGCCATCCTCTGCTGCTTTCCCAGGTGCATTAGCAGGGAGCTGGATCAAAAGTGAAGCATCTGGGACTTGAACTGGCATCCGTATGGTGAGCCAGCACTGCATGCTGGGGCTTTAACCTGCTGTGCCACAGTACCAGCCCTGAAAAACACTGTGATAACATGCCTGTGACTATAGATTTGTAGCTCTGGCCACCAAGGATTAGGGATGGGATTGAGCACCCCCTTGGCTGACCTTCCCAAAGGCTGCCTCCGTAGTCCACTTTAACAGAGACTAGGAGGAAGAGGAGTTATTTAGGCAGCCAATGTACAGGAGCAATGTAAGGATAGATGGCAGGCCAATTATAATGGCTGCCTTACATAGGAGTCTTCCACCAAGGAGACCCAACAAAGCCGATCTACCTCAAATGGCACTGATTGGCAATATGAGCAATCTGGGCATTGGGCAAGCAGCAGTCATGCTAGAAGATGGCTCCTGAAGGTGCCTGACAACTCTACCAAGAG
This sequence comes from Oryctolagus cuniculus, assembly GCF_051225735.1. Taxonomy (NCBI): domain Eukaryota; kingdom Metazoa; phylum Chordata; class Mammalia; order Lagomorpha; family Leporidae; genus Oryctolagus; species Oryctolagus cuniculus. The sequence goes on along the minus strand of NC_142887.1, from coordinate 49,706,222 downwards.
CGACACTACTGGAAATGGAACTGCCCTGGAGGTTGAAGGACTCCTGGGTCAGAGCTGCAGACCCTGTTGGCCCTCCCTAAACTGAAAAAGCCCTTCACTCTTCCCAACTTCCAAAGTAACCAGCATGGTTGAAGGGATGACCTAGGATCAGTAACATTGCAGGCAGAGCTCTAAATTTCTTTTAGAGATGTCACCTATTAAAACTAATCTATTCAGGCCAGCTCTCCTCCCAGGCCAGCCAGGAAATGAGGGGCCCCAGGACCAGAAGCAGGCCAGACTAACTACCCCACAGCTCCTTGACTGCATGTACACACTAAACAAACAGGAGCACTCAGGCATACATCTGTCTTCACATTAACTGGCAGGACTCTTTTGCTCTCCTATATCCCTCTTTGTTCTCCTCATTTTGGCCATCTTTCCCACCATGGGCAATGTTTCTAATTTCTCCTTTTATCCTCATAGTCATAATGCTTCCATTATTACCATGTATAATTAACATATTTCAAAAGTCTTTACAGGAGCATATGACTACTAAATCCCCAGCAATTATGCCGGAAAAACCCCAGACTGCTCTTCAATCAATCCAATCCAGAGTACAGATACTCACTCCATGTCAATGGTTCATATCAGCAAGAAGTAGCCAGAAAGAAACTGGTACCCCATGTCCTTATCTATACTCAGAGTTGGGACTGATGGAACAAGGACATAAGCCTCAGTCATTTCAGGTTCTTGTTACCCCTTCACCCCTTCTGCTTTCTTTCTTTCCTTTTCTGTCTTCCTTCTTTCCTCCCTCCCTCCCTTCCTTTCATTTATTCATTCATTTCAGATTCTTCTGTTTCCTTCCTTCCTTCCTTCCTTCCTTCCTTCCTTCCTCCCTCCCTCCCTCCCTCCCTCCCTTCCTTTCATTTATTCATTCATTTCAGATTCTTCTGTTTCCTTCCTTCCTTCCTTCCTTCCTTCCTTCCTTCCTTCCTTCCTTCCCTCCTTCTTTCCTTCCTTTGTCCCTTTCAAGATTTAATTTGAAAGAGTTACACACAGAGAGAAAGAGAGGCAGAGAGAGAGAGAAAGAGGTCTTCCATTTGCTGCTTCACTCCTCAAATGTCTGCAATGGCCAGAGCTGAGCTGATCTGAAGCCAGGAGCCAGGATTTTCCTCTGGGTTTCCCCATGGGTATAGGGGCCCAAGGACCTGGGCCATCTTCTACTGCTTTCCCAGGCCATAGCAGAGAACTGGATCAGAAGTGGAGCAGCCAAGTCTCAAACCAGTGCCCATACGGGGTGCTGGCACTGCAGGCAGTGGCTTTACTCGCTATGCCACAGTGCCAGCCCCTATATTTTATAAGAAGGTATTTCAAAAGGTTCATGGACAATACACATCATCATTTAATTTTATAACCATGAAATTTTGAGTGCTTTTATATAAAGCATTGCTAAAGAACTAAAAATCATTAGGATGATAGAATGTATGTAAATTCCACAGAAGAGAAAAATCTACCCAACCTGGACCTCCGTATCTGTTCAAGCTGATGTACTAAGACTTTTAAATTGGTATAATGATTGAAAATGTTAGAGATTCCCAAAACAAATGTACCTATTTTTAATCTATTTGATTGTAAGTAAAATATGCAACTTATTTTTTTATTATTTTTAAAATAAAATTGAGGCCCAGCACTGTGAAAATAGTGGGTAAAGCCAGCGACTATGGTGCTGGCATCCCATATGGCCACCAGTTCAAGTCCCAGATGGTTCAAGTATTTGGGGTCCTGCACCTATGTGGGCAGCCCAGAAGGAGCTCCTGGCTTCTGGATTTGGATCAGCGCAGCCCTGGCCATTGTGGCCATTTGGGATGTCAACCAACAAATGGAACCAACATCTCTCTCTTTCTCTCTCTACCTCTCTCTCCCTCTCTTTCTCTATATTTCTCTATATCTCTATCTCTATAGCTATCTCTATAATTCTTTCAAATAAATTTTAAAAATCTTTATCAAAATGGATTTAAATATTTTCAGCTATTTCCTACAATACAGAAGAATACAGGACCTTTGAAGAAACATTAAAGAATTCATTTTAACATTGGATAAAATCACCTATTTTTTCTCTTTTTAAAGATATATTGCACTCATTTGAAAGGCAGATTTGTAAGGATGGAGAAACAGAGTCAGAGACTTTCCATCTGCTGCTTCACTCCCCAGATGGCTGCAATGGCCAGAGCTGGGTAAAACCAAAGCCAGGAGAAAGAAGCTTCCTCCTGGTCTTCCATGTAGATGGCAGAGACCCAATCATGTGGGTCATTTCAGCTGCTTTCCCAGGCCATTAGCTGGGAGCTGGATAGGAAGTGGAGCATCAGGACCTGAACAGGTACCCATATGAGATGCCAGCATTGCAGATAGGATATAACCTCCTCAGCCACATTGATGAGCTCCTAAAATCACCTATTTCTAAAGAGTTGATTTTCATTTATATTCTTTTTATGAAAGACTTATTTGTGTATTTGAAAGTCAAAGTTACGGAGAAGAGAGAAAGACAGATCTTCCATCATCTGGTTCATTCCCCAAATGGCTACAAAGACAGGGGTTGGGTTAGGTCAAAGCCAGGAACTTCTTCCATGCCTGCCACATGGTGAAGGAGCCCAAGCACTTGGCCAATTCTCTGATGTTTCCTCAGGCCATCATCAAGGAGCTATAGCAGAAGTGTAGCAGCCAGAACTTGAACTGGCACCCATATAGGATTTCATTCTCACAAATGGTGGCTTAAATGCTAGTCCCTCCTTATATTCTTTATAAAATTACTTTTAAAAGTCTCCTTCTAAATAAACAAAAGATATCTCTATTATTTACCAAGGTTATTGTGCAATTTATTAATTGTCTCTATTTACAAGTCAAGCTAACACCAGGATTTGTTAGAAGACCCAAATGGGGGCAGTGCTATGGTGCAGTGGATTAAAGCCCTAGCCTGCAGCACCAGCATCCTTTATGGGCACCAGTTCAAGTCTTGCCTGCTCCTTTTCTGATCCAGCTCTCTGCTATGGCCTGGGAAAGCAGTGGAAGATGGCCCAGGTCCTTGGGCCCCTAACCTACATGGGACACCTGGAAGAAGCTCCTGGCTCCTGGCTTGGATCAGTTCAGCTCTGGCCATTGCAGTCACTGGGGAGAGAACCAGTGGAATGGAAGACATCATCTCTCTCTCTCGCTCTCACTCTCGCTCTCGCTCTGGCTCTGGCTCTGGCTCTCTCTGTAACTCTGTCTTTCAAGTAAATAAAACATATCTTTAAAAAAAGAAACTTAAATGAGTCCTACCCCTTGGGCATAAACTCAGCTAAATCTACAGTGTCTGTCATCTGTCCATAGTAAAACTCAAGTCTGGTACATATCTCTCTTCAGCTAGACATTACTGTGTCCTTCCTTTAAGAATCAAGAACAGGGGCCAGCATTTGGTGCAGATTAAGCAGCTGCTCACAATGCTGGCACCCCAGATGAACTCAGGTTCCAGTCCCAGTTCTGATCCAGTTCACTACTAATGTGTGTAGGAAAGCAGCAGAACATTGCTGAAATACTTTGGCACTTCCCACTTTTATGGAAGAACCGTTGGAGTTCCATGCTCCTGGTTTTGGCATGGCCCAGTCATTTGGGGAGTGAACCAGCAGATGGAAGGTCTCTCTCTCTCTCATAAATAAATATTTTAATAGAGTCCAGAACAGACTATAAATGTGCTACTACTCTACATTTGTCACTATGATGTGCTGAATAAAAAATAATTAATGTATATTATCATGTACTTATTTGGATGATTGATTACTGGTAATTAGTATTTAGTTTTAAAGAAAAAATTTCAAGTGACAGTATTCATCAATAGGAAAAAGTTGAAACAAAGCACTCTCTTTTTTTTTTTTTCCTACAGGCAGAGTGGATAGTGAGAGAGAGACAGAGAGAGAAAGGTCTTCCTTTTCCATTGGTTCAACCCCCAATGGCCACTGCTCCCGCAATTGGGACAGAATCCGGCGCTCCATCCAGGACTACAACCTGGTGTACCAGCGCCGCAGGTGGAGGATTAGCCTATTGAGCCATGGCACCGGCCAAAGCACTTTCTTAATCTCACAAAGTCATGTGGCTAGGAGAAGGCATATCTGATTTTTTCTAATCAGCCTTCCTAAAATTTACAAATTTTTTTCTGGCAACAGTGAATTTGGCTCATCATAGAAAGTTCTTTGAAGGCTCTTATTAAACTTCTTCCTCTTTGAAAAAGTAAATTTTACTGCATGCTACTGCAAGAGGTAAATTTTTGATTTATAGGAAATTTGAAAACCAATTATGCTTAGTCTCTAATTTCTGATTTACTTATAGAACAGAAATTACACAGATAAATGTTACTTTGTCTAATTTTTTAAAATATTTACTTATTTATTTGACAAGCAGTCATAGATAGACAAGGGGAAAGACCAAGAGAGAGGTCTTCCATTTGCTAGTTCACTCCCCAAATGGACACAATGGCCAGAGCTGGACCAACTCAAAGCCAGGAACCATGAGTTTCTTCACACATGGGTACAGGGGTCCAAGCACTTGGGCCACCATCCACTGCTTTCCCAGGTCATTAGCACAGAGCTGGATTGGAAGTGGAGCAGCTGAGACATGAACCAGCACCTGTATGGGATACCCAGAAGAAGCTCTTGGCTCCTGGCTGTGGATTGATGCAGCTCTGGCTGTTGCGGCCAATTGGGGAGTTAACCAGGAGATGGGAGACCTATCTCTCTCACTGCCTCTCTTTCTCTCAAATAAATAAATAAATCCTTTTAAAAGATATAGATGTAGACATAGATATAGATATAGATCACTCATTATAATTCTGCACTCAAAATGGATAAATAAATACTTAAAAGGTTGCATGTGAATCAATCTGGAAGAAATTCACTAAGTACCAAGTTGATAGCATCCATCATAGCACAAATGGGAGACTGAGCAGAGCCCAGCATAGAACCATGGTGCTTCTGATGAGAATACAGGGCCCACATTTTCTCAGAAAGGAACACTGGAGGGACCCAGCTTGAGTCATCTCTGCTCTTGATATCTATTAAGGGTTTTCATATTAGAATTTCATATTAGAATTCCAGAAAAATAACATTGAATCACAGTGGGAGAAATGATATTTTAACATGGTTGGAAAAAGATGTGATAGTTCTGTGGATTGGGTTGTGTTGGATTAATGTTGGTTTCTTAAATTGGGGTTCATATGCTATTTATCAGGGGACCACCCTATAGTTAGCAGAAACATCTTGGATCAGGGGCAAAAGTGCTAAAAGGATACTAACTGGGCATTCTCAATGAATGGGACTCACTCATGGTATTTCTGTAAGTTTGAAATAATTTCAAAATTAACTACTCTTAAAATGACCAAATTGTAAGATGACAATATCCACATCATGTTAGTAAAACAGGGACAGCATTAAATACTATAAAGGCTAAACCTTACCCAATTCCCATTAGGCCAACGTTATAAAACTGGACCCCCTCTAAGCATCTACATGCCTGTATGGAGACTGCAGAAATAATACAATAATATTCATAATGTGTTTCCTGTTCTGAATACATTTGTGATAGTTTTGAAACAGCTTGATCTTTTTATTTTAAAGCTTTTGAGAACTCTCTTGATCTTTAAAAATAATTATTTTATTTTTGTACTGAAAAGAAAATATGTGGATATGTCTCAAATCTGTTGGTTCACTCCCCAACTTTATGCCACAGCTGGGGCAGGACCAAGCCCAAACCAGCAACCTGAAACACAATCTGGGTCTCTACAAGGGTGGCACAGACTCAACTCCTTTAACCCTCATCACCGTCTCTCAGAATGCACACCAACATGAAGCTGGAGTCAGAAGCAGAGCTGGGACTTTGCCCAGGCTCTCTGACATGGGATGCAGGCATCCCAAGCAGTGGTCACACCACTATGTCAAATGGCCACTCCTTCATTTTTAATTTAGTTTTTTTATTTGAAAGAGACTGAGAAAGACAAGCAGCAGAAATCACTCATCTGTTGGCTTACTGCACAATGCCCACCACATCAGGACTGAATTAGATGAAAGACAGGAGCCAGGAGCTTCATCCAGGTTTTCCATATGGTTGATAGAAATGGTTGGGCCATTATTCACTGCCTTCTCCACAGACTAGCAAAAATCTAGAATGGAAGAGGAGTTGCCAGGACTCAAAGCTGCACTCCAGTATGAGATGCCAATGTCAGAAGAGCAGCTTGACCTATTGAATCACATGCTAGTCCCTGCATCAATTCAAACCAGTGCACTCACCCTACCCTGTATGTATTCAAAGAATGCAAAGCTGGACATCCTCTCCCTTTCCTTATTATTATTATATTAGTTCCTCAGCGGAACCATTGTTCAGTTTAAACTGAGAGAACAGAGCAGCTCTGATTAGTACAGTGATATGCGTTTTGGGTTTTGGACACTTTTAAGATTTATTTATTTATTTGAAAGTCAGAGTTACACAGAGAGAGGAGAGATGAGAGAGAAAGAGTTCTTCCATCCACTGGTTGACTCCTCAAATGGCTGCAATGGCCAGCACTGTACCAATCTGAAGCCAGGATCCAGGAGCTTCTTCTGGGTCTCCCACACAGGTGCAGGGGCCCAAGGACTTGGGCCATCTTCTTACTGCCATAGCAGGCCATAGCAGAGAGCTGGATCAGAAGTGGAGCAACCAGGACTTTAACCAGTGCCCACCACTGCAGGTGGTGGCTTTTACCAATTAGACCACAGTGCTGACCCAACAATCAATTATTTTTAAAGTGCCTTCATCAGGATTCCAAGGATAGCAACTATTAATTTTTTACAGCAAGCATCCAATTACTTTTTGGTAAAGAGTGTCCCTCTTCGGGCCAGCACCATGGCTCACTTGGCTACTCCTCTGCCTGCAGCAGCGGCATCCAATATGAGCACCAGGAGCTAGTCCCAGTTGCCTCTCTTCCAGTCCAGCTCTCTGCTGTGGCCAGGGAAGGCAGTGGAGGATGGCCCAAGTACTTGGGCCCCTGCACCCACATGGGAGACTAGGAGGAAGCACCTGGCTCTTGGCTATGGATCGGTGCAGTGCCAGCTGTAGTGGCCATCTGGGGAGTGAACCAATGGATGGAAGACATTTCTCTCTCTCTCACTGTCTATAACTCTACCTGTGAAATTAAAAAAAAAAAGTGTCCCTCTTTCTAAAGGAGATAAAGCAGCCCAACTTTATGTTTCCATTACACCAGGTATGGGATTCCCCATCTTTATGACTCACCAGGATCTTGAAGAGATGAGTGTGCAAGTGAAAGGAGAGACAGGAGAGACAGGACATGGAAACAATTCCTCTGCAAAGTGCTGCCAGACTAACCCGGGGTGTTTTCTTTATTGATAATGATTACAACAGCGTATTGTACAGCTCATGCATGTGCTCATCTAACTCCAAGGTTTCTCTGGAACATGTTTAGCAAGACATATTAGATAAACAAGTCTAGGGCAGCTGCTGCATGTCTTTGGGAAGCCAACATTCCCACAAGGCTCAGTGCTCTTCTTCTTAGTGGACCATAAACTATACTTAGTCCCTGCAGCTACACGCTGTGTAGTAGGAAGAAAATGTCTTTGCTTTGGCAGAAATCTTATTCTTCACAGTCACATTTGACCATCTTTACAAACCTTCCTATGAGCAACCAGGTTGACCAGATCTGAGTCCACTCTGTGTGTGAATGAACATGACTTTGCTTTATATCTAAATACTGTTCTTCTATTTTGGATTATATATGTGTTTTTTTTTGAACTTTTATTTAATGAATATAAATTTCCAAAGTACAGTTTATGGATTACAATGGCTTCCCCCCCATAACGTCCCTCCCCTTTCCCACTCCCTCTCCCCTTCCATTCACATCAAGATTCATTTTTGATTCTCTTTATATACAGAAGATCAGTTTAGCATACATTAAGTAAAGATTTCAACAGTTTGCTCCCACACAGAAACATAAAGTGAAAAATACTGTTTGAGTACGAGTTATAGCATTAAATCTCAATGTACAGCACACTAAGGACAAAGATCCTACATGAGGAGTAAGTTCACAGTGACTCCTGTTGTTGACTTAACAAATTGACACTCTTGTTTATGGCATCAGTAATCACCCTAGGCTCTTGTCATGAGCTGCCAAGGCTTTGGAAGACCCCTGAGTTCACTGACTCTGATCATATTTAGACAAGGCCATGGTCAAAGTGGAAGTTCTCTCCTCCCTTCAGAGAAAGGTACCTCCTTCTTTGATGACCCATTCTTTCCACTGGGATCTCACTCATGGAGATCTTTCATTTAGGTTTTTTTTTTTTTTCCCAGAGTGTCTTGGCTTTCCATGCCTGAAATACTCTCATATATATGTGTTTTGTAACTGTGCTTTGATTCATAGTAACTCAACTTTTTATGGAATTGATTATCATTGAATGGAAACTGAAAATATAAATAAAATATTGAAAGAGAAAAAAATAATTTATGCAAATATTACAGTGTATCCCAGAAAATTTTTTAAGTATAAAATGGTGACCACAAATGAATAACTCCCTCTTGCTCTTCTATCCAACCCTCTCATTTATCTCTCACTCAATGCTGCTCAACCTCTCCCAGTACCTCTAGTACTGATTGAGCTCACTGCAGGAGTGTCTGTCTCCCCACTGCACTGTGAACTTCTGCCTTCACTCAGCTCTATCTCCTGTGTTCACCATTCATGTAAATTCACTTTGGTCACTCCAATGGTTAATGAGGGAATTATTTCCTTAGCAACTCCATGATATAGAAGAGAAATATCAAGTCTTTCATGTTGCTTCTCTCTAGGAAAATCTTTCATGGAGAAAGAAATGTTAATGTAAATGTTGGAAAGACATTATTTTATTTATTTATTTTTATTTTATTATTTTTTTACTTTTATTTAATGAATATAAATTTCCAAAGTACAGTTTATGGATTACAATGGCTTCCCCCCCATAACATGCCTCCCACCCGCAACCCTCCCCTTTCCCACTCCCTCTCCCCTTCCATTCACATGAGGATTCATTTTCAATTCTCTTTATATACAGAAGATCAGTTTAGCATACATTAAGTAAAGATTTCAACAGTTTGCTCTCACACAGAAACATAAAGTGAAAAAAATAAAAGATGATTTTTTAAATGATGATGAAATCAGATCAGACCTATCGTCATGCTTAATCCCAGTGAGAGTCAAGTTGGGAATTGATAATTTCTTTTTTTTTTTTTAACAGAAGATCAGTTTAGTATACATTAAGTAAAGATTTCAACAGTTTGCACCCCCATAGAAACACAAAGTGAAATATACTGCTTGAGTACTCATTATAGCATTAAGTCTCAATGTACAGCACATTAAGGACAGAGATCCTACATGAGGAGTAAGTGCACAGTGACTCCTGTTGTTGACTTTACAAATTGACACTCCTGTTTATGGCATCAGCAATCTCCCTATGCACCAGTCATGAGTTTCCAAGGCTATGGAAGCCCCTTGAGTTCTCCGACTCTTATCTTGTTTAGACAAGGTCATAGTAAAAGTGGAGGTTCTCTCCTCCCTTCAGAGAAAGGTACCTCCTTCTTTGAAGACTTGTTCTTTCCACTGGGATCTCACTCACAGAGATCTTCCATTTAGGTGTTTTTTTTTTTTTTTTTTTTTTTTTTTTTTTTTTTTTGCCAGAGTTTCTTGGCTTTCCATGCCTGAAATACTCTCATGGGCTTTTCAGCCAGATCCAAATGCCTTTAGGGCTGATTCTGAGGCCAGAGTGCTGTTTAGGACATCCGCCATTCTATGAGTCTGCTGAGTATCTCGCTTCCCATGTTGGATCACTCTCCCCTTTATTTATTCTATCGGTTAGTATTAGCAGGTACTAGACTTGTTTATGTGCTCCCTTTAACTCTTAGTCCTTTCAATATGATCAATTGTGAACTGAAATTGATCACTTGGACTAGTGAGATGGCATTGGTACATGCCACCTTGATGGGATTAAATTGGAGTCCCCTGGTATGTTTCTAACTCTACCCTTTGGGGCAAGTCAGCTTGAGCATGTCCCAAATTGTACATCTCTTTCCTCTCTTATTCCCACTCTTATGTTTAACAGGGATCACATTTCAGTTAAATTTCAACACTTAAGAATAACTGTGTATTAATTACAGAATTAAACTAGTCATATTAAGTAGAACAGACAAAAAAAACTACTAAGAGGGATAATGTATTAAGTTGTTCATTAACAGTCAGGGCTATGCTGATCAAGTCACCGTTTCCCATAGTGTCCATTTCACTTCAACAGGTTTCCTTTTTGGTGTTCAGTCAGTTGTCACCGATCAGGGAGAACATATGGTATTTGTCCCTTTGGGACTGGCTTATTTCACTCAGCATGATGTGTTCCAGATTCCTCCATTTTGTTGCAAATGACTGGATTTCGTTGTTTCTTACTGCGGTATAGTATTCTGAAGAGTACATATCCCATAATTTCTTTATCCAGTCTACCATTGATGGGCATTTAGGTTGGTTCCAGCAGAAGAGACCTCGAATAGCTAAAGCAATCTTGTACAACAAAAACAAAGCCGGAGGCATCACAATACTAGATTTCAGGACATACTACAAGGCAGTTGCAATCAAAACAGCATGGTACCAGTACAGAAATAGTTGGATAGACCAATGGAACAGAATTGAAATATCAGAAACCAACCCAAACATCTACAGCCAACTTATATTTGATCAAGGATACAAAACCAATTCCTGGAGCAAGGACAGTCTATTCAATAAATGGTGCTGGGAAAACTGGATTTCCACGTGCAGAATCATGAAGCAAGACCCCTACCTTTCACCTTACACAAAAATCCACTCAACATGGATTAAAGACCTAAATCTATGACCTGACACCATCAAGTTATTAGAGAACATTGGAGAAACCCTTCAAGGTATTGGAACAGGCAAAGAGTTTCTGGAAAAGACCTGGGAGGCACAGGCAGTCAAAGCCAAAATCAACTATTGGGATTGCATCAAATTGAGAAGTTTCAGTACTGCAAAAGAAACAGTCAGGAAAGTGAAGAGACAACTGACAGAATGGGAAAAATATTTGCAAACTATGCAACCGATAAAGGGTTAATAACCATAATCTACAAAGAGATCAAGAAACTCCACAACAACAAAACAAACAACCCACTTAAGAGATGGGCCAAGGACCTCAATAGACATTTTTCAAAAGAGGAAATCCAAATGGCCAACAGGCACATGAAAAAATGTTCAAGGTCACTAGCAATCAGGAAAATGCAAATCAAAACCACAATGAGGTTTCATCTCACCCCGTTAGAATGGCTCACATACAGAAATCTACCAACAACAGGTGCTGGCGAGGATGTGGGGAAAAAGGGACACTAACCCACTGTTGGTGGGAATGCAAACTGGTCAAGCCACTATGGAAGTCAGTCTGGAGATTCCTCAGAAACCTGAAGATAACCCTACCGTTCGACCCAGCCATCCCACTCCTTGGAATTTACCCAAAGGAATTTAAATTGGCAAACAAAAAAGCGATCTGCACCCTAATGTTTACTGCAGCTCAATTCACAATAGCTAAGACCTGGAACCAACCTATTATTTATTTATTTTTTTGCCAGACAGAGTTAGACAGAGAGAGTTATAGACAGTGAGAGAGAGAGAGACAGATAGAAAGGTCTTCCTTCCATTGGTTCACCCCCCAAAATGGACGCTATGGCCAGCACACTGCAGTGATCCGAAGCCAAGAGTTAGGTTCTTCCTCCTGGTCTCCCATGCAGGTTCAGAGCCCAAGCACTTGGGCCATCTTCAACTGCCTTCCTGGGCCACAGCAGAGAGCTGGACTGGAAGAGGAGCAATTGAGACAGAATCCGGTGCCCCAAACGGGACTAGAACCCGGAGTACTAGCACCACAGGTGGAGGATTAACCTAGTGAGCCACAGCGCTGGCAGGAAAGACATTATTGATTATTCTCTGGCCTGATATACCTGGACAAGGGTCCTACCAAAATAAAACTGGAGGGACCTGCACTGTGGCACAGGGGGTTAATGCCCTGGCCTGAAACACCGACATTCCATATGGGTGCCAGTTCAAGACCTGGCTGCTCCACTTCTGATTCAGCTCTCTGCTATGGCCTGGGAAAGCTGTAGAAGATGGCCCAAGTCCTTGTGCCCCTGTGCCCATGTGGGAGACCCAGAGAAAGCTCCTGGCTCCTGGCTTTGGATCAGCACAATTCTGGCAATTGCAGCCAATTGGGTGTGAACCATCAGATGGAAGACCTCTCTCTTTCTCTCTCTCTCTCTCTCTCTCTCTCTCTCTGCCTCTCCTTTCTCTGTGTAACTTTGACTTTCAAATAATTCAGTAAATCTTTAAAAAATAAAATAAAATAAATAAAACTGGAAATAATATTGTTGGATGCATTTAGAAGTCTCAGGCCAAGATGAGAGGCTGCCCATTTTCTTATAAAGGAAGATCCATTCATAGGATTCAATTGCAATTGCATTGTCATAAATTCAGCAGAGACTGGTGTATCTTCCTGCATTGTCACCCAAATACAGTGTGGTAACTAAGGAGACCAAGCTTGGGAGAGAAAAGAGATATGGTATTGCAGTCTTTCCCAACATTCCTAGATGACACCAGTCAAGACTCTCTACTCACTTGGGAATAGCCTGCCACCAGCCCTACTCAACAAACACCTGAAGAGTGACCAAAGACCAATAGAGGGAGCCCTTTTCTTATACAAGGTCAGGTAGAAGAGGGCTTGAGTACTGTATCTCACAAGGGCAGTTGTCACTGTAAGGTAAGTGATGTATACATGTGTGTACACACACACACACACACACACACACCAGATTTCTAGGATTGTTTTCATCTAAAAATTCTATTTCTACTGAATAGCATACCTTTTCTACCATCCATAACTACCCTTCTAATTTATGCTTCTCATATTCTATTTTTTTTAAAGATTTATTTATTTTATTTGAAAGTCAGAGTTACGCAGAGAGAAGAGAGGAAAAGAGAAAGAGAGGTCTTCTATCTGATGGTTCACCCCCCATTTGGCTGCAATGGCCAGAACTGCATCAGCCCAAAGCCAAAAGCCAGGAGCTTACTCTGAATCTCCCACATGGGTACAGGGGCACAAGGGCTTGAGCCATCTTCTACTGCTTTTCCAGGCCATAGCAGAGAGTTGTATCAAAAGGGGAGCAGCCGGGACTAGAACTGATGCCCATATGGGATGCCGACGCTTCAGGCCAGGGTGTTAACCTGCTGAGCCACAGTGCTGGATCCTCGTATTCTATTTTTTAAAATAGATTTATTTAATTGAAAGAGTTACAGAGATAGGTAGAGCCAGAGAAAGATCTTCCATCCACTGGTTCACTCCCCAAATGACCACAACGGCCAGAGCTGAGCCAATCTGAAGCCAGGAGCCATGAGCTTCTTCCAGATCTCCCACAGAGGTGCAGGAGCCTAAAGACTTGGGCCATCTTCTACTGCTTTTCCAGGCCATAACAGAGAGCTGGGTCAGAAGTGGAGTAGCCAGGAATTGAAGAGGCACCCATATGGATTGCCGACACTGCAGGTGGGGCTTTAAACCACTGCACTACAGCGCTGACCCCTCTGAATATTTTAAATACTTAATATGTTGGATTCTTACATTATTTGTCTTTGGGGACTGATACTTGTGGTTAATTTCACTTAGGAAAATAACCTTACTGTTCATCCATGGCACAGGATTTTCTTTTCTCTGTGCCTGCATAACTTTGCACTGTGAGTGCAGGCCACACTAAAAGTCTTGGCTACAGTGAATTATGCTGTGGCAAACAGTGCTAATACTTTATTTATATTGAACTTTCAATGCTTTTAGATATTTAATAAGAACTGAGATTATCAGATCATATAAAAATTTTATTTTCAATGTAATGAAGAACACTCATACTGTTTTCTGTGGTGGTTGCATCATTTTACATTACCACTGACACTGTGCATGTAGCTGAAAATATATATCTTCAACAAATTATGCACCTGGGTTTTTTGTTTGTTTGTTTCTAAAGAACAGGAGCAGGAGGTCGCGTTGGCCATTACTGGCCATGGTTATGAAGATCCCTCTGCACAGTTATGAAGATCCCTCTGTACTTGCACCCAAGGTGAATCAGCATTGGGCTTCATTGTCAGTGTGGTGAAATTGCCCATCACCCAGGGAGAAGTGTATGACTATTAAGTACATTTTCAACTTCCTGCGGTGGTTCTAAAGCCAGGTCTATAGGTATCATAATGTCATCTGGCTTTCAATACTGTTTCTGTTCCAGGTAACTTTCTGTTAGCAAGGTCAAGCACAGATTTCTGTCTGAACATTTCTCTAGCTTGGGATTCACATAAAAGATGAGTGCCAGCACAACATTCCTCTACCCATTCTGCCTGCCATGACCTAGAGATAGACCTAACAGGCTAACCCAGATTTTAACTCTTCCAATAAATTGTTCCTACATGGGACAGGACAGCCTACATGAAGCTCCCAAAAATACCCACAAAAGGGGAAGTAGTGTTGCAATGCCCAAGTAGGATCAGCGTGGTGACCTTGCCTAGAGTTTCCTTCTTAGGGACAACCCATGTCACCATGGAGTCCTTCCTGCCCAAATGCCTGAGGTATCAAAAGCAAGAGTTGAGTCAATATCTGCAAAGTTATAAAGTATTCACATCCTAGATTTCTTGAGTCTGGGCCCCTAGAAAGTCAGGACAGAAGAGCAGAACAGATGGCTTTCTCCAATGGGGCTTCAGCAAAGAAAGCTTAGACACCCTGAGTTCCAGGTTCTATTGTAGACTTTCATCAAGAAATTGATTTCATTTCTTGGGATTCTCTTTCCTGGGATTCCTCAGCAGAAAGGACCTCTCCAAAGACTCATCCTCCATCTGCCTCATGCCATGTCAATAATCACACACATTTATGACACATAGCTCAATCTGAAAACCCCAGGGAGTGCCTGGGTACAATCAGGACCCAGCTTTGCAGACAAACTGAGTTCCAAGAGGGTTCCCTCTACCCTCTCAGTTATGTGACCCTGAAATATCACCATACCTCCTAAAGACTCCATAGTCTGGGCAATGGCAAGTAGAATGGCAGTTACTGGGAGTTGGTGGTGGTGGAATTGTAAAAACTTTCCTTCAATGGGTAGAGAGTTTCAGTCTCATAAGGAAAAACAGTTCCGAATATTCGTCCCACAACAATGTGCATATCCTCAACACTACTCGACTATACACTTCAAAATGCTTAAGATGATAAAATTCATCAGCTATATTTTGTTTTCTCAGAACCACAATAATAGTACATTTTAAAAGCAGTCAAATAGGAGCTAGACCTGTGGCACAGCAGGTTAAAACCCTGGCCTGTAATGTCAGCATCCAACAAGGGTGCCGGTTCAAGTCCTGGGTGCTCCACTTCCCATCCAACTTTCTGCAAATGTGCCTGGAAAAGCAGTAGATGATGGCCCAAATACTTGGATATCTGCACCCACATTGGGGACCTGGAAGAAACTCCTGGCTCCTGCATTCAGATTGGCCCGGCTTGGCCCATTGTGGACATTTGGGGAGTGAACCAACCAATTGAAATTTCTCTCTGTCTCGACCTGTCTTTCTCTAACTCTGCCTTTCAAATAAATAACACAGATCTTTTTGAAAAAAAAAAAAGAGTGGATATGAAAAAAGTGGCCAAATACACATCTCATAAAAATTAACATATTTTCTCAGAAGTGCAGTTAATACTTACTAATTTTGTACAATCTCTTATATTTGCCCATTTTCACAATAACTTTCCTGATTCCATTTTGTTGAGTTTTATGTCATCAATTTTTTTTTTGAAATAGGAATCCGATGCCATCCTCTCTCACTAAAGACACTGATGACAGAGTGCAGAAGCCGTGTTCAGTGTGGGTGTGGCCTGGGTTCCCTGCCTTCTGGCAGTGTTTGGGGGAGACATAATTTGGTCATCCCTGGGCATCTTACACTAGGTGGAAGCAGGTGTACCTTGTGCTGAACAGAGAGGTGTTGTGTCCACAGCCAGGGCTAAATCCTGGGGCCTGTGCATTCCCTCAAAATGTGCACACCTGAGCCCCAACTCCTCATGCACCAACACTGCCACAGCAGGAAGAACAAGCATGACCCTTGCCCCTGCAGCAGGAGCTAGTTTTATGGTCACTTAATGTGGGGAGCAACTGAGACTAGACTAAATTACTGGAATTAAGACTTATTCTATGCATCTGCTGTCCCACAATATGGTGCTGAGGGAGCAAACAACTACGCAGCTGCCTCATCAGTCTGATAAGCTGCAGGAGCTGATCCTGCTCCTGATTGGAGGAGAGCAGTATTCTCGGCGTGTGGGTAGCAGAGTTGGGATTGGTGGAAGAGGACTATAAAGAAGGAGAGAGACAACATGCACCAGGAACATCTGAAGGAACACCTGAGCAGCCCCCGAGAGAGCCGGCCAGTGGTGTGCCGCTCCTCCGCGGAAGCGGGGAAAGTGGCAGAGGGAGCCGCCCCTCCACGGAGGTGGAGGGGTCGGCAGCCAACCTGGGAAGGACCAGCAGCAAACCCAGGAAGGGCCGAGCAGACAAAAAACAGCACAGGGTCTAGTGTCGTTCCTCCGCGAATGGGGGAGCAACAACTTAACACTTGCACTGACAGGTGGGATGGATCACTCTGAAGAAATCATTGGATGATGCTCTCAGTAGAAGACATGGACTTGTGCCAGGGAAAAGCATCAGAGTTTGAGGATCATGCAAGTCCAATCCCATTTCTACATAACAAAATGTTTTTTCTATTGTGTGTTTCTTTGGAGTAGAACTTTTCTATTTATTTTTATTTCTTTTTATTCACCATTTTCTACATCTTGAAAATTGATTGATTCTTCTTCATTGTTCTATGTGTTTTTTGAATTCCTCATTTTGTTCCTATATTATTATTGATATTCTTGAGTGTTCCTCTGTGTACTTTTTGAGGTTGAACAACATGCATACGCAACCTCAGAACACCAGAATATATAAGCAAATGTTGACAGCTCTGAAGGGATAAACAGCAATGGAACAAACAGAATGTATTACTACTCCACTTTCAAGAGTGGTAGATTTGAGCAATATTATAAATCAACTTTTCCTAACAGTTAGACAGAGAGCATTCTACCTGACAGCAGAACATGTGTTCTTCTCAACAGCTGTCAACAATTCTCCAGGTGGGATCATCTGTTATTTCAGAAAATATGTGTCAACAATTTTTAGAAAATTGGAGTCATATCATTGCTTTCATGACTCCAATGGAATTAAAATAGAAATCAATTCCAGAAAAATGGGAAAAGTCACACGTATGTGGATGTCGATCCACACTGTGTCAAACAGCCATTGGATTGAAGAGGAAATCAGAAAATATTTCAGTGGGTACATTTTGAGTTTTGAACTGGGATCCATAGCCACAATCACAATCCTCAAGTCCAGGCTTGGTACAAAGAGAAACCAGGTGGACATGGAAGGTCACCAGCAGAAAAGCTCTCTGAACACTGAGAACCATGGGGATCTTTAAACAGAGCAGACAGAAGTCTTCTTACTGCCCACAACAATTAAGGAGACAAGGATACTGATGCTCATGACCGAGTTCAAAGGCAGATAGCAAATTCATATATATTTTATATACAATATAAACATTTCATAGTCAGCTGAGCTTTATTTTATAAATGGACTGATTGAACATAAGCTCCTTCATTAACATTTAGTAAATAGTTCAGTTTGTTCATTCAACAAATGATCTTCACGTGTCAGGCACAAGACACTATTCTAAGTATTTGGGATGGAGAAGCAAAAGACATACAATCAGGAAGGTTGCTTTGTAATAGGTCACACACTACATATGAGAAAATGAATGAAAACTCACACTGATGCTGTCATAAGTGCTATAAGTGTGGACAGAGAAAGAACTGAGATATATACAGAAGCTGCTTTGAGTACTCTGAACAAATCAATCCATTTCCTCCTAAAGTGTAGTAACCCCCAGATGCTTGATCCTGAAGGGAGATTTTTTAGAGATTTATTTATTTTGCTGAAAGGCAGAGTGAGAGGGAAGGAGATACACACACATAGGGGAGGAATAAAGAGAGAGAGAGAGATTTCCATTCACTGGTTCCCTCCCCTAAATGGCTGCAACAGTTGGGCCTGAGCCAGACTGAAGCCAGGAGTCAGGAACCTCATCTGAGTATTTCATGTGGGTGGCAAGGAGTCAAGTAATCAGGCCATTATCTGCTAATTCCTAGGCACAGTTAGGAGATTGGATCAGAAAGAGCACAGCTAGGATTCAAGTTGGCACTCTGATAGGAGATGCAGGCATCATAAGTGATAGTTTAATGTGCTGTACCACAATGCCAGTCCCAGCAAGTGAGTTTTATGTTCATGTTCCTGATGATTATTTCCTATTCCATATTTGCACTGGAACCTGTGAACTAAACCACAGTAGAAGGTGAAGAAAAGTCTATTTTCCTGAGAACAAATGTAGGTTTCACTCAGATTTGTTCCTGGAGGATATTTAACACATATCAGGTTGTTTCTTTGCTCTGGAACCTGTGAACTAAACTGCAGTGGAAGGTGAAGAGAAGTTGGAGAGGTCCCCTGCTCAGAGGCCTGGTCTGCCTGTGTGGTCTACTCTGGCAGTAGGCTGATAGGGACTCCAGACAAGGTGGTGAGGCGGCATCTTGGCTGGAGCATCTTGTAGTCACCTTGTGTCACTTAGCAAGGGGGCTAGGGAGCTGGTGCTTCAGCTCCACATGCGAGGAGATCCAGAGGTTTGCACACACTGGGCCCATGCACACACACACACTCACACAGACAGTGGGGTTACAGCTCAGGGACAGCTCTGAAGGTTGGCTTGTGCCACTACCTGCTCCATGCAGAGTAGCGAGCTGCCTCTTCAGCTCCGGATGTGAGGAGATCCAGAGGTTCACACACACCAATTTGGAAGAGTATTCATTTGGTGAAATACGAGTGGTTCAATTTAATTTCCATCCAAAATCACCTTGAGTTGCATTGTGGCTTACTTACTTACTTACTTTCTTCTTACTAAGAAGAAAGTGGTGTTCTATTGTAATACTGCATGTCCTGTATGTGTGTTAAATTTAAGAGAAGTTGGCTGTTAAGTGGATTTTTAAAAATGTTTATTTTATTTGAAAGGCAGAGTTACAGAGAAGCAGAGGCAGAGAGAGAGAGAGAGAGAGAGAGAGAGAGAGGTCCTCCATCCACTGGTTCACTTCCCAGGTAGCTGCAATGGCAAGAGCTGGGCTGATCTGAATCTAGGAGTCAGGAGATTCCTCCCAGACTCCCTCCACCCTGGATGCAGCCCCAAGCACCTGAGCCATCCTCCACTCTTCTCCCAGGCCACAGCAGAGAGCTGGATCACAACTGAAGCAGCAGGGGGTGGCCCTAACTGGCACCCAAATGTGATGCTGGCACTGCAGGTGGCTGCTTTACCCAATATGCCACAGCATCAGCCCCTGTTAAGTGGATTTCCTATAGTAGAGATTTTGTGAGAGATCTGGTAAATGCGATGGAGTAATCATTTAAATCCCTTAAACCATCCAGCAACTGTGTCTGTGGCTGTTGATGCCCAAGGAGACAGTGAGGAGTCCTTGTCAATTTAGAAAATGCAGGAGCTTTAGGGATATTTGTCCCATTCTTGGCTCTTTTCTTTCCTCCCCTCCCCTCCCCTCCCCTCTCCTCTCCTCTCCTCTCCTCTCCTCTCCTCTCCTCTCCTTTCCTTTTATAAAGCATTTACTTAATGAATACAAATTTCATGGATACAGTTTTAGGAATACAGCAGTTCTTCCTCCCATACCCACCCTCCCACCCCCACTTCTCCCTGTCCCACCTTCTACTCCCTCTCCTATCCCATTCTTCATAAAGATTCATTTTTAATTATCTTTATATACCAAAGACCAACTCTACACTAAGTAAAGATTTCAACAGTTTGCTCGTACACAGACACACAATGTATAAAGTACTTTTGAAGATGACAAGTTTTACCATTAATTCTCATAGTACAATTCATTAAGGACAGAGGTCCTACATGGTAAGCAAGTGCACAGTGACTCCTGTTGTTGATTTAACAATTGACACTCTTAATTATGAAGTCAGTGATCACCTGAGGCTCTTCTCATGTGCTGCCAAGGCTGTGGAAGCTTTTTGAGTCCACAAACTGTCGGTATTCAGACAGGGCCATAAGCAAAGTGGAAGTTCTCTTCTCCCTTCAGAGAAAGGTACCTCCTTTGATGGCCCCTTCTTTCCACTGAGGTCTAACTCACAGAGATTCTTCATGTAGTGTTTTTTTTTTTTTTTTTCCACAGTGTCTTAGCTTTTCGTGACTGAAATGATGTCATGGGCTTTTCAGCTAGATCCAAAGTTCTTACGGGGTGATTCCTATATCAATATGCTGTTTAGGTCATTTGTCATCAGCTCCCCATCAAATTTCTGTCAGCTGCGGCCCAGACAAGCTATGTAGGGTGGGTATGGATCACGGATGGGTGAGGGTGTATAGTGCAGGAAGATGAATAGGGTTAGGACTCATGGGAAGCCAGCCTTTATCATGTTGCTGTTTTTCCTTTTAATAATTTTTGGAGAATTATTAAAATCCCTTAAATGTCTCACCACCCTGGTAGGTAGATTTGCAACCTCTACAGACTGCCACTATTTCTAAGGTATGCTAACTAAATACAATGTTTGGAGTTCTCTCATCTTATACTCTCACATTATGCTAGAATCTATATACAGCACCCATACTGGGGTTTTCAGATCTGAGATAGGTTTTGGAATTCTTGGTAATCAAGAAGCAAGAACTAGGACTCAGAATACTGACTCAAATTTAAAAATTTAAATATTTAAAAATCTGGACATTGCTAGCCAAGACTGCCTAATGCATGTAAGAATAACAGCCACTGATGATGTACTATGGAGAGGCAGAGCAGTTCACTCTTAGACAGCCCATCTCACCATTGCAACCTCATAAACAACAGGGAGGTTCCCAGCTCACAGTCACACGACCTGCTCATTAATCTAAAAATGATGAGTGTCAGCCACCTTTCTTCTAAAGCCTTCCGAGGGACATGTGCATGGATGCTTGGAACACTATAGTCCAGCAAGCCTGTATGTGATTGACATCCCCTTTAGAAATTTGGATCTGGAATTCATTTTTTTTAAAAGATTGATTTTCTTTATTTAAATAGCAGGGTTATATAGAGAGAAAGTGGTAGGAACTATGCTTTTTCTTATTATGCAGGTGCCTATTGGATGGTGAAGGAGAGATAACTGAGCTTAAATTTCCCTACTGAGGAAGGCAATCCCCCAAAGCCAAATGGCTTGAAACACCCTCATGGCCATCCAAAGAAGAAATTTGTGCCCCCATCAAAACAAGATATTGTGTATAAAATCCCAATAGCTCTGGGATCATTTTCCTAGCTAACATGCCCATCCAGTTTAATACTATGTCTGACCTACAAACTGAGCCCTAGTCAATGGCTTTACTTACTTGAGGTTAAAAATTCTTAGTGAAAGCTGCCAACAGTTTTATGATTTGCTGTTTAGGTAGAGTAATGTTAATATGTTGTTGCTTTTATTATTACTGTGAAATGATAAGGCACCTGCAAGGTAAAACATGCGGAAACTACCTGTGTGGCTCCCCTTTCCCAAGGAGGTAGAGACTGGCTTTCAAATTCATTTCCTGGATACCATCTGGAACCAGGTCTATTTTAGGAGGAATTTTAAATGAGGACTAACATTCTAATAATGTTATTGGGAATTTACTTAGGGTTTAAAGTCACTATGTTACAGAAACTTTACAAATGAATGTATGAGCCAGAAGCTAAACAAATGTTCTTGCTTTTATCTCTCTTCAAAGGGAGAAAGCAAGGGTCAAAACAATGTCAATTTTCCATTCCAAAAATTCCCCTACATTACTTTCATTCAGCAGAAAGTAGCCTATTCCATACATATGGATCAGAAAACTTGACAGTGAGGAATTATTAGCCATAATAAAGGCACCTTCCCTTCCCACATTTTACCTTCCTGAAGGCATCTACTCTAACCCTAGTCTTGTGAATATTGTTTTCATAAGAATTTTAGGAGTCCACTGAAAGGGGATGATTTGGAATGGCAGACTTTTGACCCAGCTACAGAAAGTCTCCTCCCAACTGATGTTGAGCTCTCCCAACTGATGTTGAGCTCCGTATCAAGAACTGCCAGCTGAGGGATCCATGCTACACTCCTCTGCCAAGGTAGGACCCTCATCAGAACAAAGCATGAAAATCTGCATAATTGTTAATCAAATAGACTCATTGTTCTATTTCCAACCTCACTCTGCAACTGTCCTGTTGGCTTGTTGGGAAAGAGCTCACTTTGGATTGGGGGATCTCTTTCCCCCAAGAGTACTGGATTTTTTAAATTAACCCTTTCCTTTTACCAACACTCTGATGAATTGACCATCTGAGCAGCAAGCAGCAAGGGCCTGATTATTTGGTAACTATCATTGAGATTTGATAGACTTCTGTGTCCTCGTTTGCAAAGGATTAACTGCTCTGTTTTATTCTCTCCAAAACCATGTCCTCATTATTTTAATTGGCACCTGCTGTGGGGAGATGGGCCCTGCTCCCCACAGGGCCCTGCTCCCCACAGCTCCCCCTTCTTTTTATTCTTTGTGGTGTTCATACACGCCTGTCTTCGGTGCCCCGCGGCACATACTCTGCTCTGCTAGAGTTGCCCACAGGTGCTTATCACCCTAGGCAGTCCGAATCCAAGCCCTCTCATCGCCATGTTGTGGGGAGACTTTCTTATTTTTTTTTTCTATTTCCCGGCTCTCTTATCCCCCCCGCAGCTTTTTTCCCCTCAGCTTTCTTTCTCTCCCTGCGGTTTTCTTCCTGCGGCTTTTTCTTATTTTCCTTTCTCCAGCTTTCTTATTTCTCTCTATTTTTCGCCGGCGGCTTTTTGTCTCTCGCTCCCCGTGGCTTTTTCCCCCCATCTGTATCTGAGTCACGAAACCACTTGTCGCTCTCCAGCGGGCTCATGGGGGTGGGGGGAGCTACACCAGACTGGACACTGTTGTTTAAGCGAATGACTCTGCGTTGTGTGCTCAAGTTTGCTCCTGTGCTAACTGCATTCTAACCGCATTCCACTTGGTGTGTGTCCGCATTCTTGTTATTCTTTCGGTGCATTTTGTGAGATGTCTGTGGCGCATAAGCGAATCCCTCCATGCTGCTTCTATCTTGCCTTTATAGTCCTCTTCCACCAATCCGTGCTCTGCTGCCCACGCACTGAGCATGCTGTTCTCCTCCAATCAGAGGTTGGATCAGGAATCAGCTAATTGACGAAGCAGCTGTGTAAGATTTGTTTACTTCCTCAGAGCGCCATATGGTGGGAGATCAGGCGCATAGAGTTAGTCTCAATAGTCTCAGTAGTCCAGTCTAGTCTTGGTCGTCTCAGTACTTATTTCACCATGTTGCAGGAGATGGGCCCTGCTCCCCACAGGGACCCACTCCCCACACTTGGGACAGAGTCCAAGCCTTTGGAAACAACATTATTCTAATTTCTAATTAAATTTTAGTACTTTATCATCAGGTTTGATTTCCAAGTTATCTGGTTGAGCAGCTTGTTAAAATAAACAGACTACAAGAGAATATTTTACATTTCTGATTATTAAATGAGGAAAAGACATTTTATGTTTTGTCAAAATCTCATTCTCTACTTTTTTTGCTTTTGAACATTTATTTATTTATTTATTTGAAAGTCAGAGTTACACAGAGAGAGAGAAGGAGAGGCAGAGAGAGAGAGATCTTCCATCCACTGGTTCCCTCGCCAATTGGCTGCAATGGCCGGAGCTGTGCCAATCCAAAACCAGGAGCCAAGAGCTTCTTCCAGGTCTCCCATGTGGGGGCAGGGGCCCAAGGACTTGGGTCATTTTCTACTGATTTCCCAGGCCACAGCAGAGAGCTGGATCAAAAGTGGAGCAGCTGGCACTCAAAGTGGTGCTCATAAGGGATACTGGCACTGCAGGTGGAAGCCCTACCTGCTACACCACAGTGCTGGCCCCCAATATGTATTGTTTTTATAAGCAGATCACACAGGGGCCAGTGCTGTGGCACAGAAGTTTAATCTCCACCTGTGGCACCGGCATCCCATATGGGCACCAGTTCTAGTCCTGGCTGCTCCTCTTCCAATCCAGCTCTCTGCTGATGGCCTGGGAAAGCAGTAGAAGATGGCCCAAGTCCTTGGGCCCCTGCACCCATGTGGGAGACTTGGAGGAAGCTCCTGACTCATGGCTTTGGATCAGCCCAGCTCCAGCTGTTGCCACCATTTGGGGAGTCAACCAGCAGATGGAAGATCTTTCTCTCTGTCTCTGCTTCTCACTGTCTGTAACTCTACCTGTCAAAAAAATAAAATATTAAAAAAAGAAAGCCATATAAAGATACAGAGAAAGGAGATGTCATGACAACAGGGGCAGAAATTAGAGAGATACAGCTTCCAGCCACTGAATGTCAATGATTGCAGGCAATCATCAAAAGCTAGGTAAAGGCAAGGAGGCATTCTTCTCTAGAGCCATTAGAAGGAACATGGCCCTGCCGACACCCTGATATCAGATTTCCGGCCTCAAGAACAGAAAAAGAATATATATTTATTCCACATTTTTATATGCCTATCCCATTTTAGTTGTTTTAAGTCACCTATTTTGTCATGATTTTATGGCAGCCTAGGAAACAATACACATTCACAATGCTTACATCTTTTACTCTGTGACATCAGATTCCACATTTATTCACTAGCAAGGCATTAATTTTTTTTATAGGTAAAGTGGACAGTGAGAGAGAGAGACAGAGAGAAAGGTCTTCCTTTTACCATTGGTTCACCCTCCAATGGCCGCTGCAGCTGGTGCACTGTGGCCGGTGCACCGCGCTGATCCAATGGCAGGAGCCAGGTGCTTCTCCTGGTCTCCCATGGGGTGCAGGGCCCAAGCACTTGGGCCATCCTCCACTGCACTCCCAGGCCACAGCAGAGAGCTGGCCTGGAAGAGGGGCAACTGGGACAGAATCCGGTACCCTGACCAGGACTAGAACCTGGTGTACCGGTGCCGCAGGTGGAGGATTAGCCTATTGAGCTGCGGCGCCGGTTGGTATTAATCTTTCAGTCTGTCCTTCTCCAAGATAAATCTACATTGCTTCAAACATTTTTGATGTAGCACAATTACTACAACCTGGTTGATTCTGTATCCTGCAACTTTATGGAATGCATTTTTGGATTTAATAGTTTTTTAAATTTTCCTTTTTAAAGATCTATCTATTTTAGTCCAGCAACCACATGCCATTCCGCTATACCACGTGTGCACTGATTAGAGTCCTGGCTCTTCTACTTCCTATCCAGCTTCTTGCTAATGCACTGGAAAATCAGGGAAAGATGGTTCAGGTGCTTGGGCCTCTGCAACCTATGTTTCTGGCTCCCCAGCCATGCCACTGTAGACATGTGGGCAGTGAACCAAGATCAAAGATCTCTCTATCTCCCTGTAACTCTGCCTTTCAAATAAATGAAAGAAATCTTGAAAAATATTTATTTGCTATGTTTGCTTGCTATAATATTTATTTACTTGAAAGGCAGTTACAGAGAAAGAGAGAGAGAATCAGTTTTTCCATCTGCTGGTTCACTTCTGCAATAACCAGGGCTGGGACAGGCCAAAGCCAGGAGCCAGGAGCTTCTTTCCAGGTCTCCCATGTGGTTGCAGGGGCCCAGGCACTTGAACCTTGGACCCAGGTGTATTACCTGAGAACTGGAATGGAAGTTGATCAGATGGAACCCACACTGGTATCCCTATGAGATGCTGTTATTACAGGAGGCCACTTAACCTCCTCTGCCACAGTGCTGGTCCCTATTTGTCTTAAAAGCAGGAGACTCTGAGATAGGCAGAGACAGATGGGGAGAGAGAGTAAGAATGACAGTTTATTTCTTGAATGGCTACAACAGGCAGATCTTTGGCAGGCTGAAGCCAGCAGCCATCATTGTCTCTTACATTGGGTAACAGGCACATAAGGCTTGGACCATCCTCTGCTGCTTTCCCAGGCATATTAGCAAGAAACTGGATCAGAAGCAAAGTAGCTGGGATTAGAGCTGGGGCTCTGTTAGGGAATGCTGGCAGCACAAACAATGGCTTGACATGCTGCACAATTCAGGACAATGAATAGCCTCTCATGGAATCATTAGGGTTTTCTAAATAGCTAAGGTCCAGTTTTATTTCTTTTTCTCACTAATTGCTCCCACTAGATGTTTCAGTCCTATACACAATTGAGGTGATGAGAGTAGACATCCTTGTATTCTTTGTTGTTATAGGAAATGTTTTTCTTTTCTTTTTTTAAGATTTATTTATTTATTTCAAAGTTAGAGTTACACAGAAAGAGGAAAGGCAGAGAGAGATAGAGGGGTCTTCCATCTGCTGGTTCACTCCCCAGATGGCTGCAACAGCTAGAGCTATGCCATCAGAGGCCAGGAGCCAGGAGCTTCCTCCAGGTCTCCCACATGGGTGCAGGGGCCCAAAGACTTGGGCCATCTTCTACTGCTTTCTCAGGCCACAGCAGAGTTGGATCAGAAGAGAAACAGCTGGACTAGAACCAGTACCCATATGGGATGCCGACACTTCAGGCCAGGGCTTAATCCACTGCACCAAGCGCTGGCCCTGGAAATGTTTATATTTTCAAGGAGTCAGGAGAGACAGAGAGAAATCTTCCATGCTCTGGTTCATTCCTGATGGCTGCAATGGCCAGCCTTGGGCCAGCCGAAAGACAGGGGCTTCTTTTGGGGCTCACATGGGTTACAAGGGCCCAAGCATTTGGAGAATGTTCTTTTGACATTTCCTGGTCATTAAAAGGGAGTTTCATCAGAAGTGGAGCATCTGGGACACAAACAATGCCATATGAGAGGTTGGCATTAGATGGTGACTTTACCCAGTATTCCACGATGTCTGCCTAAGAGGAAAAGTTTTCAAATTTTCACTGTTGACTGTGGTGTTAGCTGTGAGCTTGTCATTTATGGCCTTTATTTTATTGAGATGCATTTCTTTTTTTAAAAGATTTATTTAGTATTTGAAAGTCAGAGTTACAAAGAGAGAGCAGAGGCAGAGATCTTCCATTCACTAGTTCAACTCCCCAAATGAATGCCCAACTGATGGCAGGGATGGGCCAGGTCAAAGCCAGGAGCCAGGAGCTTCATCCAAGTCTCCAACATAGGTGCAAGCAGTTGGGCCATCCACTGCTGCTTTCCCTGGCACAGTAGCAGAGACCTGGATCAGAAGTGGAGCAGCTGGGACTTGAATCAGTGACCATGTGGGATGCTGGTGCTGTAGACAGTGGCCTAACCATCTGTACTGCAACACTGGCCTTGTCTCTCTCTCTCTCTCTCTTTTTTAAAGATTTATTTATTTAATAGAGTTACACAGAGAGAAGAGAGGCAGAGAGAGAGAGAGAAAGAGGGAGAGAGAAACAGAGAAAGAGGTCTTCCATCCAGTGGTTCACTCCCCAGATGGCGAGAGAGAGAGAGAGAGAGAGAGAGAGAGGTCTTCCATCCAATGGTTCACTCCCCAGATGGCCGCAACAGCCAGGAGCTTCTTCCAGGTCCTCACTTGGGTGCAGGGGCCCAAGGACTTGGGCCATCTTCTACTGCTTTCCCAGGCCATCAACAGAGAGCTGGATTGGAAGTGGAGCAGCTGGTTCTAGAACTGGCACCCATATGGGATGCTGCCGCTTTAGGCCAGGGCTTTAATCTGCTGCACCACAGCATCAGCCCCTGGCCCTCTCTCTTGAAATTTTTAAATAATGAATCTGGGTTTGTTTTGCCAGATGCTTTTTTTCTTTGCAGCTGTTATAGAATACAAAATTAAGAGAATTTATATAACCTAAGAACCATTTTTTTGAAAAACAAATTCTAGCAGAAAAAAATAAATATATATGAGTGAATTTAATCTAGGAAGATAATTACCTGAATGCTGAATATTTTAAAATGTTGGTGAAGAAATTGAATACAACAGAAATAATTGAAACATTACTCAAGTTCATAAGTTAGAATAGTATTAGGATATTCTTACTATCCAAAGCAATATACAGACTCAGTGCAATTGCAAAGTTTCAATGCTATTCTTTAACAAAACTTTTTAAAAGATTTATTTATTTGAAAGAATTGCAGAGAGACAGAGACAGAGAATCAAGTGTTCCATCCACTGGTTCACTCCACAGATGGCCACAAAGGCTGTGGCAGGGTGCTAATCCAAAGCCAAGAAGCAGGATTTCTTCCAGGTCTCCAAGGACTTGGGCCATCTTCCACTGCTATCCTAGACCATAGCAGAGAGCTGAATCATAAGTGGAGTAGTCGGTACTTGAACTGGCACGCTAATGGGATGCTGGTACTGCAGGTGGTGGTTTTACCCACTAAACCACAGTGCCAACCAGCCCCTCTTTAACAAAATATTTTAAAGTCCCCAGAATTGTACAGAACTGTGAAGGATAATGAATAGTCAAGTCAATATTGAAGTAAAAGAAGAAAGCTGGAATGGTCACACTACTTAATATATTTTACAAAGCTATAGTAATCAAAATAGCATATCACTGGCATTAAAGCACATACATTAAGCAATGGGGCAGAATAGAGAACAAGTCATTAACCCATAGTCAATTGACTTTTTTTTTTTTTTTGGACAGGCAGAGTGGACAGAGAGAAAGGTCTTCCTTCTATTGGTTCACACTCCAATGGCCGCTGCGGCCAGCGCACCGCGTTGATCTGAAGCCAGGTGCTTCTCCTGGTCTCCCATGTGGATGCAGGGCCCAAGCACTTGGGCCATCCTCCACTGCCTTCCTGGGACACAGCAGAGAGCTGGACTGGAAGAGGAGCAACTGGGACAGAATCCAGCACCCTGATCGGGACTAGAACCCAGTGTGCTGTTGCCACAGGCAGAGCATTAGTCTATTGAGCTGCGGAGCTGGCCAGTTAATTGACTTTTACGGTGTCTAGAACAGATGAAGAAAAATAAGTAGTCTCTTCAATACAAAGTGTTTGGAAAAGTCAACCAATTCTTTTTGCATTTGAAGAGAAATTATCCAGATAACATTGAGAGCCTAGAGTGCTTCATGAAATTTATGAGGTAATGTGAGGGTATTTTAAGGATGAAAAGAGAGGAGGTTGTAGGCATTTCTTTAATTTCTTTATTTGCTTACTTATTAATTAACAGGGAGAGAGAGAGGGAGAGATCTTCCACCTGCTGTTTCACTTCCCCAGATGGTGGCATCAGCCAGGGCTTAATCATGCCAAATCCAGGAGTCAGGAGCTTCTTCATGGTCTCCAGCCTGGGCAGCCAGGGCACAAGTACTTGGGTCATCTTCCACTGGTTTTGAAAGGCCATTAGCAAAGTGTTGGATTGGAAGTGCAGCAGCCAAGACTAAAATCAGTACTCATATAGGATGCTAGAGTCATAGTTGGCATTTTACCTGTTACACCACAACAGCAGCTGCTGTAGGTGTTTCTTTAAGAAAAAACTCCCTAGTTCTGGGTTTAGCTGTAGTGATCTTCTGCATAAATAGAAGGTTTACACAGCCAGTTTCTGCATAGCTTTATCTTGCAGGTGCATCACCATTCTACAGCAGTAATAAAAGCAACATGCTTTTTATTTCTGTACCTCAAATGAAACCAGAGAAATTAGTGATTTTTCTGCCTGAAAACTTTCAGTTTAAAGCCAGGAAGAGTCACTGATTAAGACTTTGTGTGCATGGGGCTTCCACTTTAGTGTAGAGGATAAAGCCACCGCCTGCCTTGGCAGCATCATACGGACATGGGTTTGAGTCCCAGATGCTCCACTTCTGATCCATCTTTGATAATGCACCTGGGAAATGAGCAGAGGATGGCCCAAGTCCTGGGCTCCTGCAACCACTTGGGAGACCTGGAAGAAGCTCTTGGCTCTTGACTTGGGTGGGCCCGTCTCTGGCTGTTGCAGCAATTTGGGGAGTGAACCAGCAGATGGAAGATCTCTGTGTCTCTCCCTCTCTCTCTTTGTAAGGCTATCTTTCAAATAAATAAATAAATATTTAGCAAAAATAAAAAAGGACTTAGAATGAGGCCAGACATTGCATTCTAAGACATGTTGAGTTGGGAAGCAGTCCACACAGCAGACTCATAGAATGACAATCATTTTAAATAGCATATAGATGTAGCATTAGGTGTGAGAATATTAAGTATCATATCTAGTTCTCATCTCTTTTTCAAAATGGGAGGGCACTCTAGAGATTGTAGTTCTAGCAGAGTCTTTTTGTGCCAGTTACTATCCATCATTCATTAAAAATCTTTATAACTTCTTTGCTTTATCTAATTTGCTTTAGAGTTCACACCAGTGACTCACTACATCTTGACTTTTGTTTCTTCCTTATGATGAAGATCTAGTTCTGAAATCACAGCTGATCAATCATGTTCCATCTGTCTCTTGTTGCAAAGTTGTATTTGACCTGGTTTTTCATGCAGACCCATGTCAAGATAGAAACATTTGATGAGAAGAAGTCAGTGTAAATATGTTTTTAGTCACATTTGATTAACAAGGAAGATTTAGGAGTGGTCATCAGGCTAACTTTATCTGTAGTCCATTGCTAAACTTAGATCTATCTGTTCTGTATACAGAAGTCGTTGCCCTGAAGTACCTAGCCAGGATTATTTTGCTGGGAATTGTACTTCTGCAGAAGTATGCCATTCAATAGGCCCAAAGTTCAAAATAAAAGTGTTTAACAAAACCAACAAGATGATAACAAATTGAGTTACATCTATGCATATAAGCTATACAGAAGTTATATGTGAAAACAATGAACAAGGTTACAAGCGAATAGCAGAATACCATAATTAACATCATATAAGTACACAGGAAATGCTTATTAACCTCAGTGAAAGTTTTCAGGCCCATGAACATGGGCTGGTATTGTGGCCCAGTGGTTCAGCTGCCATCTTTGATGCCTACATCCCATACGAGTGCCAATTTGAGTCACTTCTTATTTGGCTCCATGCTAATGGACCTGGGAAAGCAGTAGAAGATGACATAAGTGCTTGGACCCCTGTCACCCATGGGGAAGACTCAGATGAAGTTCCTGATTCCTGGCTTCAGCCTTGCCCCATTCCATCTATTGCAGCCATTTGTGGAGTATACCATGGATGGAAGACCTCTCTTTCTCTGTCTCTCCCTCTTTGTCTGTAATTCTGCCTTTCAAATAAATGAA
Source organism: Oryctolagus cuniculus (assembly GCF_051225735.1). Classification (NCBI taxonomy): domain Eukaryota; kingdom Metazoa; phylum Chordata; class Mammalia; order Lagomorpha; family Leporidae; genus Oryctolagus; species Oryctolagus cuniculus. The sequence goes on along the minus strand of NC_142887.1, from coordinate 49,674,924 downwards.
AAACTAAATCTTTGAAATAAAACAAAAACAATGAACAGAGTTGTGATCTGAAAGAAGGAGTATTACAGTGTGCTAACTACTTACATTAAATATGTATAATGTCTGATCCAAAAATTCTGAAAGTTAAAAATTGAATCCAAGACAGGCTTATATTTTCTTTTTTACCAGCAATATCTGGTATTTTCAAGTTTTGGGGTTCACCAAGAAGTGAAAACTCTATTCACTAATTGCAAGGGTAGGAGTTCATGATGCCAGATATTCTGTGCATAATTTTTGTATATGCTAACGTTTTCAAGGATATTGTGGTATGATGATAATAGATTCTTCTTTTTTTAAATTTATTCATTTTTACTTGAAAGCCAGAATTACAAAGAGGCAGAGGCAAGAGGGGAGAAAGATGTCTTCCATCTGCTTGTTCACTCTTCCAAATGGCCACAATGGCCAGAGCTGGGCTGATCTGAAGCCACGAGCTTCTTCTGGTTCTCCCACACTGGTGCAGGGGCCCAAGGGCTTGAGCCATCTTCCATTGCTTTCCCAGGCCATAGCAGAGAGCCAGATCAGAAGTGGAGCAGTCGGGACCTGAATCATTGCCCATATGGGATGCCAGCACTGCAGGTAGCGACTTTGCTTGCTATGCCACAGTGCCGGCCCTGATAATGGATTCTTACTGAGCTCATACAATAACGTTGCCACAAGAAACCAAAAAAGTTTTGCATTTTAGAGGAATTAAGTAGGTGGAAAGGTAAACATTTCCATCTATTTATAAAACTATACTAAAGTATAGTAACCAATAGAAATTGTAGAAATCTTCCTGAATCTAGATGAAACACTGAAATGCAGAACCAAAAACATTTAAATAAAAGCATAGAAATCCATAAATATGATTAATTCAATCTCATGTAACTAATTCTGTGTATTTGAAAGACAGTTACAGAGAGAGACAGAGACACAGAGAGAGAGAGAGCACTTGCATTTGCTGGTTCACTCCCCAAGTGGCTGAAACAGTTGGAGCTGAGCTAATCTGAAGCTAGGATCCAGGAGCTTCTTCTGGGTCTCCCATGTGGATGTAGAGGCCCGAGGACCTGAGCCATCCTCTGTTGCTTTCTCAGGAACATGAATAGGGAGCTGGATCAACAGTGGAGCTCCCAGGACTCAAACTGGTGCCCATATGGAATGCTGGAGTGTCAAGCCAGGGCTTTAACCCACTGTGCCACAGCACTGGCCCCTCTACTAGCAGTTTAATGGGATATTTAGTTTTTTTCTTTCCTGCAGCATTCTGGAAATTAGTGTCTAAAGTAGCCTAAGATCTGTATTTAAGAATATTTTCTGCTAAACTGATTTCAAGTGTTTTTAGAAAATACAAAATTATCCATTGACATATCCAAGGGTCCAGCTAGAAATCTCAAGGTCAAAATGCTTAGAACCTTGATCCTGAGAAATCCTATCAAGAATGCAAAAAGGGCTTCACATGTTTGGTCAAAACTTCTCTTGTCATGAGCTGTACGGAATCCTCTCTGGATTTGGGGGACCAAAAATTGGGAATTTCTTACACCCAGGGGGCTGAAGCTCATGGCTCTAAGGCAATCACCATGTTGAAAAATGACTATTTGACTCCTCAGGTACCCTAGTCTCTACTGTGTACCACATATTGATTGTCAGAGTGCTTTGCTTGCACACTAGAGTTTCTCACCTGATTTCACTCAGATTTAAAAGCTGTAGGAAATCATGGAAGTAGCCATTAGGAGCTTAGGTCTCCAGACATCACCAGTCACTGGGTTCCACATTCCCCTTCCTTCCCACAACTAAGTTCAGCTAAGTCAAAGGAAAAGGGTAGCTCTTTGTATTTCCTTTCTGAAAACATCAATGCTGAAAACATTTAGGTGAAGTCTTCTCTAGAAATTTCACTTGGTTAATGCTCTGTCTGCGGTGCTGGCATCCCCTATGGGCACCAGGTTCTAGTCCCAGCTGCTCCCCTCCCAGTCCAGCTCTGCTGTGGCCCAGGAGGGCAGTGGAGGATGACCCAAGTGGTTGGGCCCCTGAACCTGCATGGGAGACCAGGAAGAAGCACCTGGCTCCTGGCTGCAGATTGGTGCAGCTCCAGCCATTGTGGCCATTTGGGGAGTGAACCAACAGAAGGAACACCTTTCTCTCTGTCTCTCTCTCTCTCTCTCTCTCACTGTCTGTAACTCTACCTGTCAAATAACAAAGAAAAGAAAAGAAAAGAAAAGAAAAGAAAAGAAAAGAAAAGAAAAGAAGAAATTTCAAGTTGGAGAGAACATTTATCCAAGGTCTATGATCTAGATAGCTGATTATTTTTAGCATCTTTGAGCAAGAATTGTTAATGAGCTTTTCATCTTAGATCACCAAAGTGTTCCAAGTTTCAGTGAAGCACCACAGAATTCAAAGGAAATCTCATCAATCTCTTCCTAGCAGTTTATTTCCTGACAGTCACCTCCCAATAAAAGCAGCCAAAAGAACTTCTAAGACCACAGACACACATTAATGGAGCCACATGCCAAGTCCATGTCTATAAATTAGCTTTCAAATGGTCAGGGATTGGGGTAGTAATCTTAAATCTCCATGCACAAGTCCACAAAACAAGACAAGCTGTGTGCCAAGAAAGAGGAGACAGAGCATGGAGCCACAGGCAGACCAGGTTTATTCAGAAGGTTGATTCACTCCAAGGTGAATGCGTGGCAGAGAGTTCCCAGCAAACACAGCAAAGAGAGAACCCTCTGTCTTACAGACTGGTGCTTTATATAGCACAAAGTGCTGGGAAGGAGCTTGGAGGTCTGAGCTAAAGCAGGGCTGCTGAGATAGAGAAGAGCTTGGGCTAGATTTAAAGGTCCTTTGAGGTCACAGTGTGAGCTGGGAGGGGTTTGGGCTGAGGCTGGGCTCTGAGGCTGAGCACTGAGATAGAGGGAGACAGCTTGGGAGGAGTGGGGGAGATCTCAGGCTGATAGCAGAGTTTTCACATAGTGTTGTGTCCAAAAGTTGAGGCAGAGCAAGGCTGGTCAAGGCGGGGTGGGGGGGAGAGGCTGTATTAGCAAGTCAGAGAAACAGGGGACTGCTTTTTGTGTAGGTGAGAGATCAACATGGACATAAGGATTTTTGTCCTTTCTCCATCACTGTGTTTGACAAAGTCAGAATAAAGCAGACTTTGGTGGGAAATTTCTGATATAAATTCTATAATAAAATTTAGCCAATCACAATCTTTTGCAGTTCGGATAGATTTCTGTGGGTGATCCCATGGGACTGCCTGCCCTGCCCATGCAGGAGGTTGAGAGGGCATGGTGCGCTATGCCTCCCAGGAGGGACCCCACAGCCTGGCTGCTGGCAAGTGGCAGGAGCTCCAGGCCCATTTCCTCCATCCCCTCTTCCTGTTGGAAGCCTTGTGGCTATGCTTTTGTGGTTCATAAACAGAGAGCTGATAAGCAACTCCCAGACATGGGCTGGTTGCACAAAGGAGCCCAGGGGCCTATGTGTGCTAAGTGACCTAGAAGTCAATTAGTTGGAGGTCTTTTGGCATGTTGCCCCTTCTGCTCTATAGACTTGCTGTTGCCACCCAAGGTTTTTTCTTCCCCTCTTCCCCTATAAATTCTGAGCCTGATTGCTAAAAAACAGACAGGCTCATCAGGCCTGTCTCCAGTGTTTCTTGTGGAGAGATGCTGTTGCTCTTCCAGCCGGACAGCTGAGGGTCTCACGCAAAGAGACCACAGATGCCAGTCTTTAGATAATGGGATTCATGTTTGGCTGCCTTTCAGCTGGGAACCTGAGGAAATGTCTAGCAAGGGTGAATGCCATAGGAGTTGTCAGAGACCTAGTTGAGAAAATGATGTGCATCACCAATGGCAAAATCCAGCTCTAATGACAGAACTCCCAATCCCAATATGGAGCCACACATTTAGCATCTTTCAAGTCAGCAAGGAGTACTTACATTTTGCAAGAACTCTCAGTCAAGTCTCAAGCTATGTGCATGCCTATATTTGTTTTAAGCAAATATCATTTGTTCGGCCATGTGTAGGAAAGATAAGCAGAATATTAGCCACATTAGGCCCTTTATTCACAAGTTCCAACATCGTTACTGGCACCAATTCAGATTTAAGAGGAAGGCAATTGCTAACCTTGGGTGTGCATCTTGGGGAAGGGGCAAAGGAGATGCTGTGTTTCCTGTCTTTGCTCATTTTCTAGCCTGCAAACCTTTCTTCTTCTCTAGTAGCCCCAGGCAAGAAATCAGCCTGCTTCACTTGCTCATAGGTTCTTCTTGAAAATCCCATGGCGCGGGCGGTGCCATAGCTCACTAGGCTAATCCTCCGCCTTGTGGCGCTGGCACACTGGATTCTAGTCCCGGTCTGGGCACCGGATTCTGTCCCGGTTGCCCCTCTTCCAGGCCAGCTCTCTGCTGTGGCCTGGGAGTGCAGTGGAGGATGGCCTAAGTGCTTGGGCCCTGCACCCCATGGGAGACCAGGAGAAGCACCTGGCTCCTGCCATCGGATCAGCGTGGTGTGCCGGCCACAGCGCGCTGGCCGCGGTGGCCATTGAAGGGTGAATCAACAGCAAAAGGAAGACCTTTCTCTCTGTCTCTCTCTCACTGCCCACTCTGCCTGTCAAAAAAGAAAGAAAGAAAGAAAGAAAGAAAGAAAGAAAGAAAGAAAGAAAGGGAGGGAGGGAGGGAGGGAGGGAGGGAGGGAGGGAGGGAGGGAGGAAGGAAGGAAGGAAGGAAGGAAGGAAGAAAGAAAAGAAAATCCCATTGCCCACTCTCCCTCTGTCTGACCCTCATTCATATCAGGCATGTGAGTAAACACATGGGACAGCACCCAACATTGCACATCAAGTTGTCATTATGACCCATAACCTGCATACATTAACCAGAATCTCATCTGGTGGTCTCTCAATATCACCCACCCAGCTTGTTGTACTCAATTCAGGCTCCTCTAAGTTCAGAGCAGCATAAGGGGATGGACATGTAGTCAGGAGTCCACCCTGCCTTGCAGGGCTACCCCTGCCACATCACCTTCTGAAAATATTGTTGCTATGGCAACTTTCCAACCTTGAGGCCAGTGCTGCATACTTCCTCTGCCTGTAGGTCTACACACATCCCTTGGCCTCATCAGGCACTCCAGGAGCAGACTTGCTCCATGCATACTGCAATGCTGGCCAGAGGCAGGATTAGCTCAAACCACTGCCACCAGTCATCCCTGATGTGTCAACAGCTGCAGCCAGTACCACGAGGCCACAGCTCACAGCACATCTGTGACCATCCTATTCTGTGGGCAGATGTGTGATGTGGCAAGCCTCTGAGTCTTTTGCTGGATCCTTTAACCAATGGGCTCTAGAGGGGCAGGGCCTTTCCTCCCCAACTGTTTTCTACACTGTCAAGACAGTGCCTGCCCAACTCTGGTCTTAGGGGATTTGTCATTGTTCCAGGAGCATGTACTCAGGGGTGGATGGCTGGGCACTTCTGAAGTGTGAACAGGATTTTCTGTGTTTTGTTTTGTTTTCTTTCTTTCTTTTTTTTTTTTTTTTTTTTTTTTTGCTTTGTAAGGAGGACTCTATGGTTGAACATGACCAAAGTCCCCTGCCTCAGTTTTCTCACCTTCAAGTACACCCATAAGGTGAGAATAGATTCATGAGTCTTCCATTTACATGATACCTCAAGATTCTCTTCATTCAGCCATTCACATTCACATGTGCCCGGTGATGTGGGGCTAACAGAGGTCTGGTGGCTTGAGAGGTTTATGCTAAGAAGACAAGGTCAGGAATGAGCCTTCCTATGAAAGAGGGAATCTCAGGGTTAAAAAGATTCTGGCTTCAAATGTGGGGAGCTCCCACAGTCCCCTCAGCCAAGGCCAGAGATGATTTTCTCTTTCTTGGTTATGCCTCTCTGCCAAGACATGGGCACTAGGATACAAGTTGGGAGATCCCAGCCTAGTCCAAGTTGATGATTGGTTTGACAGCCTGCCAGTCAAGATCCATGTGCTGATCCCAGCTTTAGTTACCAAGCTTCTACCTACCATCTGCCTATTTTCATTTCATACAACGGTGTCATTTCTGGGCTCTGCTACCTCTGAGATCTGACTCTTTTTTAAAAAAAGATTTATTTATTTATTTGAAAGTCAGAGTTACACAGAGATAGAAGGAGAGGCAGAGAGAGAAGAGGTCTTCCATACACTGGTTCACTTCACAGTTGGTGGCTGGAATAGCTGGAGCTGCACTGCTCAGAACCCAGGAGCCAGGAGATTCCTCCAGGTCTTCCCATGAGGGTGCAGGGGCCCAAGGGCTTGTGCCATCTGCTTTCCCAGTCCACCGCAGAGTTCTGGATCAGAAGTGGAGCAGCTGGGAATTGAACCAGTGCCCATATGGGATGCTGGCACTGTTGGGGGTAGCTTTACCCTCTACACCACAATGCCAGCCTGAGATCTGACCTTAACCTGGTGGGTTCCTACCTGATGGGCATGGCATCCACAAATGATGTAGGTGACTGTATTCTGCACCCACAACTTTTGTCACATTGTTTTTAATTATCTATGTCCTTGTCATTTGTCCACCAGGACTGAAATCACCTTTAGGGTAATCATGATATTCACAGTATTCGTATTGCATCAATCATACCCAGGAGAGTACCAGGCATAATGCAGACAAGTCACCCCTGTCTCCCTTCCTCCTTTGCTCCTCGTTCCCACAGTGCTAGGGGCTCTTGCTCTTCTCCTCCTCCACCCCTCCCTCTGCACAGCTACCACCACCATGAGACCCACACACCATGCTCCTCTACTCCCTCTGACCCCATACACTCTCCAGTTCCAGTGGATCCTAACAGGATGACATATCAAGTGTGGAGGTTTAGTTGTACTCATGAAGCGAAGCTACAGAGCTCCACTATCACTAAGTGAATTGTGGATGTTGGCCTTGGAAGCTCCGATTCTTGTGCTCAGTTCTATGGTCCTATGACAACTGAGGACATCGCAGGAATTAAGGAGATGCCTGCCTGCATATCCCATTCAGTTAGGAGCCACAGAGCTCTGCAGCATTGTTGTTGGAGCCCTTTCCATTTATTCACTGCTCAAACCTATTGCTTTCTTTTCTGCTTTGTGTCCATCCACTCATATCAGAATAGCCAGGACAGTGAGTTTTTATGAGTCATGATGGTGAGCCAGTGGCTAGACACCTTACTTGGACTTTATAATGTGCATTTTGGCTGTTCCAGGAAATTGTTTTTTTAAAGATTTATTTATTTATTTGAAATAGTTACACAGAGAGAGAAGGAGAGGAAGAGAGGGAAAGGTCCTCCATCCGTTGGTTCATTCCCAATTGGCTGCTATGGTCGGAGCTGTGTCAATCTGAAGCCAGGAGCCAGGAGCCTCTTCCAGGTTTCCCACATGGGTGCAGGGGCCCAAGGCCTTGGGTCATCTTCTACTGCTTTCCCAGGCCATAGCAGAGAGCTGGATCAGAAGTGGAGCAGCCAGGACTTGAACCGATGCCCATATGGGATGCCACACTGCAGGTGGCAGCTTTACCCACAATGCCATAGTGCTGGCCCCTCCCCAAGGAATTTTTTTTACTTCTTTCCTGCTTAATTGTGCTTTAGTTACCTAAGGTTGATGAATCTATAAATTGTGAATTAGTGAGGTATTCCAAATTTAGCTTTGAAATATATGATTTTGTGGGTTTTTTAACTTAACTTTTTTTTTATAAATTTTTTTTTTGACAGGCAGAGTGGACAGTGAGAGAGAGAGATAGAGAGAAAGGTCTTCCTTTTACCATTGGTTAAACCCTCCCATGGCCGCGGAGGCCAGCGTGCTTCGGCCGGCGCACTGCACTGATCCGAAGGCAGGAGCCAGGTGCTTCTCATGGTCTCCCATGGGGTGCAGGGCCCAGGCACTTGGGCCATCCTCCACTGCACTCCCAGGCTACAGCAGAGAGCTGGCCTGGAAGAGGGGCAACCAGGACAGAATCTGGCGCCGCGACCGGGACTAGAATCCGATGTGCCGGCGCCACAAGTTGGAGGATTAGCCTATTGAGCCACGGTGCTGGCCTTTTTATAAATATTGAGCATTACTACTCCTTTTTAAAAATATTTATTAGCTTATTTATTTCAAAATCAGAGTTACACAGAGAGAGGGGAGGCAGAGAGAGAGAGAGAGAGAGAGAGGTCTTCTATCTGATGGTTCACTCTCCAATTGGCCACAATTGCCAGAAGTGTGCTGATTCAAAGCCAGCAGCCAGGAGCTTCCTCCAGGTCTCCCATGTGGGTGCAGGGGACCAAGTATCCTCTACTGCTTTCCCAGGCCATAGCAGAGAGCTGGATTGAAAGTGGAGCAGCCAGGTCTTGAACAGGGGCCCATATGGGATGCCGGTACTTCAGGCCTGGGTGTTAACCTGCTGCACCACAGCGTCAGCCCCTGAATTTTACTTTTTTATTTAGACCTTTCTTATAGAAATGGATTATGTCTTTTAGTTTCTAAGTAACTGCATCATAATGAGGACCATTGTAGATTGTAGCAGTGAAAAATATTTGGCTTGATGATCAACATAAGGCTTATAGATAGTAGCTACCCATGAGATTGTGTCTTGGATTTAGGGGAAGTTTATGTCAGTTGGAGGTAGCCTTTAATTACTGATGAACATGAATGTACTGAGAACTCCTTATCCATTAAATAATAAAATCCAAATGAAGATTTACACACGAGTTCCCTCCTGCCTTCATCTACCATTGAAATCCTGTTGTTTCTGCCTTTTGGATCTCCCTGTAATCTGTTGCCTCTTCTTCATTCCCACTACCACCATACCTTGGTTCAGGTCCTACTAAATTACCTTTGATATACTTTTTAATTGACCTCTCTGCTTTTTGTTTTTCTTACCTTTGTGTAAAGCCTCTTAGTTCATCCAAACATTTTTCTGATTGCTCAGGTTCTCTTACTCCAATATCTAGGAAAATCATGTGGCTGGTAGTTCTTTCAACACACCACACAAAAGAATGCTCAGTAAATGCTTACTAAATAATGAATGGAATGCCTTACAAAGCTAGGGTGAACATTTAACCTGCTTGGTCCTCGATGGTTTCTGTTTATACATTTCAACCCTGTGTCATTATGAATATGTCTCTTTTATTATCAAAGTTGTCTCTGAGCAACAAATTATACATTCATCTAATTGTGTGTGTTATCAAATAGATATCTATTTCATTATCTCTTCAACTAGGTAGTTATTGGGGATCAGAAATTGTATTTTTTTAATTTTTATAGCCTCATTTATTCATTGAACTAAAAGAATGACTCTATCAAGATGCTGAGTTTCAATGTCAAAGCAAACATGTTTCTTGCCCTCCTGAATTTTCAATCTGCAAGAAAAAGCAGTCTACACAAAGAATATCACCTGACATAATAAACATTAGTGTGAAATGAATGGATACATTTAAGCATTCCTAATCCAGCAATTCTAATCCCATGAATTATAATTGACAGAAGTAATCACAAACAGAACTCCATGTCATCCTGCTTCCATTTACATTTCTACTTAAAATCTTAAAATTCAAACACCACAAATATACCTAAGAATGCATAATATTTATATGCTATCTTGATATTAAGCATGAGAAAAATAACCATACAGCAATAGCAATTTTGAACCTCCTTTCTTTTTTAGATAAGTTATAATACTATGTGTTTCTCTACAGTGAAGATTAGGATTGTAGATACTCTTCCTCTCCCTCACTTTTTATTTTAGAAATGAGAAATCTGGGGTTTTAGAAACTGAGCTCCAAGATAAAAGAAATATTTCTTTTTTTAAAAGAAGATTTTTTTTTTATTTGAAAGGCAGAGTTACAGAGAGGCAGAGGGAGAGAGAGAGAGAGAGAGCAAGAGAGAGAGAAGTCTTCCATGCACTGGTTCACTCCCCAAATGGCTGCAATAGCCATAGTTAAGCAGATCCAAAGCCAGGAGCCAGGAAATTCTGCGTCTCTGATGTGGATGCAGGGTCCCAGGCATTTGGGCCATCTTCTGCTGCTTTCCCAGGCTACAGCAGAAAGCTGTATTGGAAGCGGAGCAGCAGGGACTTGAACTAGCCCCCATATAGAATGTCGGTGCTGAAGGCGGAGGCTTAGCCCACTATGCCACAGTGCTGGTCCCGAAAGACTTCTTAAACCAATATTTCATGTTGGTTGGCCTTTAAGCTAGACTTTTTTTTTTTTTTTTACCATACTTCCATGGGCAAATTCAATTCTAATCTCTTTTCACCTCAGCTTTCTCTTTGTAAATTGAGAATATGGTCTCCAGAATTAACCCAAGGTATAATTGATACAAAGTAAGGCATTTACTCTGTTAATCTGGACTCTAGAAGATACTTGGCAATGTTAGTCCTGTATCCAGTTCTCTTTTTTTCTTCCTTTTTTTTTTTTTTTTTTGTACTTGGTGAATTAGAGGGTGGTGTAAAATACTTTGAAAAGAACCACAAATAAAAGACAGAAGTAAAAATCATATTCTCAAATCTAGATGTTAAACTATGCTGCGTACACCTGTGCTGAGAGTTACATTGAAATCCTTGTCATTCGTTACTTGAGAGAAGCTGTCCAGGAATAAAGCAGCAGGGGATTTTCCTGAGGGAAACAGCGTGTGTGAGGGAACTGGGATTTGGGACTCAGCAGCAGTGGCTGTCACTTTTTAATATTTTGTTCAAGAAAGGAAGAACAGCAGCTGACCCTTGAGATCTGGGGTGGGAAGGAAGGGAAGGAGGGATGTAAACAAAAGCAAACGCTCTCTAGTTCCCAGCCTGTCTCCACCCACCCCGCACTGAAGCCCTAGGAGAGGGCCAGTAAGTCTATCTAGGAATGCCCTGGCCTGGACTCCATTTCCCAGAGTCACCCGGTGCTCTAACGTTTCCTGCTCTGAATGCCTGTGCGTGTGCATGTGGGAGAACGTGCGCATGCGTGCCTTTCCCTGTGGCTCGGGGCTGGGAACAGAAGTTCTTTTACTGATCAGAGAGGTCCCTGAGAGGCCGCGCTGCTCCTTCTCCCACATTCACTGGGGAGACTTGCTGTGCAAGTGCAATTGCAGGCGGTTCGGGAGCACACACCCCAGACCTGCCGCCCGCTGCTTCTGTGCCTCTGCATCTGCCACCGTGGGCCCCAAGTTCCAGCGACTTCTCCTGTCCCACACTCTCCGCTTTGCTCCCCGTGTGTCCTGAAGGAAGGGGACGTGCTCCCGAGAGTTTCCACAGCAAGTATGGAGAACAGGAGGGGCACAGATGTGTGTGTGGGAGAGGGGAGGGTGGCGGGTGGCGGCTCCCAGACCTCGATCACTTGCTTCTCAGTGATGCTGGGAGCTTCTCCGGCCGAGTCAAGTCTGGGGCCCAGGTGTTGTGTCTCCCACCACCGCTTCCCAGTCTCCCGATGCACGGCCGGTCCCATGGGCTGCCTCGCTCAAATTCTCCTTAAAGTACACTGGACGAGGAACGGCACCAGCAGGGCAGTTGAGAGCACACTGAAGGAAGGAGTCCCTAGATTTAAATAAGCCCAGTTCTCACTTGGGTGGATCAGAGAATGCCTTGTGGCTGGGCCTCCGGCTATATCCCCTGGTAGTTCCAGCTGGGCGGGGCTCAGTGGCCCTCAGCCAGAGCCTGAGGCAGTGGAGAGGTGGAGATGGCAGATCAGAGTAGGCTCTGGCTCCTGGCCCCCATGCTGGACCCCGCGGACACATTTTCAGCTGGGGCGCTGTGTGTTTGGCTGACTTTCCCAGCAGCACGTGAAGCTTGTGCAGTAGCTTTGTGGATTGATCGCTCCTCCGTGTTTAATTAACAGACTCTTTTTCAATCTGGAGCTTGAGGCCATGGAAATGTAGCTGATTTATTTTCCTGTGTTTCGATTTCTGTCTTCAACCCTTCTTTCTTCTCATGTTATTAGGGATGTGAACTTTTATTACCTGCTGCTAATCCCTTTGCAAAGTGAGAAGTGAACTGAAATTAATGCAAGTCTACCGTGTGAGTTAATAATGAGCTACTTCAATCTGCATTTTCATAGTGGAGAGCTACGAAAACATAAATACAGAAAAGTATCAGTTTTTCTTGTCTAGTTCTTTACAGTCACTCAATGCTCCACCAAGCTGATTATCTTACAGTCCATACGGTTTTAATTAAGGGGGCCAGTTACTTTTTTTTTTTAATTTGACAGGCAGAGTTAGAGAGGAAGGTCTTCCTTCTGGTGGTCACCCCCCAAATGGCCACTATGGCTGGCGCACTGTGCTGATCTGAAGCCAGGAGCCAGGTGCTTCCTCCTGGTCTCCCACGTAGGTGCAGGGGCCCAAGCACTTGGGCCACAGTAGAGAACTGGACTGGAAGAGGAGCAAATGGGACAGAATCCAGTGTGCATATGGGATGCCGGCACTGCAGGCAGAGGATTAACCAAGTGAGCCACGGTGTCGGCCAGTTACTTTAAAAAAAAAATTATTTATTTATTTTAAAGGCAGAGTTACAGAGAAGCAAAGACACACACACACACACACACACACAGAGAGAGAGAGAGAGAGAGAGCTCCCATCTGCTGGTTCACTCCCCAGATGGTCACAATGGCGAGAACTGCATGGATCTGAAGCCAGAGGCCAGAACCTTCTTCCAGGTCTCCCACACAGGTACAGGGGACCAAGCACTTGGGCCATCTTCCACTGCTTTCCCAGGCCATAGCAGAGAGCTGGATCAGAAGTGGAGCAGCCAGGTCTTGAACCAGCACCCATATAGTTTTACCCGCTCAGCCACAACACCAGCTTCAAGTTACTTTTCTTATTCTGGGTTCTGAGTTTAACCCCATGACATTTTCAACATGGGAGGATATTAGTGATAGATTTTCAAAATGACTGGTCTGTGGAAGCCTTTGTACAAGGTGTTAATGTGAAGAGGGTAAGGAAGCAAAGAGAAAATGTGCCCCTCTCCCCCACAGAGATGCCCACACAGTATGGTAAAAGATGTGGCTTTGGGCTGGCACTGTGGCTCAGTAGGTTAATCCTCTGCCTGTGGTGCCAGCATCCCATATGGGAACCAGTTCGAGTCCCAGCTGCTCCTCTGATCCAGCTCTCTGCTATGGCCTGGGAAGGCAGTAGAAGATGGCCCAAGTGCTTGGGCCTCTGCACCCATGTGGGAGACCCAGAAGAAGTTCCTGGCTCCTGGCTTTAGATCAGTGCATCTCTTCTGGCCATTTTGACCACCTGGGGAGTGAACCAGCAGAAGGAAGACCTTTCTGTCTGTCTATCCATCTCACTGTCTGTAATTCTACCTCTCAAATAAACATGTTTTAAAAAAAGAGAAATGTGGCCCTGAAAACTATTGCTATAGACTAACTTTCAGTGTAATGAAGTTTTCACTTGATTAACTGAGTGATTCATAGACTCTGTTAGAGTCCTGTTGTCACCAGATTACTAATCTGTGAAACTCATTTAGCATAGTAAGGTTACCTAGGAAGTAAGAATAGAAAGGGAATCCTGGATAGAGGTTGCTAGGGTGACAGCATTCTTCCTCTGAAACCCAGTGTGTTTTGACCTTTTCTCGCATGTACTCCCTATCACAGTGCTTGTGAGTGGGCAAGCAGTTATGTGTTTCTGCTGAGAAGAGCTGCTTCATACCCAGGAAACAACTGTAAGACACTTTCTCAGCAACTGTGTTGTGTGTACATTAATACGAACTTGAAAACAGCCAAGAACAGGATTCCTGGACTACTCAGGCTAACTCACTGTCCTTGGCACATCATTCCCTGCTCTGCAATAAGTTTCTGGCAAGTTCTTTAAAATTTTTAGGAGAGACATATTTCACATGAGAGACATAATCTGGTAATGCAGCAGTGATGTCTTTAAGAAAAGGTGCCATGTGAGGAAGCAGTCTGATGTGTCCATTCATCTTCCCATTAATAACTCTCATTGATGTCTACCACAGGGTGACAGAAGCAATCCTCCTTCTGAATTGCATGAAGCCAGGAGGATTCCTCTACAGTTTATCTGAGCTTTCCTTGTATGAGGGAATCACCAAAATACTACATTATATAGGGTTTTTTTTAATGCATTTTATTTTCTTAAAAGGCAGATTTACAGAGAGACACAGAGAGGTCTTCCATCCCTTGGTTCACTCCTCAAATGGCCACAATGACTTGGGCTGGGCCAGGTGAACCCAGGAGCTAGAAGCTTCTTCTGGTTCTCACACTTGATTTCAGGGGCCCAAACACTTGGGCCATCATCCTCTGCTTTCCCAGGTGAATTAGTAGGGAGCTATATTGGAAATGGAGCAGCCAGGTCTTGAACCAGTGCCCATGTGGGGTGCTGGCACTGCCAGGGTCTGCTTAACTTACTATATCAGTCCCATGTGCATTTCTTCAATGGGGGAGGGGTTAATTTTTTTCTAATAGGACTCTCAAAATAAAGATTATAATGTGTAGTAGATGATGATTTTGGTTATATTTTGAGTTTCATTAAATTTCTATATTTTTGAAGTTAATGAGTACTAGTAGTTATTTTTTTTTAAATATTTATTTATTTTACTTGAAAGTCAGAGTTACAGAGAGGAAAGGCAGAGAGAGAGAAGTCTTCCATCTGCTGGTTCACTCCCCAGTTGGCTACAGTGGTCGGAGCTGTGCCGATCCAAAGCCAGGAGCCAGGAGCTTCTTCTGTGTAGTAGTTATCTTATGCTATCCTTGCTTTGGATAAACAAACTCTCCCATCCCTCATTTAAAATGCTTTTTAAAATAGGTTTATTTTGAGGACTGGCACTGTGGCATGGCAGGTGAGGCTGCCACCTACAGTGCTGGCATCCCGTATGGGTGCTTGTTTGAGATCCAGCTTCCTGCCATGGCCTGGGAAAGCAGTGGAAGATGGCCCAAGTTCTTGGGTTCTGCACCGCATGGGAGATCTGACAGAAGCTTCTGGCTCCTGACTTCAGATAGATCCAGCTCTGGCCATTGCAGCCATTTGGGGAGTGAATCAGTGCATGAAAGACCTCTCTCTGTGCCTCTGCCTCTCTGTAACTCTGCCTTTTAAATAAATAAATAAATATTTACATGCTACACCACTGTGCTGGCCCCAAGACCTAACAGGTTTTCTGGGTGCTTATCTTGGGGTTCACTTTGAACACTAAGCACAGTTATTCTGTGTGACTGAATATTTCATGTTCCTTCTTATGGAAAAGTTTTTCTCATGATCTGAGTGATTGGCTACATCTGCCCATAGTGGAAACTAAAACTTAATTTGGCATTTGAACACCCAGAGTGCTGAGTCCCGTAATCTCCTGAATTTAATCAAAAAATGTGTTTTGAAACATTTGGTCTGTGGGTAGGCAGGGCAGTTTTCCTGGATCCCTGTGAGAATTGATGAGCTGATGGTGTGTTTCTACCCCACATTATATTCTGAAATTTACTTCCTTTTATTTTCCTAAAATTACTATATTTGTAATTTGCTCCCCCTTTCTGAAATGTTTGTGCTTCTGTCCTCCTTACAAGCATGGACATAAGTAGCCCTTTTCCTTCTCTCTCTCTCTCTCTCTCTTTTTTTTTTTTAAACAGGCAGAGTGGACAGTGAGAAAGAGACAGAGAGAAAGGTCTTCCTTTGCCATTGCTTCACCCTCCAGTGGCCACCGTGGCCGGCACACCACGCTGATCCAAAGGCAGGAGGCAGGTGCTTCTGGTCTCCCATGGGGTGCAGGGCCCAAGCACTTGGGCCATCCTCCACTGCACTCCTGGGCCACAGCAGAGACCTGGCCTGGAAGAGGGGCAACAGGGATAGAATCCGACACCCCGACCGGGACTAGAACCCAGTGTTCCGGTGCCGCAAGGTGGAGGATTAGCCTAGTGAGCCATGGCGCCGTTTCTTTTCCTTCTCTTTATGATGTTACAAGAGCAGTGGGATATTGCAGCTCTCTCCCCTGGCAGCACATCTTCCTCAGTACGTCTCTTTGAATTAGACCCTGGGTTAACTTGGCTGCACAAAAGGCATATATCTAAACCCAGTGTACCTAATGAATGAAAGTCATCATAAAATCAATATGCCTTGTAAACCTCTCATCTCTTGTTTTGGAATGTGTTGTGAATGTGTCTTTTATGTCAGTGTCTGTAAGCCGGAGACTTCCCACTTAAGGCAGAAGGCTGCTGAGGGACAGCACAACTGTAGCTTTGCTCTGTTGCTTTACTGTGGCTACTCTCTCACCCTCTCTATTTTATTAAGATTTAAAAATTTTATTTTAAAGCAGAGTTACAGAGAAAGAGGCAGAGACAGAAGGATGGGGATCTTGCATCTGCTGGTTCACTCAAGAGACTGCAATGAATAATGCTGGCCCAGCCTGGAAGTCCAACCCAGTGTCCCACATTGGTGCAAGGACCCAAGTACTTGTGCCATCTGTTTCTGCTTCCCTAGTTGCATTACAGGGAGCTGGATCAGAAGTGGAACAGCTGTGACTTAAACTGGCACTCATGGGGCTGGCATTGTGGCACAATGGGGAAAGCTACCATCTGCAATGCTAGCTTCCCAGATGAACAGCCGTTCATGTCCCAGTTGCTCCACTTCTAACCTAGCTCCCTGCTGATGGTCTGAGAAAAGCAGCAGCAGATGACTCAAGTGTTGGGGCCATTGTAACCCATGTGGGAGACCCAGATGAAGTGCCTGGCTCCTGGTTTCTGTGTGCTTCAGCCCTGGCCATGGCAGCCATCTCAGATGGAAGATCTCTCTCTTTTTTAGCATTTATTTATTTATTTACAAGGCAGAGATAGAGAAAGGGAGAGAATGAGAAAGAGATTTTCCATCTGCTGGTCTACTTCCTAGATGGCTGCAATGGCCAAGACTGGGCCAGGCCCAAGCCAGGCACCAAGAGCTTCATCCAGGTCTCCCACTTGGCTGTCAAGGACCCAGGTATTGGGCCATCTTCTACTTTTCCAGGGCCACTAGCAGAGAACTGGATCAGAAGTGGAGCAGCCAGGACATGAACTGGTGCCTATACCAGATGCCAGCACTGCAGGCAGCAGCTTTACCTGCTAGTCCACAATGCCATCCCATCTGACTCTCCCTCCTCTCCATAACTCTGACATTTTTTTAAGATTTATTTTATTTATTTGACAGAGTTACTGATAGAGATAGAGACAGATAGAGAGGTCTTTAGTCTGCTGGTTCACTCCCCAAATGGCCACAGTGACCAGATCTGAGCTGATCTGAAACCAGGAGCCAGTAGCTTCTTCTGGATTTCCCACATGGATATAGGGGACCAAGGACTTGGGCCATACTGTGCCACTTTCCCAAGCACATTAGCAGGCAGCTGGATTGGAAGTGGAGCAGCCAAGACCTGAACCAGGGACCATATGGGATGCAGGCCAGTATCTCAACCAGCTGTGCCACAGCACTGGCCCCCAAAACTCTGACTTTCAAATAAATAAATCTTTTTTAAAGGATGGACACACATATTGGATCCCAGCATTTTATTTGGTGGTGGTTTAATCCACTGTGCCACAAAGCCAGCCCTACCCTTTATCCTGGTGACTTGTGTGTCAAGATCTGGGTAATATCTGCTGAACAACTGTTGGTATTATGGTAGACTCTTCTGTTTTATTTTGGTTCTCATTTGTTGAGTTTATTTTGGCTGCCACTTTTGGGGAGCAAGCTGTGATGTCATCAGTGGCTAAAGCTGCTGTGTGTTAGGCTGGCACTGATTCTACCTTTCCATTTCTTCAAGTAGAAGTGGAAAATGAAATCCTCTCAAAACTAACATGCTACAAGTAACAACTGGAAATCAAGCTTCCTTTCTTCCCACCTAACAGACCCAGCTGGTCTCTGTGTTTCTCATTTTAGCCCAAACCTACATCAGATTCCTAGAGCAGAAGGAAGCTTATTTTTTAATGCAGAATTCATAGATGTGGTTGTCCATTCACCTCTGAGAATTAAAGCCATCACTCTGCTTTTTGACTGGTTTTCAATTTGTGGTGGTGCCCTCTCTCACAGGAGGACAGAGTCCTCACAGAAGAATACACCTAGGAGGAGAAAACTTCAAGGAGTGGGTTTTCCAAAGTGAAATGGAATTCTGGCCTGGACATCCTCGAGATCATGATCAGCAGAGTGGGGAAATTCTTGGCTATGTCCATTCACATCCTTTCCTTTTTGATCATTGTATTCCTCCCTTACATAGTGCTCTGTGCTCTCCTTCTGATGCACACACACAAGTCATGTCTGTGATTGAGGCTGTTTGTGAACCACTGCAGCATCTGGAGTTGCCTTTGTCTCCATCTCTAACCAGAAACTCAGATGCAGAGTGAGGAGGGGACTGCCAGCCTGCCACACAGGGTTTGGGTCCCTTGCTCCTTTACTTTTCTTCAGTGCAAGAGCAGCCTTAAAGAGAGCCGTACTGGGTAGTATTATTTCTTTTGGATTTGAGTGCTTGGAGAGCAAAAGAAATACATGTTTTTTTCCTTATAGAATGGATTGAGGAGGCACTACATAAAGTCAGCAGTGACTTTCTTGGCTCTTGTTACATGTCAAGATGAGTCAGAATATTTAGGGCCATTTGTTAAATTTTTTAAAAAATTAAAAATATTCATTTATTTGAAAGGCAGAGTTACAAAGAGAGAAAGAGAGATGTAAATCATTTATCCACTGTTTCACACCCTTAATGGCCACAGCACCTGGGGTTGGAACTGGATTAAAGTCAGGAGCCAGTATCTTCTTCCACATTTCCCATGTGGGAGTAGGAGCATAGGCAGCAAACTTTGTAGCTTTCCTAGGCACATGAGAGAGCTGGATCAGAAGTAGAGCAGCTGGGACATGAACTCGTGCACAACATGAAATACCAGCATCACAGGCAACAGCTTTCCCACTATGCTCTACTGTCTGTTTATTATTATTATTATTATTATTATTTGAGAGAGAGAGAGAGGGAGAAAGGCCTTCCATCTTCTTGTTTACTCCCAGATGGCTGCAATGGCTGGAGCTACCCTGAACTGAAGCCAAGAGCCAGGAGCCTCTTCCAGTTATCCCACATGGGTGCAGGGGCCCAAGGTCTTGGGTCATCTTCTGCTTCCCCAGACCTTAGAAGAGAGCTGGATCAGAAATGGAGCAGCTGAGACTCAAAGCAGCGCCCACATGGGATGCCAGCAGTGCAGGCAGCAGCTTTCCCTGCTGGGACACAGTACCAGCCCCTCTATCATCTGTTTTATGGAAATATGTATTTAAGGGATGTTAGAAGGCCATTCAGGCCCTCCCTACAAAACATTTTGAAATAATGATTGACAGTCCACAAGACTGCTTCCAAAGGGAGAGAGCAGCAGGGACAGAGAGGCAGTGATATTGAAAGGGTGTGAGGAACAAGGGAAGATGGGAAGGCCAGAAGAAATCTTGAAAAGTATTCCAAAGGATAAAGTAATAGGACACAGGTCATTTGTGCAGGTTTCTATTATAGGGTTTTCCTTTTTTTTTTTTTTTTAAATTAGAGATAATTTCTAACATAATTTGTGATATATTGGACTCACTTTTCAGTTTTCTTCTTACAGATAAGATGTGCTTATAAGATGTAGAGGGGCTGGTACTGTGGCTTTGTAGTTTAATCCTCTGCCTGTGGCACTGGCATCCTATATGGGCACCATTCTAGTCCCAGATTCTCCTCTTCTGATCCAGCTCTCTGCTATCACATGGGAAAGTAGTAGAAGATGGCTCAAGTGCTTAGGCCCCTGTACCCAAGGAGGAACAGAGAAGAAGCTCCTGGCTCCTGGTTTCAGATCAGTGCAGCTCCATCAGTTATAGTCATTTGGGGAATGAACCAGCAGATGGAAGACTTTTATCTCTGTCTCTTCCTCTCACTGTCTATAATTCAACCTCTCAAATAAATAAAATCTTAAAAAATAAGATGTAGAGAAGTACTGGAATTAAATGCAATAGTACACTCCTAAATATGCAGTTAGCATTAAATTTTTGTTGAGAAAGGGATGCGCTTGGCTTTATGTGTGTCTTGCTTAGAGCAGAATTTTTATGACTGAATTTGAGATAATTAAAAATCAGTTTCATAATTGACACATTGATGATTTTTACTGCTGCAGCCTCCCCCTCACTCTGTATCCCTATGCAGATAGTCCACATGAAGGTACAGCAGAAAGAGAGGCCTGCATATCTGGAGTAATGCAAATATGCCCTTTGCTTAAACCAGGGGATTGATCAACTGGAGTTCTTTGTGATTCAGTTTGCATTTTTCTGTAGAGTAAAATATAGTGATTTGGGTAAAGTATCTTGTCTTCTAGTAGATGATTCCAATTGGCTTTCTTATCCATCTACCAGGCATCACAGGTGATTCCCAAGACAGGTGTTGGGCTCTATGGAAAAAAAAAAGTAGCCTCTTCAGAGTTGATGTATTTCTCCTGGAAAATTGGAGAAATATTTTGTAAGAAGCAGTTCATGGAGGAAGTGTACTTCCCTAGAAATGAGACAGAAGTGATTCCCTTTACTTGCCCCTCCCTGAGCTAGTTCCTGAGGCTGATTGATCAGGCCAAGAATGCTAATATTTATAGGCCAATTAGGAATGATGCATGTTTGTCTTACACATGAGATGTCTACAGATCTGTTTCTCAAGGCCTTTAAGATAAAATAAGAAAACTTTGCAACAAAAGAGAAGGTTGGCATTGCCTGTTGCCTTGGTCTAGGATCTGTGCATTTATTACCCACTTAGTACTCTGACTGCTAATGTGCGCATCTCCTGATGGTTCTTTTTTGGCCATTCCTGTGTCCAGATTCCTTAATGGGTGACAATCTTTGGCCAGACTGCCAGTCTGATAACTCAGCCCAAACTGGAGTTGACTAGTTTGTGTAGCCACTTCAGGATTAAGGTGGTCCAAAACTGCCAGTGCCCAATGCTGCCTTTATGCTCACTCAAGAGATAAGACTCTGGGCACAGGTCCCAAGTGGCTTTGCTTGGTCCTCTTCCCTAGATCTCCCTGGTGACCAGGCTGATTCTCAGGTAGGCAGGGAACTTGTTGGCTCCAGATTTCTGTTTTGCATTCATCTGGAAAATATTTGAGTTTTCTCTTGGATCTCAAGAGTCCTGAGTAGGGAGTTTTATTTTGTATTGAGATGTGTCTTTATAAAGACAGGTGTCACTGAAGACTGTGTGTCCTCAGAATCAACTGAACTCACCCAGGCCTGCATGGAGTTCTGGGATCCTGGCTTCAGGCTGAACATTGCCTGCTGTTGTGAGCATTTGGGTGTGTACCAGAAAATGGAAGAAATCTCTCTCCCTCTCCATCTCCCTCTACCTTTCAAATAAAATGAAAAACAGATAAAAATTGGAAAAAGTGTGCTTTGCCTTGTGTCCTAAGGCAAAAGTAATTACTGTTGTTATAGGTAGAACTCATTTGTACACTTCACAAATACTCACAAATCTCAGGTTAAAGGCTTGGTGGTCACTACTGGCTGTGCTGCCTACTCAGCTCCCATTCTGTAATGCACCCCCTTCCATCATCTGCAGTTCACTTTGGGTGCTCATAAAACACCAAACTGCCTCCTGACTTTACATCCCTACATTCTTTATACATAGCTGGGCCACAATCTCATTTTCTTTAGCAGCATGCTAATTTTTATGAGTGCTTCATAGGCAAAGAATAATGGGGACATTGATTTTTTCTGAGCTTTTGCCCTAAGTGGTTTATTTTATGAAGCTGATTCTGGGTACTGTATAGAACTTTGCTGGATCAGAAGTTGGGGTGCAGAGGTTGACATTACAGAAATAAAGCTAGCACTGTCACTTCCACCCTGCAACCCATGCCTGCCTTTGGTTTCTGCTTTTATAGAGTGTTGGAATGAGGCAGTAATGATGCAATAAAGGAATGAACTTTCAGTTGTTAAACATTTTTATTTTTATTAATACAAAGAGAACAGATTGCATAAGATGGTAATTCCAGAAGAACATAACCATACTTCTCTATTGCCCCCTCCTTTCTTCCTTTCTCTTTTTAAGGATTTAATAAGCTGGCTTTTTTTCCCTAACCTAGTCTTTACCCCTTCACCTCCAGCCTTCCTGTCCATTTGTTCTTACTTTATAATCTAGTACTTTAAGCTTTTTTCCCCCTTCTTTCATGCATGTTTTTGCCTACTCCTACCCCAATTCCAAAGAAGGAAAAATGAATAAAAATCATGACATACTGATTCAAAGACAGGAATCCTATCCAGAAATACAGAAAAAAGTTACTTCCTTTTTCTTTTTATTAACAATTTATGTATTGATTTACCTTTCTGGAAGAGGCAGCTGGAAGTTCTCCGAGGTCTGGCCTTAGAATGTGAGGAGAGCCAGAGATATTGGATAGACTCTTTACAGTCTGTTTTACTGTGAGAGATGTTGTTGCACTTGCCTGTGGCAGAAAAAAATGAGATTTCAATGATTTTTTTTTTCTGTAATACTAATTTTTATGATGAGTCTCTTCTTTATCACTGGATAGAGACCTGTCAAATTTACTATGAGCAAAAAATTTCACAGACACAACTGCTTCCAGAGGAGATGAATGACTCTCCATTCCCACGTGACCTTCCCCTGAGATCTCCAGGTGGCTTCTCTTAGTCTCCTGGAAGCAAAGAGAAGATTCCAACCATAGAAGAAGTTCACTATGACTGTGGTGTTGTTCCTTGGAAGTTCCTGCCAAAAAGTAATCATTTAAGAACACCAGGGGCATTTCATTAGTTTCACAGGACTCTCTTCTTCCTGGCTTCAGTGGAGGGGAAAAATAACCACAGTTGAAGCATGATTCTAGGCAAAGCACAGTTATTTATCTGCATAACAAAAATCCTCATGTTTTTCTGCACATTGTTAGTCTTACATGGGTTAGAAAAAAATGCCATTTAATGTCTTAGAACTCTCTAATGTTAAAAAGTGCAAGAATTAAAAATTGCTATTATTTTATACTCTTATAACGCTGCAAAAGCATTAACATTGTGCATTTCTGGGTGATTTGGAAACTCTAAATTTGAAATCAATTACATTGACTGGCTTTGCAGAGTAGGAAGAAAATAATTGGTTTATTAATTATTTATAAAGAGAGACTATGAAAGAAGCTATTCATTGGTACCAATTGTCTAAGCTTTAGTGTTTATGAAACAATGATTTATTTATTTATTTGTTTATTTATTTATATTTGAGAGAGTTATAGACAGTGAGAGAGACAGAGAAGGGTCTTCCTTCCGTTGGTTCACTCCCCTAATGGCCACTATGGCCAGTGCTCTGCCGATCCAGGGCCAAAGTCAAGTACTTCCTCCAGTTATCCTGTGCAGGTGCAGAGAACCAAGCACTTGGGCCACCCTCCACTGCCCTCCTGGGCCCAGGAAGAGGAGCAAATGGGACTAGTACCCAGCACCCCAACTGGGACTAGAACCTGGGGTGCTGGTGCCACAAGTGAAGGATTAGCCAAGTGAGCCATGGCATCAGCCTATGATTTATTTTATTTTATGAGCTATGTCCACTTGAAGTTGTGAAAGAAAACATACAATGGTGGTTGTAATTCACTTTAACAGACTTTTTGAAGGATTTTGTTTATTTCTTTGAGAGGCAGAGTTACAGACAGTGAGAGGTAGAGACAGAGAGAAAGGTCTTCCATCCACTGGTTCACTCCCCAAATGGCCACAACAGCCAGAGCTGCTTGATCCAATGCCAGGAGCCAGTGCCTCTTCCTAGTTGCCCATGGGTGCAGGGGCCCAAGCACTTGGGCCACATTTTACTGCTTTCCCAGGCCATAGCAGAGAGCTGTAGTGAAAGAGGAGTAGCTGGGACTAGAACCAGTGCCTATATGGGATGCCAGTGCCACAGGTGGAAGATTAACCTACTGTGCCATGGCACCGGCCCCACAATTCTCTTCAAAACAGAAACATTTATTCCTGAGTCTTTTGATGAGCTAGGCCAATGAAGTCCTGACAAGGCACATATGTCTCTAGAATTAGAGGAGCGCTCATCATTCTCATACTGTGTTCTGTTGCTGTTCAGCCTGTGACAGTGACATGTAAATAAAAAAGCAGATATTCAGCATGTGGTTACCCCACAAGGAGTCTTATCTTGTCTGCATCTGAATAATTTTGATAGCCAGGTGTGGTTTTTTTTTTTTTTTTTTTTTTTTTTTTTTTTTTTTTGGACAGGCAGAGTGGGCAATGAGTGAGAGACAGAGACAGAGAGAAAGGTCTTCCTTTTGCCATTGGTTCACCATCCAATGGCCGCCGCAGCTGGCATGCAGCAGCTGGCGCACCATGGTGATCCGATGGCAGGAGCCAGGTGCTTCTCCTGGTCTCCCATGGGGTGCAGGGCCCAAGGACTTGGGCCATCCTCCACTGCACTCCCTGGCCACAGCAGAGAGCTGGCCTGGAAGAGGGGCAACCGGGACGGAATCCGGTGCCCCGACCGGGACTAGAACCCAGTGTGCCAGTGCTGCAAGGTGGAGGATTATCCTAGTGAGCCGTGGCGCCAGCCGCCAGGTGTTTTTAAGTTGCTGAATATTCTCCTAATTTGTATTTATTTAAAGACTATTAACTCAGTATGACAATTTTTGTTATAATAATTTGATTGCCAATAAGGAATTTACAAATTCATACCTTGACTAGAGTTTTACTTTGTAGTAATCACAGACTAGCAGAAGTCATAAACTATTAACCCTCATTTTTCTAAAATAAGAGGTTGTAATTAATATGAATATTTAAAGAATATATTTTTTAAGATTTTATTTATTAATTTGAGGGGTAGAATTACAGACAGAGGGAGAATGAGAGACAGAGAGAAAGGTCTTCCTTCCATTGGTTCACTCCCCAGATGGCTGCAATGGCCAGAGCTACATGGATCTAAAGCCAGGAGCCAGCTGCTTCTTCCTGGTCTCCCATGCAGGTGCAGGGGCCCAAGCACTTGGGCCATCTTCCACTGCTTTCCCAGGCCATAGCAGAGAACTGGACTGGAAGAGCGGCAGCTGGGACTAGAACTGGTACTCATACTGGATGCTGGCACCACAGGCAGAGGATTAACCTCTGCACCGCATCACCAGCCCCAAGTACATGAAGAATTTAGAACAGAAAATCTACCAAACTCATGGAGTTTATCTCCCTTTCAAAACTTTTAATAGCCTTTGGGATGGAGAATGCTAATTTAAGGTACTGTAATTAAGTTCACACAAACAAAAGATGTTTTAGGATGTTTTCCTTCATTATTTAAGTTAGATACTGTTAGAAATTCTAGATTATTTTGGGGATAAATTGTAATTTCTTTTCACAAGTGTATTTGAGTAGAAACACAAGCTTTTATAATCAATTATTTATGTTTAAAACATATGCTTATGTATGTTTTGTATTAAAATAACAGCATTTTATGAAGTTTAGATACACCTTGTTCAATACAAGCCTATACTTTTTTTAAGTTTTATTTAAAAAGAATCTTTGTATTTATTTTTTAACACAGGAAACTCAGGTGACACAGTAAGTCCATAATTTCCCACAGAATTCATAAAGTTAACAACTGAGTATCTTAAGTCTTATAAATCTTCTGAATTATTCATAGTTATGCACTCGATGGAACGTACTCCTCAGCAGCTGAGAAGAATCTTAACTTAAAAGCACCAACTCTTCAGGCATCTCTACAGACCTCTATTTTTCATTCCCTAAGACATGCAGTCAGACTGCTGATGCAGCAAATACCAATTCACCTTAAGCTGAATGGATAAGAAAAAGCATTTGGGAAACCAACATTCTTAATATTAAGTCTGAAAGCATTTCTACCTCTTTACTGAATGACTTTCCCTTCTGTCAGTGTTAAACTCTAATGAATAAAAATTGTGTTTTGAACATAATTTTTTCAGGTTAATCTAGCACTTTAGGACATTTGTATTTGTTTTATAAGCCTTAAGGAAAACAAAAAGATAATCTCTAATCTAGACAATTCTGGACTCTTTCATTAGATTTAGAGTTTTACAGCAAAGTAATATGATCTGTCCAAATAGTATGCCTTTTAAAAACTTCTCTTCATGTATGTAAATTAATAAAGCTTATTTCCAATATATATTTTCTGTATTTTCATTTGCTGAAGCAGGGTTCAAAGGGTGTTTTTAGGATCTTGCCAACATCAGCCCTATGTACCCATAAATTATTGGAGCCATTAAATGGACAATAAAAACTGGTTGAGGCTACTGATGAATGCTTCAAAAGGAATCTGAATCTTTTTCAGGTGTCTTTTTAGGCCATTAAGGCGATTGATAACATCCCAAAACTCTGTAGTTTGGAACATACACCTTAGCAGTTTGGACCCTACACTTTAGCCAATCATTTTAAAAAGCATCACCCCCAAAGCCATCTAACCACCTTTACTAGGTCTATTCCCACCACTGGATTTACTAATCAATTTTAAGAGATGTTCTTTAAATTCCCGCAGAATGAGATGATTTACTGAATGGTGCTATAATATGTAGAATGTCTCTGAAAACTCTATATAAACCCCACAAAGTATATGGGATGGGTCCTCATCAGATGACCACTGTGATGATTGGAGTGGACCCTAGATCAAGCTAGAACAATAAACCTCTTTGCTTTTGCATCATTGAAGTCTCTCATTGGGATAATTGAGTCCCATCCAAGTTCGGTCTAACAGAAAGAGAGTCGGCCTCTGCCATTCGCTAGTTCACTCCCCAAATGGCCACAGTGGCCAGAGCTGTGCTGATCTGAAGCCAGGAGCCAGGAAATTCTTCCAGGTCTCCCACATGTGTGCAGGGGCCTAAGGACTTGGGCCATCTTTCTACTTCTTTCCCAGGCCAGAGCAGAGAGCTGAGTCAGAAGTGAGCAGCTGGGACTTGAACTGGAGCACATATGGTGTGTCAGCACTGTAGGCCAGGGCTTTAACCTGCTGCACCACAGTGCCAGCCCCCCAACTATTTATTAAGAGCTCCTAACTGACCTGTTAATTTTGATAAAAAATTTATGACACTCATGAGTTTTATTATGAATCTTCATTCTAGTTTGCATGGCATATAAATGACCCCCTTGGTGAAATACATAATGATCAAACAATGGCTGACAACAAACACCCTTAGATCAATTCTTGAGCAACTATTCAGTAATAGGCCACCACAGGGCCCTACTTGTCATGCTCCTGAACCATCAGGTGATGCTGTATGTTCTTTTATTTTTTAAATTTTTTTATTTTATTTTTTTATTTTGACAGAGTTATAGGCAGAGAGAGAGAGAGAGAAAAAGGTCTTCCTTCTGAATGTTGTTGGTATTTTGATTGAGATCATGTTGAATCTGTAAATTGCTTTTGAGGGGCTGGCACTGTGGAATAGTAGTTTGAGCCTCTGTCTGTGGCATTGGCATCTCATATGGATGCCAGTTTGGGTCCCAGCTGGTCCTCTGATCCAGCTCTCTGCTCGTGGCCTAGGAAGGCAGTGGAAGATGGCCCAAGTGCTTGGGCTCCTGTATCCACATAGGAGATGAGGAGGAAGCTCCTAGCTCCTGGGTTCAGATCAGCCCAGCACCAGCCATTACAGCTATTTGGAGAATTAACCAACAGTTAGAAGGCATCGCTTTTTGTCTCTCCGTCTCTCTGTCTATAACTTCTTCTCAAATAAATAAATGATAGTAAAAGTAAAATTAAAACTAATTTCTATTGGTAGAATGGGAATTTTGATGATATTTGTTCATCCAATTTATGAACATCAAAGATTTTTCCTTTTTTTGTGTTTTCTTTTTTTCTTTAATGTTTTGTAATTTTTCTTATAGAGATCTTTCACACCCTTGACTAAATTTTATTCCAAGGTAATAAAAAATTTTATGGTTATCGAGAATGGCACTGATCTGATAAGTTATTTTTCAGCCATGGCATTTTTGTGTATATAAAGGTTATTGATTTTTGTGTGTTGATTTCATATTTTACAACTTTGCCAAACTTTCTTGTGAGTTTCAATAATCTCTTGGTGGAGTCTTTTGGTTTCCCAATATTTAGGACCATGCCATCTGCAAACAAATTATTGGACTTTCTCCTTTCTAATTTGTTTTCCTTTGATTTCTTTTTCTTGCATTATTGCCATGGCTAAAACTGTCAGTAGTGTATTGAACAGCAGTAGTGAGGGAGAGCAACTTTGGTTTCAGATCTTAGTGGAAATGCTTCCACGATTTCCCATTCAATATGATGTTGGTTGAAGATTTGTCATATATTGCCTTGATTGTGATAAGGAATGTTCCTTCTATTCCCAACTTGCTTAAGGTTTTTATAATGAAAGGCTGTTTTTTATCAAATACTTTCTCTTCATCTATTGATCATCATGTGGTTTTTATTCTTTAGTTTGCCAGTGTCACATATCACATTTATTGATTTGCATATGTTGAACTATCCCTGCATACCATAGGTACATTCCACTTGGTCCAGGTAAATTATCTTTATGATCTGTTGTTGGATTTTATTAGCTAGTATTTTGTTGAGAATTTTGGGATCTGTGGTTATCAGAGATATTGTTCTTTAATTCTCTTTCTCTATTGTATCATTTTCTGGTTTAGAAAATAAGGTGACACTTATCAAACAGAATGAGTTTGGGAATACTCTTCTCTTTCAATTGCTTTGAATAGCTTAAGGAGAATTGGAATTAGTCTTTTTTTTTTTTTTTTTTTTGGACAGGTAGCATGGACAGTGAGAGAGAGACAGAGAGAAAGGTCTTCCTTTGCCATTCGTTCACCCTCCAATGGCCGCCGCAGCTGGCATGCTGAAGCTGGGAGCCAGGTGTGGGGAGCAATTCGGACTATACTGTTACTGGAATTAAGATTTATTCTATGCATCTGCTCTCCCACAATATGGCGCTGGGAGAGAAGTAAACAGCTTCCGCACAGCTGCCTCCAGTTCAACCAATAAACTGTAGGACTTGCTCCTGATTGGAGAGCAGCGTACTCGGCGTGTGGGCAGCCGAGTTAGGATTGGCGGAGGAGGACTGTAAAGGAGGAGAGAGACGGCATGCACCAGGAACATCTATGGGGAACATCTAAGGGAACCCGTGCAGCCCCCGAGAAAGCCGGCCGGCGGTGTGCCGCTCCCCTGCGGAAGTGGGGAATGCGGCCAGGGGGAACTGCCCTTCCACGGAGGTGGAAGGGATAGTAGCCAACCCGGGAAGAACCAGCAGCAAACCCGGGGAGGGCCGAGCAGACGAAAGAACAGCGCAGGGTCCTGTGTTGCTCCTCCACGAAGAGGGGGAGCGACATAATGGTGCCGTGACTAGGATATGAAGCCTAGGCAGGGTTCAGTGTCGTTCCTCCACAAAGAGGGGGAGCGACATAATGGTGCCGTGACTCGGATAGGAAACCTAGGACGGATATGAAACTTAGGAGGGAAGAAACGGGAAGAAGCAGGAAAATACCAGAGAGAGAGACTAGCAAACAGCCTAGGGAAAAGCCGGACGAAAGAGGTGCCGGAGGAAGCTATTGAAAGCCTAGGCATAGATTCGGATACGGACTACGGGGGGAAGCTGGGAGAAATCTCTAAGGTCGAAAGCGAAAGTGAAAGCTAGAACAAACAGACTCGGATGCGGACTGTGGGGAGAGGCCAGGTGAAATGAGGGAGGAATATTGTTGGAAGAAAACTTAGGGAAACACACCGGGTAGAGAAAAATGTTAGGGAGGATGAAGCCGCGAGTGCAGGCCAAGCCATCTTGGAATTCTTCAAGTCACCCCGGGGAGCAAGAGGCGAAGATCTGGAACCAGAGGCAGAGACGTGGGCCGCCAGGATTCGCCAGGTTAGTCCGGGGAACTTGAACTGAATGCCGGTAGTGGCGGAAACATTCGTGGAAGCCGCCGCGTGCAGAGAGAGCACGGGGCGTGAACAGATAGGAAACGCGAGGCTGGCGCAAGGCCGTGGTGCGGGCGCGAAGTGCGTGGAGACCGCGGAGCGTGCGCGCAGAGCCGGGAACCCGCCGGCGGGGCGAGGCACCGGGAAGCCGCGCAGAGCCGTGAAGCTGCCGCGGGGCGAGGTGCCGAGAAGCAGCCTCGGGGCGAGCGCCGCCGGGAAGCCACAGGGATAAGAGAAACAGAAGTTTAGAAGATGAGAGAAATAGGAATGCTGGAAGATAGAAGTAAAATGGGAGAAATAGGAATGCCCGGAGATAGAGAAATAGAGAAATAGAAAGGCCTCCCCACAACATGGCAATTAGAGAGCTTGGATTCGGTCTGCCTGATTAAGTGAGGCGATGAGCACCTGGGCGGCTAGCAGCTTATGCGCCGCAGGTCACCGAAGACAGGCACGAATTAACATCAGTAAGGCTTCCCCACAATGCAACAATTAGGAGGCTTGGATTGGGTCTGCCTGATTTAAGGCGGTAAGCACCAGCAAGCAGCTCGACCAAAGCATGAGCTGCAGGTCACCGAAGATAGGCACAAACCAACACTAATAAGTCTCCCCCACAATACGGCAATGAGAAGGCTTGGATTCGGTTTGCCTGATAGGTTTTGTAAGCCCCTGCGGGCAGAGCAGAGCATGCGCTGCAGGGCACCGAACACAGGCACGCATCAGCGCCTAAAAACCTCCTCACAACATGGCGAAGAGAGGACCCGGATTCGGTTTGCCTGATTGATAGGACTTGTAAGAGCCTGTGGCAACTCTAGCAAGTAGAGCAGAGTGTGTGCTGCGGGACACCGAAGACAGGCGCATATCAACGCCAAAAAATAAAAAGAAAGGGGGATCTGTGGGGAGCAATCCGGACTAGACTGAGTTACTGGAATTAAGACTTATTCTATGCATCTGCTCTCCCACAATATGGCGCTGGGAGAGAAGTAAACAGCTTCCGCACAGCTGCCTCCAGTTCAACCAATAAACTGTAGGACTTGCTCCTGATTGGAGAGCAGCGTACTCGGCGTGTGGGCAGCCGAGTTAGGATTGGCGGAGGAGGACTGTAAAGGAGGAGAGAGACGGCATGCACCAGGAACATCTATGGGGAACATCTAAGGGAACCCGTGCAGCCCCCGAGAAAGCCGGCCGGCGGTGTGCCGCTCCCCTGCGGAAGTGGGGAATGTGGCCAGGGGGAACTGCCCTTCCACGGAGGTGGAAGGGATAGTAGCCAACCCGGGAAGAACCAGCAGCAAACCCGGGGAGGGCCGAGCAGACGAAAGAACAGCGCAGGGTCCTGTGTTGCTCCTCCACGAAGAGGGGGAGCGACATAATGGTGCCGTGACTAGGATATGAAGCCTAGGCAGGGTTCAGTGTCGTTCCTCCACGAAGAGGGGGAGCGACAGCCAGGTGCCTCTTCTGGTTTCCCATGGGGTGCAGGGCCCAAGCACATGGGCCATCCTCCACTGCACTCCCGGGCCATAGAAGAGAGCTGGCCTGGAAGAGGGGCAACTGGGACAGAATCCGGCACCCCAACTGGGACTAGAACCCGTTGTGCCGGTGCCACAAGGCAGAGGATTAGCCTATTGAGCCACGGCGCTGGCCAATTAGTTCTATTTTTAAAAGTCTGGTAGAATTTAGCAGTGAAGCTTTCTGGTCTTGGGCTTTTCTTTGGAGGGTTTTTGTTACTGATTCAATATCTGTTTTGGTTTTTGGTTTGTTTAGGTTTTCTATATGTCTTCATGGCTCAATTTTTTTACCTAGCATGTGTCTTGATTTCTTCCAGGTTTTCTAATTTGTTGGTCATTGCATGTGATGCCCACATTCTATATTGCAGTGCTAATCTAAGTTTTCAGTGTTTCACTTCCAAACTAGTTTCCTGCTTAATATCTCTGAGAAGCATGGGGTAGTGGCTCAAATTCTTAAGTTCCTTTCACCTAAATGCAAGATCTACTACTTATTAGGGGACCTGAGAGCCTGGTCCAGCCATAGCTGTTGCAGACATTTAGAGAGTGAACCAACATATGCAAGACCTCTCTTCCTCTCTCTCTTCACCCACTTTCTGTGTGTTTCTCTGCCCTTTCTAAAATCCTTTTAAAAGTTATTTACTTCTTTATTTGAAAGTCACAGAGAGAGAGAGAGAGAGAGACAGAGAGACAGAGAGAGATCTTCCATCATCTGTTTCACACCCCTGGTTTCTCCAATGGCCGGTGTAGGGCCAGGTTGAAACCAGGAGCATCTTTTGAGTCACCCATGGGGGTGGCAGGAGCCCAAGTACTTGGGCCATCTTCCACTCTATCAGGCCATTAGCATGAAGCTAAATCAGAAGTGGAACAAGTGTGACTTGAACTGGTGCCTATATAGGATGCCAGTATAACAGATGGCAGCTTTGCATACTGCAGCACACCGTCCTCCTCTCTGCCTTTCAAATAAACAAATCTTTAAAAAAGAAATGAAAATGTCCTTAAGATAGTAAAAGTCATCATGATTGAGCACTGAGGAATCTATTGAAATGATTACATTTTAAAAGATTTATTTATATATTTGAAAGGCAGTGTTAGAGTGAGAAAGGGAGAGACTGATCTTCCTTCTGGTTTGTTCTCCAAAGTGGCTGCAATGACTGGGGCTAGACCAGGCTGATCTCATGAGATAGGAGCTTCTTCCAGATATCACATGGGTTCAGGGGCCCAAGCATTTGGGCAAGCCTTTGCTGCTTTCCCAGACACATTAGCAGGGAGCTGGATAAGTTTGGAGCATCAATATCTATGACATCTTCCTTGCAGTACAAGGATATAGAGCCCATCTGGCACAATTTACGTCCTATATATGGGTGGGCCAAGTATAACAGCTTCCAACTCTCAAGGTTTGGACTAGATGGGTTCTGAGGAATCGTGTTATAACAGATATTAATCCATAACTCCTGGTTTAAGCTTTTGTTAGCAGATAATGCTGTGACTACTTTGGGTCTCTGGATTGTCACCAGTGAAGGCATCCAGATTAATAGTAATGAAATCAACAGTCAGCAGAATGGTGTCCAGCTGAACTTAAATGGTTTTTCTTTATTATTGTTAGAATAGTGACCTCCTGCTGTACCCTGGCATCTGGACATAGACAGCAGACATTGGAAGCCATCCCCTTTGCCAAATGGAGTATGCCAAGTTTGGGTCCATCATCTATTAAGGAGGCCTTAGTAGCCATTCTCATGTTTTACTGTTCTATATCCATGGCCAAAGTCCTACTAGATAACAAGGTTTGGAGAATCACAGGCTCAAGGTGTGTAGGTGACTGTTTTTCCAGTATAGCACAATTAATAGAAATCTAATTTAATTTTACTGGCACATAGCAAGGTTCCAAGAGAGGTTATTCCTTGCATCATAGCCCTTGAGAAGCAGTGGATATCACAAATGATCCAGAGAATTTAGAAGGCATATGAGCTCCACGAGTGAAGAAGTCACTGAGAGCACTAAGGAT
The DNA here is from genome assembly GCF_051225735.1 of Oryctolagus cuniculus. Taxonomy (NCBI): domain Eukaryota; kingdom Metazoa; phylum Chordata; class Mammalia; order Lagomorpha; family Leporidae; genus Oryctolagus; species Oryctolagus cuniculus. The sequence goes on along the minus strand of NC_142887.1, from coordinate 49,641,672 downwards.
AGTGCCTACAGAATTCAATTTGACTTTTCATTGGAAGGGGGGCCATATAAGCTGGACTGATTTGTAGCATCCATGACAATTAATTTTTTAAATGAGACATGCATTGCACCAAAACCCAGGAAGGACTAAAAGGTATTAGCATTGTATGTTCTTCACAAGTGTGTCAAATAGTCTCATGAAGGGAGGAAGTCATCAATGTGATATATTCTTGTGCTCCTGATAAAAGCTGGGTACAGTTAAATTCTTTGCAAAAATTATGTTTGATGGCCAAGTCAATGAGATGCTCATGTATACCCTAGAAAAAGTGTCTTTCCAAAGTGAAGGCAAACTAGACTGAGGAGCTGTTGGAAAAGCTTTGAGCAAAAACACATTTGCCACTTTTGTAATAGTTAAGACAGGTCATTTATCTACTAAGAGGCATCAGATATGTTAATATTAGATATGAAGTATGGTGGACATAATCGATGGCATATAGCATTAAGATTTTAGTAATCTACCATGAGATGCCATTTACTTTTTTCCAGATTCAACAGGTAAAATTGGGCTGCCAAGTGGGAAACAGCTGGAATAATCACCTTTTTGTTTATTAAGTTTAATGTAATACATTTTAATGCATGAAGACATTGAGTTTCCTTTTATTATGTCATCTTAATTATTTTAGTTTGGGACCTGTGGAGTGTTATTTTCCCTAGTTAAGTTGTAGCTTAACATTTGTATTTTAATAATTACTTGCTGTGTTAGGCCATCTCTCCCACCTGTGGGAATTTTTGAGTACAACTGACTATTGGAAATTTAGGTAATACTATAATTAAAATGAGATGTACCAAATAAATAATTTTTTTCTTCTGATACATATTTTGGAACTTTTCTAAAATGGTATTGAGCACCCTGTTTAAATTTAGGGGGATTCCCTGGGTAAGACTGTTATTTGAGCCACATTACTGATTACTTCTATGAAAATCTGTGAATAAGTGCATCTAGAACCTGGAAAAGTTGATGTCTTATGTTGAAGAGACATAAGAATCAATGTCTTTTTATCTTTTTTAAATTATATAATTACAAATAAGTTTTAGACGACAAAAAGGATGAAATGTACTTTATATTATACATTTTCTTTCTTTAGGTTTTTAAGACTTCTTAGGGCTGGCACTTGGTGTGGGCAGAGGCCCACACACTTGGGCCATCTTTTGCTGCTATTTTCCCAGGTTCAATAGCAGGGAGCTGGATCAGGAGTGGAGAGACTGGGACACAAACTGGCACAACTATGGGATACCATTCCCATCTAGTAAAACTTGATCAGATAACACTGGTTGCTTCTATTAGTGATAAGTAGCTCAAGCTTGACCTCAAATTTAGTCCTTGTAGGATCCTGAATTAGTTTCAGTCTGTGATCCTCACTCTCTTTATATCTTAGGGACTATATTTTTCATTATTGATTCAGTAAAATCAAGTGTTAGAGCTCCTATTTCTAAGTGCTTGAAATTATAAATGCTGGTCAGAAGGTGTATTTAGGGTTTGGTGCCATGGCTCACTTGGTTAATCCTCCACCTGTGGCACTGGCGTCCCATATGGGCACCAGGTTCTAGTCCTGGTTACTCCTCTTCCAGTCCAGCTCTGTGCTGTGGCCAGGGAAGGCAGTGGAGGATGGCCCAAGTGCGTGGACCCCTGCACCCCCATGAGAGACCAGGAAGATGCACCTGGCTCCTGGCTTTGGATCAATGCAGCACTGGTGACAGCGGCCATTTGGGGAGTGAACCAACACAAGGAAGACCTTTCTGTCTCTCTCTGTCTGTAACTCTACCTGTCAAATAAAAACAAAGGTGTATTTAAAATCAGTGAGAGAAAATGAATTGTAAAAGATCAATCAACAACAATTGAGTGTTGCATGCTGCCTTCCCACTTTCTTCTCAGGAATCCCCACAGAATTTTCCAGCATAATTCTAAAATCAGCAACTCCTGCTGTCAGAAGTGTGTGGCTACCACTGTGGGGAGCAATAATTTTTAGAAAGGACAAGGGAATTCACTATTTCATGATACTATTCTTGTTTGATGCCTACAACTTCATTTTCTGTTTACATTGTATGATGCTGGGAACTAAGTAATAATTTTATTCTGGGTCTGAGGTGAAGTTATGTAAGACTGAAGTTCAAGACTGAGGTCCTTCAATTTGCAGAATGAAGTCACTGAAAGGCAATTACCAGATAAGTGCTGATACAGGCATTTGCAAGGCACAATTCATACACTATACATAGAAAAAATGACCAGTAGCTGTGGGCCAACAGTCAATGGCCCATGAGACCATCACTCAAATCCTTAAGAGTTTGTCTATAATTTCATGGCAATTCTCATTTAGACTAGAAGAGGAGTAAAAGCAGGAGCTCCATGATACCCTAATATTTGTCTCTTGCCTAATTTGTGTCAGAAACCACTACTTAAGTGCAGTTTTTTTTTTTTAAATATAGCTTTGTTAAAAATATACAGATAACTGGATGTGATGGATAGATGAATTCAGGATGTTTTGGGTAAAGAATTTCTAGATAGTGCAGTTTTAAATATTCACAAAGACTTTACAAGGCATTCACCCTGTTTTCCAGCCATATTAATGCACCAAATTATTACTATTTTACTGTAAAATATAATCCATTGATGGTCCACAAATTATTTTAATAGGTAAGATCAAGCATCATTTTAAAATCTAGTCTGTTATATACTTGGTACCTGGGCTATGCTTCTGCGCACTGTATTCTTTTTCTCTTTAACTTTTATTTAATAAATATAAATTTCCAAAGTACAGCTTTTGGATTACAATGGCTTCCCCCCCCATAACTTCCCTCCCACCTGCAGCCCTCCCATCTCTGGCTCCTTCTCCCATTCCATTCACATCAAGATTCATTTTCAATTATCTCTATATACAGAAGATCAATTTAGCATATATTAAGTAAAGATTTCAACAGTTTGCACCCACACAGAAACACAAAGTGTAAAGTACTGTTTGAGTACTAGTTATAGCATTAATTCACATTGAACAACATATTAAGTACAGAAATCCTACATGGTGAGTAAGTGCACGGTGACTCCTGTTGTTGATTTAACTATTGACAGTCTTGTTTATGGCATCAGTAATCACCCTAGGCTCTTGTCATGTGTTGCCAAGGCTGTGGAAGCCTTTTGAGTTCACCGACTCCGATCTTACTTAGACAAGGTCATAGTCAAAGTGGAAGTTCTCTCCTGCCTTCAGAGAAAGGTAGCTCCTTCTTTGAAGGCCTGTTCTATCCATTGAGATATCACTCACAGGGATCTTTTATTTAGGCTTTTATTTCTTATTTTTTTAATTTTTTTTTCCAGTGTGTCTTGGTTTTTCATGCCTAAAATACTCTCATGGGCTCTTCAGCCAGATCCAAATGCCTGAAGGGCTGATTCTGAGGCTAGAGTGCTGTTTAGGACATCTGCCATTCTATGAGCCTGCTGTGTATCCCGCTTCCCATGTTGGATAGTTCTCTCCTTTTTAATTCTATCAGTTAATATTAGCAGATACTAGTCTTGCTTATGTGATCCCTTTGACACTTAATCCTATCATTATGATCAATTGTGAACTGAAATTGATCACTTTGACTAGTGACATGGCATTGGTACATGCCACCTTGATGGGATTGAATTGGAATCCCCTGGCACGTTTTTAACTCTACCATTTGGGGCAAGTCTGATTGAGCATGTCCCAGATTGTACATCTCCTCCCTCTCTTATTCACACTTTTATATTTAACAAGGACCACTTTTCAGTTAAAGTTAAACACCTAAGAATAATTGTGTGTTAATTAAAGAGTTCAACCAAAGTATTAAGTAGAACAAAAAAGTACTAAAAGGGATAAAGTATTAAGTTGTTCATCAATAGTTAGGAAAAGGGGTGATCAAGTCACTGTTTCTCAAAGTGTCTGTTTCACTTCAACAGGCTTCCTTTTAGGTGCTTGGTTAGTTGTCACAGATCAGGGAGAACATATGATATTTGTCCCTTTGGGACTGGCTTAATTCACTCAGCATGATGTTTTCCAGATTCCTCCATTTTGTTGCAAATGACCAGATTTCATTGTTTTTGACTGCTGTGTAGTATTCTATAGAGTACATGTCCCATAATTTCTTTATCCAGTCTACTGTTGATGGGCATTTGGGTTGATTCCAGGTCTTAGCTATTGTGAATTGAGCTGCAATAAACATTATGGTGCAGACATCTTTATTATTTGCCAATTTAATTTCCTTTGAGTAAATTCCAAGGAGTGGGATGGCTGGGTTGAATGGTAGGGTTATATTCAGGATTCTGAGGAATCTCCAGGCTGACTTCCATAGTGGCTTGACCAGTTTGCATTCCCACCAACAGTGGGTTAGTGTCCCTTTTTCCCCACATCCTCGCCAGCATCTGTTGTTGGTAGATTTCTGTATGTGAGCCATTCTAACCAGGGTGAGGTGAAACCTCTAAGGTCTAATTGATAGGCAAAGATTCTGTTTATAGGAGCTTTTTTCTAAGTTTTTTAAAAAAAATTATTTGAAAGTATTGTATATAGAGGAGAGACCCAGAGAGATCTCCCTTCTGCTTGTTCACATCACAGATGGCTGCATTGAGCAGTGCCAGGAAAGAATGAGGTCAGGAACCAAGATCTTCACCTGGATCTCCCACATTGGTAGCATTTGCCCAAATATTTGGATCATCTTCCATTGCTTTTCTCAGGCCATCAGCAGGAAGCTAGATCAAAAGCAGAACAGCCAGAACATGACCCAGTGCTCATATGGGGTGCTTGTCTTGCAGACGGCAGGTTTACTTGCTATGTGACAATGCTGGCCCTGTTTTATGGGAACTTCGAAATGAAATTTTGAAGTTGTATGCATTGTAGTTTGCATGTAATTCAACTTTCTGCCATACTTACTGATATATATCAGCATTTGATGTAGGACAAATCAGAAAACACAATGGCTTAACAAATAGCCATTTGATTTGCAGTTCTGACTCTGAGTTATGGGCTGTACTCAGCTGGGCAGTTCCTATGATCAGTCCAGGAGCAGAAATGAGAGTTTAGTCATCTGGGGAACTGATTGAGGCTTCACTTAAGTGTCTGGGGTTGTGGTGAATCTTGGCTATATATTATCTCTTTTTTTCTTTTTTTGACAGGCAGAGTTAGTGAGAGAGAGAGAGACAGAGAGAAATGCCTTCCTTCCATTGGTTCACCCCCCAAATGGCTGCTATGGCCAGTATGCTGTGCTGATCCAAAGCTAGGAGACAGGCACTTCCTCCTGGTCTCCCATGTGGGTGCAGGGCCCAAGCACTTGGGCCATCCTCCACTGCCTTCCCAGGCCACAGCCGAGAACTGGAGTGGAATAGGAGCAACTGGGTCAGAACCAGCACCCCAACTGGGACTGTCACCTGGAATACCAGTGCCACGGGTGGAGGATTAACCTAGTGAGCCACGGCGCCAGCCTACATACTATCTCTTCAACAGGCAGGCCCCAGGGTTTTTCAGAAGATAACTGTCAGAAAAAGAAAAGCTGAGAAGGCAAATACTTTACAAATTGTCTATTTCTGGGGCTGGTTCTGTGACATAGCAAGTAAAGACACCGCCTGCAGTGCCAGCATCTCATATGGGTGTCAGTTCATGACTCAGCTGCTCCACTTCTGATCCAGCTCTTGCTACAGCCAGGAAAAACAGTAGAAGATGGCCCAAGTCCTTTGGCCCCTGCTCCCTTGTGGGAGACCTGAAAGAAGCTCCTGGTTCATATCTTTGGATCTACACAGCTCCAGCCATTGCAGCCATCTGGGGAGTGAACCTGCAGTTCGAAGACCTCTCTTTACTCCTCCTTCTCTCTCTCTCTCTCTCTCTCTCTCTCTCTCTCTCTTTTCTCTGCCTCTCCTTCTCTCTTTGTGTAACTCTTTCATATAAATAAATATTTTAACAAATTGTCTATTTCTATCACATTTACTGGTATCTCATGGGGTAAATCAATTGAAATGGTGAAATTCATGGTCTTTTTCAAAAAGATTTATTTATTCATTTGAAAGAGTTACACACAGAGAGAGGGAGAGGCAGAGAGAGATAGAGAGCTCTTCCATCTGCTGGTTCACTCCCCAGTTGGCTGCAATGGCCAGAGTTGTGCCAATCCAAAGCCAGGGTCCAGGAGATTCTTCTGGGTCTTCCACATGGGTACAGGGGCCCAAGGACTTGGGCCATCTTCTACTGCTTTCCCAGGCCATAGCAGAAAGCTGGATCAGAAGTGGGGCAGCTGGGAATCAAACCAGTGCCTATATGGGATGCCAGTCTGCAGGTGGCAGTTTTACCCACTAGGCCACAGTGCCAGCCCCAATCCAGGGTTTTGTGAAGGGATGAATACAGCGAAAGGTGCTACTTGGAATCATTACTGGTAAAGTGCACTGCATTAAATATACATTATGTGTATTTGTTAACTTTCTTTAGTATAAACTTTAATAACAACATAATGTTTATCTCTGATAACCTTATTCATTTGAACACTCAACTTTTCTTTTTACTTTTACATTATTATTTTACAAAATTTGTAGATAATGCTTTCGTTAAACCAATGATAACTTCTGTTTAATCTCTGCCACTTAATATAGGTGGGTGCATTTTCCTATGTATTTCTATTTTTAGAGGTTTATTCCTCCACAGTGAAGCTGATGTTTTCTTGGTTAATGTATTTATTATTCTTTATTCATTCTATTATATCCTTTTTTCCCCACTGTTCAGTGCAGAAGGAAACCAGAGGGTTTTTTTTTTTTTTTAAGATTTCATTTATTTATTGAAAGAGTTGCAGAGAGAGAAAGTCTTCTATCTGCTGGCTCACCCTCCAAATTACTGCAAAGGCCGGAGCTCAGCCGATCCAAAGCCAAGACCCAAGAGCTTCTGGGTCTCCCATGCAGGTGCAGTGGCCCAGGGACTTGGACCATGTTCCACTGCTTTCTCAGGCCATAGCAGAAAGCTAGATTGTATGTTGAGCAGGCAGGACTTGAACCAGGACCCATATGGAATGCTGGCACTGAAGGCAGCAGCTTTACCCATTATGCCACAGCGTTGGCCTCCCGAGTTTTCTTTGAACTCCTGCCATTCACCTTCTCTCCCGGGTATGATTCTGGGTCCTCCACATGTTTCTAAGAGGAAAGAAAATTAATATATCACCTGTAAGTGTTTTTTTTTTTTTAATTATTCCCCAGCTTGTCAGTACTCATTTTAGGTGTTTAATGCTAGTTTATTTATTTTTTTAGATTTTTTTTATTTATTTGAAAGTCAGAGTTACAGAGAGGCAGAGGGGGAGAGAGAGAGTCTTCCATCTGCTGGTGCACTCCCCAGTTTGCCACAATGGCCGAAGTTGCACTGGTCCAAAGCTAGAAGTGAAGAGCTTCTTCTGGGTCTCCCACATAGGTTCAGGGGCCCAAGGACTTAGGCCATCTTCTACTGAATCCCCAGGCCATAGCATAGAGCTGGATTGGAAGTGAAGCCACTGGGACTTGAACTGGCACCAATATGGGATGCCAGCACTGAAGGCAGTGGCTTTACCTGCTAGCCACAGTGCCAGTCCCAGTATACTAGTTAATTAAAATGGAAAATATGGGGCTGGCTCTGTGGCTCAGTGGGTTAATGCCCTGGTCTAAAGCATCAACTTCCCATATAGGCACCGGTTTGAGACCCGGCTGCTCCACTTCTGCTCCAGCTCTCTACTATGGCCTGGGAAAGCAGTGGAAGATGGCCCAGGTCCTTGGGCCCCTGCACCCATGTGGGAGACCCAGAAGAAGCTCCTAGTTCCTGGCTTCAGATTGGTACAGTTCCAGCCATTGCAGCCAACTGGGGACTGAACCAGCAGATGGAAGACCTCTCTCTCTCTCTCTGCCTCTCCTCTCTCTGTGTATCTCTGGCTTTCAAATAAATAAATAAATCTTTACAAAATTTTAAAATAGAAAAATAAACATAAAATTTGTTATCACAGAATATACAGAAATGAATTATGAATTTGGCATGATTATGAAACATTACTGTCATCTATAATAATGCAGTTTGGTCTCTTGTCTTTCTGTTGCTATAGCAAAATATATATTTGTTACATGAATTGAGTTGAAACTAAGCACAATATGCTACCTTTTTGGGGTCATGTCTGAAACATTCTACACATAGATGATGTACTGAACAGTGTTTTAGTGCTACCTATGAAGTAAACACTTAGCATTCTGCAAGAGGAAGAGTTACCTAGTGCTGGAACACAAATCAGTTAAGTTTGTTTTCAAATTGTTAGAGTAATGGAGTTCTTAATACCTTTGAGAAGCTGAATTGGATTCTGGAATAGGATAAGGAATGTGTGGAGAAAAGAATCTACTGGAGGCTCATTTATTTTTTTAAGATTATTTATTTGAAAGGTGGACTTGCAGAGATTGGGAGAGACAGGGAGACAAAAGGAGATATATTCTATCTACTGTTTCATTCACCAAATGCCCACAATGGCTGGGACTGGGCCAGGCCAAAGCCAGGAGCCTGGGACTCCATGGGTCTCCCACATTGGTGGAAGGGTCCAAATACTCAGGCCATTTTCACTGTTCTTTCAATCAGGTTAGCAGGGAACTAGATTGGAAGTGGAATAGCAAGGACTCAAGTCCTCTGTTTACATGGGATGCCAGCATTGATGGTGGAGGCTTAGCCTGCTGGATCACAATTCTGGTGACTATTGCAGGTTCTGAAACAAATCTCTAAGCATTTTTCTCAGTGAGTCACAAATGCAGATTGTACTGCAGACATTCCCAGGTTCTCTTTTTGGGCAAATAATTCCATTGCTTTCACTTAATTATGTATAATGTCATTTCAAATGTTTATCATTTGAATGTTTTGGGCAAGTATTTCCATTGCTTTCACTTTAATTAGGTATAATGTTATTTCAATTGTTTATCAGTAGAATAATCATAGACAAGGGCAAAAGCTAATTTGTATTCTTTGTCTTACCTGTATTTTCTCTCTTACTTAAAAATATTTATTAGCTTGATAGAGAAAAAAGTTGATGGACTGAGAGATAGAGAGCTTTGACACGTTAATTCACTTCCTAGATAACCATACCAAACAGGTGGGGCAGGACTGAAGCCAGGATTGAGGAATGGAATCTAGGCCTCCTTCATTGGTGACATCACCATTGCTTCCCCAGGTTTGCATTATCTGGGAGCTAGAAACTAGAGCTGGCATTGGAAATCACAGACACTCTGAGGTGGCATCATAAATAACACTAAGCTAAATGTCTGCCCTGTCTTTTAATATATTTTTTCTCTGACATATTGGAAATGATATGCATGGTGTTTTCCTGGAAATTGTTTTCTGTTCATTCCCATCGTAGTTTCACTGATGGTTTCTTGCCTTTTTTCTCAATGCTTCTACATACTTCTCCTTAACATTGCCCAGTCAAGAGTCAGTATTGCCCCCCTTCTAGCCTGCTGTGCAATTCCCCTTGACAGATGTGGCCTTTGTGATTTGAACCTCCTGTTTCCCTCCAGCATGGGCATTTCTCACAGCCAGTAGATCATGGGTTTGACTCTGTTGAATGCTCCGTGTGGCTTTCTAAACACTCCACAAGTCTAATGTGAAACCATATCCTTCCTTTTTTCCTTCATATCCATACACAACTGTCAGTGTTTATTTTGTGACAGAGTTAACATGTTGACTGGAAGTATATTATTATAGGTGATGACAGCATTTGAAGACCTGGCTGTGTACTTTACATGGGAGGAATGGCAGAAAATGAACAATGCTCAGAAAATCCTGTACAGAGATGTGATGCTGGAGACCTACAGCAGCCTGTTCTCCTTGGGTGAGTGACACCCATCACATGCCCAGTGATAACATTTTCTTGCTATTTGACAAATAAGGGAACACTTTATAATGTTTAATATTGGGCAGGATTAGAAATTGAGTCCATGAATAATCTGAATATCTACCATCTAACAAAAGATTCAGATTGGAACATTTGTTGCATAGCTCCTGAACCAAGCTGTAGTCCTTTAAATAATCCAAGATAGTGATTTTACAAAGTCTCACTCTGTTTCCATTAATAGGGCACTGCATTACCAAACCTGACTTGATCTTCAAGTTGGAGCGAGGAGAAGAGCCATGGATGGTGGATGAATGCTTGAATCAGAGCCTTTCTGGTCAGTCTGCACATAAGAGACAGGGAGGCCAAGGCAGAAAGTGTGCAGATGTTGACTGGTGTTCTTTCCATGAATTTTTCTCAAGCCTTACTCCTGATGATAGCTGCTTTTGTGCATCAGACACAGGCATTTAGAGATACCAGTATCTTCCTAACTTTTGTTCTTAGTGAAGATGTTCTTTGATTAAAAAAAAAAAAATCCAGTCATTTTCTGATGTTACTAAGGCTTTTATCTAGGTTTGATACATTCCCCCAATTCTAACTTGTCCTTCTCTACACTTTCATACCTTTCCCTTCATGCACTTATTAGTTCCTTCAGTGCTTGTTAATTAGGTAACATACAGAAACTAATTTTTTTTAAGATTAATTTTTCTGTTTTTTTTTTTTTTTTTTTTTTTTTGACAGGCAGAGTGGACAGTGAAAGAAAGAGACAGAGAGAAAGGTCTTACTTTTGCCATTGGTTCACCCTCCAATGGCCACCATGGCCAGTGTGCTGTGGCTGGCACACCACGCTGATCCAAAGCCAGGAGCCAGGTGCTTCTCCTGGTCTCCCATGCGGATGCAGGGCCCAAGGACCTGGGCCATCCTCCACTGCACTCCTGGGCCACAGCAGAGAGCTGGCCTGGAAGAGGGGCAACTGGGACAAAATCCAGCACCCCGACCGAGACTAGAACCTGGTGTGCTGGTGCCGCAGGCAGAGGATTAGCCTATTGAGCTGCCACACCAGCCTGTTTCTGGTTTTTTTTAAGATTTATTTATTTATTTGAAAGTCAGAGAGAGAGAAGAAGGAGAGGCAGAGAGAGAAAGAGAGGTCTTCCATCCACTGGTTCACTTCCCAATTGGCTGTCATGGCTGGAGCTGTACTGATCTGAAGCTAGGAGCCAGGAGCTTCTTCCAGGTCTCCCATATGAGTATAGGTGTCCAAGGACTTGGGCCATCTTCTACTGCTTTCCCAGGCCATAGCAGAGTGCTGGATCAGAAGTGGAGCACCTAGGACTTAAACTGGTGCCCATAAGTGATGTTGGCACTGCAGGTGGTGGCTTTACCTGCTATGCCACAATGCCAGCCCCCAGAAACTTATTTCTAACTCATTGCTCAGATTGCGTTCCCCCTCATGATTTTGCCCAGGCATCGAACTTGCTCAGGACTGAATCAATAAATGTGAACTCTCTCTTTCTTAGTCTCTTTCTTTTTTTTCCTCTGTGCCTCTCAAATAAATAAGAAACTTATAGTCTGTTGGAAACATTTGAAGAGTGAGCCTACAGTTGGCAAACCTCTGTTTCAGTCTGTCTTTATCTCTCATTCTGTCTCTCTGACTCTCAAGTAAGTAAATAAGTAAATGCTAAAAGATGGTCATGTGTCTGGCGCTGTGGCACAGTGAATTAACACCCCAGCATGAAGCACCAGCATCCTATATGGGCAGCAGTTTGGGACCCAGTTGCTCCACTTCTGATCTAGCTCTTGGCTATGGCCTGGGAAAGCAGTAGAAGATGGTCCAAGTCCTTGGTCCCCTGCACCTGAGGGAGACCCAGAAGCAGCTCCTGGCTCCTGGCTCCAGATCAGCACAGTTCTGGCCATTGTGGCCAACTGGGGAGTGAACCATTGGTTGGAAGACCTTACTCTCTCTTTGCCTCTCCTCTCTCTGTGTAACTCTGACTTTCAAATAAATAAATAAATAAATAAATCTTTAAAAATAAAAGATGGTCATGAGTAAGCCTCTGTGCTGTGACATCAGAAATTATGAAGCTAGGAATGACACTGTGGTGCAGTGTGTTAAAGCTCCAGCCTGCAACACTAGCATTGCATATGGGTGCCAGTTCAAGTCCCAGCTGGCCCCCTTCTAATCCAGCTCTCTGCTAATGCACCTGAGAAAAGAGCAGAGGTTGGCCCAAGTCTTTGGCCCCCTGTACCCATGTGGGAGACAAGAAAGACACTCTGGCTCCTAACTTCATTTTGGCCCAGCATTGGTTGTTGTGCCCATATGGGTAGTGAACCAGCAGATGGAAGACTTCTCTCTGTCTCTCTCTCTATAATTCTAGCTTTCAAATAAAGTAAATCTTTGAAAAAAAGAAATCCTAAACTAAGCATTAACTTACATAAAACATGAAAATAAGTGATCCTGGACTCACCAAGAAAATAATGAGATTTTGAGACCCAAGGTCAAGTAGCCAGATTTCTTTAAGGGTGGAGTTTGAAGTATGATTTCTCTCTTATTTTCAGTATCATTGAAAATAAGCCAATAAAAAGATAAGAAAAGCATAGGAAATGAAGCTTTCAGTGAAAATAGGAGGCAACTGATCAAAAGCCTCCAGAAATTCAAATTATCACACAGGAATATTTCTAGAAAGAATTTAAAGGAGGTAACCAGTACTGATGATTTCAGAATGTGTTAGAAAACACTTTTCAAAGAAGATGAGCACATTCCGGTTTGCAGAAACAAATTCTTCAAATTGATTGGGAGTGTTTAACTAAAGTGGTATATTGGGAATTTTCTGTACCTGTTGTACTTCTGAGAAGCTGAAGGTGTTGGGTGTCCTTAGGAATTTGGGGAAGCTGTCATAGAGTAGAGACAAAGTCGTTTTTCATTTGAAAAATCCCACAAATGATGTTTACCTAGGAAGACTGAGCATGAGACACTCATAGATTCAAATCCTACTCCTTAAATGTTGTCCTGCTTAAAGTACAGGCACATTTCACTCTTCTCCACCTGCAAGTAAATGATCAGTACAACCTTTTCATGTTTATGGTTGAGATATCAGAGAAGCAAAAAGCACACAATTTTTATAAAAATAAACTGGAGAAAAAGCACAGGGAAAAAATGGTTGCTAGGTAGTGGGTGAATATTTTTATTAAATATTTGCCCATTCTTTAAAATATTTTATAGCTATTTCATCTTTGTGAAAGGCAGAGTGATAGTGAGAGAAGAGAGAGAGAGAAAGAGGTCCTCTATTAGCTCACTTCCCAGATGCCTGCAACACTTAGGTCTAACTAGTCTGGAGCCAAAACTCTAGAATCCCTCTAGTCTTCCCTGGTTTCTCACAGGTTCCCAGGCACATGAACCATTATCTGGTTCCTTCCAGTTTACATAGGCAGAGAGCTGTACTGAAAGCAGAGTAGCCAGGGCTCAAACCGACACTGTTTTGAGATGCAGGCATCCCACACATCATAGCACAAAAGTCATTCTACCATCCTTGACAAATTCCCATAGTAAAAAGGATCATGTTTGAACATTGGGAAACCTCATGGTATATTAATGTATTAAGGAGGAAAACCATATAATGGTCACAAATAAGTACCTCATACTGATTTTGTGAACATCTTATGACACTTGGATTACAAGTAACTTCATTCCCTTTACATGAGTATGTCAGGAGAAACAGTTACATGTGATTCAGTGACATGATTGCTTTTTTCTCATTTCAGTGGTCATGAAAAGGGATGACCTGATTAGGATCAACCAGGAAAGTCAGGACAAAAATCTGAATCAGGATTTTATGAAAAATAACAAGACATCAGCTCTCAAGGGAATTGAATTAAGAAAAACACTTAGTTTAAATTCAAGCCATGTTCCAACACTGATTATTAAAAAGGGAATCTATTCAGGATTGAAGCCTGAGGAATGCAATAAATGTCACACTGTGTATCCCCCAAGTGGGCCTGATCAACTACAGGCTGGAGAGAAATTTGATAACACTAAGATACCTGGAAAATCTCTCCAGTTCTGTGAGCCTCTTAGCCAGCTTGACAATATTCACATCATGAAGCAGCCATTTGGACCCACTGGACAAGCAAAAGTCTTCACAAGAAAGATGTTCTGTAAATCTGAGAGGGTTCATATGGCAGAAAACTGTAATAAGTCAACTGTCACTTTTGGAAAAGCAACGCAAATAGAAAAAGCTATCCATGAAAATTCTAGCCTCAATATGCATCAACAAACTCACACAAGAAAGAAATTTTATAAGTACATTATGTATGTTGAACCTGTCATTCACCAGTCACATCTTGCAATAAACCAGAGACTAAATACAAGGGAAAAACTTTACACATGTAAACCTTGTGGAAAATCACTCAGTTTTAATTCACCTTCTGAATGTAATGACTGTGGAAAAGCCTTTAGACAAAAGTCAGTCCTCAGGAAACATCAGCAAATTCACACAGGGGAGAAACCTCATGAGTGTAGTGACTGTGGAAAAGCCTTTAGACAAAAGTCAGTCCTCAGGAAACATCAGCAAATTCACACAGGGGAGAAACCTCATGAATGTAGTGACTGTGGAAAAGCCTTTACACAAAAGTCATACCTCATAAACCATCAGCGAATTCACACAGGAGAGAAACTTTATAAATGCCTTGAATGTGGAAAAGGCTTTCTGTGGAAGTCAGACCTCATAGAACACCAGAGAATTCACACAGGGGAGAAACCTCATAAATGTAATGACTGTGGAAAAGCCTTTGCACGAAAGTCATCCCTCCTCATACATCAGCGAATTCACACAGGGGAGAAACCTCATGAATGTAATGACTGTGGAAAAGCTTTTGGACGAAAGTCAATCCTCATCATACACCAGCAAATTCACACAGGGGAGAAACCTTATAAATGTAATGACTGTGGAAAAGCCTTTGGACACAAGTCAGGCCTCAGGAAACATCAGCGAATTCACACAGGAGAGAAACCTCATAAATGTAATGACTGTGGAAAAGCCTTTGGACAAAAGTCAGGCCTCAGGAAACATCAGCGAATTCACACAGGAGAGAAACCTCATAAATGTAATGACTGTGGAAAAGCCTTTGGACAAAAGTCAGACCTCATGAAACACCAGCGAATTCACACAGGGGAGAAACCTCATAAATGTAATGACTGTGGAAAAGCCTTTGGACAAAAGACACACCTCCTCATACATCGGCGAAATCACACAGGAGAGAAACTTCATAAATGTAATGACTGTGGAAAAGCCTTTGGAGAAAAGTCAAACCTCATCATACACCAGCGAATTCACACAGGGGAGAAACCTCATGAATGTAATGACTGTGGAAAAGCTTTTGGACAAAAGTCACACCTCATCATACACCAGCAAATTCACACAGGGGAGAAGCCTTATAAATGTAATGACTGTGGAAAAGCCTTTGGACACAAGTCAGGCCTCAGGAAACATCAGCGAATTCACACAGGGGAGAAACCTCATAAATGTAATGACTGTGGAAAAGCCTTTGGACAAAAGTCAGAGCTCCTCATACACCAGCGAATTCATACAGGGGAGAAACCTCATGAATGTAGTGACTGTGGAAAAGCCTTTACACAAAAGTCAAACCTCATCAAGCATCAGCGAATTCACACAGGGGAGAAACCTCATAAATGTAATGACTGTGGAAAAACCTTTGGACAAAAGTCAAAGCTCCTCATACACCAGCGAACTCACACAGGGGAGAAACCTCATGAATGTAATGACTGTGGAAAAGCTTTTGGACGAAAGTCACACCTCATCATACACCAGCAAATTCACACAGGGGAGAAACCTTATAAATGTAATGACTGTGGAAAAGCCTTTGGACACAAATCAGGCCTCAGGAAACATCAGCGAATTCACACAGGAGAGAAACCTCATAAACCTCATAAATGTAATGACTGTGGAAAAGCCTTTGGACAAAAGACACACCTCATCGTGCACCAGCGAATTCATACAGGGGAGAAACCTTATAAATGTAATGACTGTGGAAAAGCCTTTGGACAAAAGTCAAACCTCATCATGCATCAGCAAATTCACACAGGGGAGAAACCTTATAAATGTAATGACTGTGGAAAAGCCTTTGGACAAAAGTCAGACCTCCTCATACACCAGCAAATTCACACAGGGGAGAAACCTCATAAATGTAATGACTGTAGAACAGCCTTTGGACACAAGTCATGCCTCATATTACATTAGAGAATTCACACAGGGCAGAAACTTCATGAATGTAATGACTGTGGAAAAGCCTTTGGACAAAAGTCAAACCTGAATGCACCAGAGAATGCACACAGGGTAGAAAACTCGATTGTAATAACTGTGGAAAGCATTTAGCCATAAGTCAACCTTCATCATGCATCAGAGAATTCATACAGGGCAGAAACCTTATGAATGTAATGACTGGAAAAGCCTTTGGACAAAAGTCAAACCTGAATGCACCAGAGAATGCACACAGTATTGAAATTTCATGAGTGTAATGACTGGAAAAACTTAATCTCCAACTCCAAATTCTTCAGAGGATTCACACAGGGAAATAACCTTATAAATGTAATGACTGCAGAAAAGCCTTTTTCTATAAGTTATACTCATATCAAAACAGTTCACACAGGGCAGAAACCTTATGAATCTAGTAAGTGTGGAAAAGCCTTTATAAATTATATGTTATTAATCATAGCTCATATCACACCAGAGAATTCACACCAGGGAGAAACTTCATGAATGCAATGACTGTGGAAGAGCCCTTGGCAATAAGTCACATCTCAGAATGCATCAGAAAATGCACATGAAGAGAAACCTTTTGGACATAATGACTTGGAAAGCTTTTCCCCATAATTCAGCCCTCATTGCACATCATCTAATTCATATGGGGGAAAACACTTTGGGTGTAATGCATATGGAAAAGCCTTTATCCATAAGTAACACCTCATAAAACATCAGAATTCACATGGGGGAGAAACCTTATGAATGGAATGAATGTTGGAAAACTCTGCCAAAATCACACAATATAACATCAGAGAATTTATTACATGGTGGAAATCTTGTAATAAATGTGGGAAAGCCTTTTGTCAGAAGGAATACCTCATAACATGTAGATCAAACAAGGGAGAGAACTTAAGAATATAGTAAATATGAAGGACTTTTTGTAAAATCAACATAACCATGTGACAGAGCCTTTTGCTGGAAATTACATCCCATACAATAGGCACTCCCATAAGGAAGAAAGGTTGGGGCCAGCGCTGTGGCACAGTAGGTTAAAGCCCTGGCCTGAAATGCTGGCATACCATGTGGGCACTGGTTCTAGTCCCGGTTGCTCCTCTTCTGATCCAGCTCTCTGCTATGGCCTGGGAAAGCAGTAGAAGATGGCCCTGCACCCACATGGGAGACCCAGAAGAAGCTCCTGACTCCTGGCTTTGGATCGCTGCAGCTCCAGCCATTGCATCCATCTGGGGAGTGAAGTAGCAGATGGAAGACCTCTTTCTGCTTCTCTGTCTCTCTCTAACTCTGTCTTTCAAATAAAAAAAATAAATTGTTAAAAAAAGAAGTTCAGAAATATTATTAGTGTGACAAAAAGCCATTTGTCAGAAATGGCATTATACATCAGAAAATTCACCCAAGGGGTTTCTTAGCAGTGTAATGAATGTGGAAGTATATTTTCATAGAATTCAGGCTTGCATAAATATGCAACTCAAAAAAGGTGATATCCTTCAAGTGCAACAGATCTCAAAAAACCATAGCCAGAAATTAAACATCAGGCTGGCACCATGGAGCAATAGGTTGATCCTCCACCTATGCTGGCATCCATATAGGTGCCAGTTCTAGTCCCAGCTGCCCGTCTTCAATCCAGCTCTTTACTGTGGCCTGGGAAAGCAGTAGAAGACAGCCCAAGTGCTTGGGCCTCTGCACCCACATGGAAGACCAGGAAGAAGCACCTGGCTCCTGGCTTCAGATCAGTGCAGTCTGGCCATTGCGGCCATTTGAGGAGTGAAACAACAGAAGGAAGACCTTTATCTCTGTCCCTCTCACTGTCTGTAACTCTACCTGTCAAATAAATAAAAATATTTAAAAAAAAAAAAACAAGAAATTAAACATCAACTAACATCAGAGAATTCATACAGTAAAATGTCAATTTAATGAATGTGAAAAAATTTTTCTGCCATTAATCAATTCACATGAAGAGACTCCAAAATGAGAAAACATATGTGCATAGAAAAGTCATGTACCATGGCCATGGTGATTTCACTTTTATTGTAAGATCATCATCATCCCCAACATTCTGTAAGTTGCCCTGGAAACTATGAGGTACACAGTGTCTCAGGGCCATTTTAGCCAAGAGTAATAATTCTTTCTCCTCAATGTAATATATATATATATATATATGAATATATGTAACATATATAACATATATATATTTTATACATAGATAAATTTGCCACTGTGTGTCTAGATACTAGTATATTTCCTGAAAATTATGCGGGAAAATAGTGGGATCTTAATGTGATTTTTATCCCTGAATTAGGTATGTTTATTTAATTTTAGAGGTTGGTAGACTTGGAGACACAGAGAAACAGAGATTATGAGCTACAACTTGGTGGCTTACTCTTCATTCTTGTAATGATCAGAAACTGGATTATTACAGAAAGCTGAGCTATTCTTTTCTGATGATAAATACATTATAAAAATTTCAAAAGGTTGCTCTATATATTTATATTACAAATTATATATATGTACATTTATATTGTCATAAAGTAAACACACACACATATATATTATATATATAAACACCTTTAAAATTCTCCTTGTTACTGGTATAAATATTTTGAATTTTAAATATTTACTTCCTTTTAAAATTTTATTTAAGATAAGTTTGATATATTTCATATATACAGACTAATGAATGTAAGTGACACTTCCCCTGATACCCTCCCTCCCACACACAGTCCAACCCTTTCTCCTCTTCCCTCTCACATTCCCACTTAACTTTTACAAAATCTGTTTTCAGTTTACTTAATGATTGTATAGTTAACCCTACACTAAGTAAGAGTTCAACAAGTCAGCAAATAGTATGAAGAAAAAAAATGAATTTAAAAAAATCACTGTTACTCAATGGAAGAGACAAGGACTCTAAACAATCATCAAATCTCAAAATGTGTATCTAACTCCAATACATTACATTTTAGGTACTCTATTAGCTACCTCAGATCAGGGAAAATATAGGATATCTGTCTTTTGGAGACTTGTTTATTTTACTAAGTATAATGGTTTCCAGCTTCATCTATCTTGTTGCAAAAGACAGGGTTTCTTTTTCTTTCTTTCTTTTTTAATAACTGCATAGTACGCCATAGTGTGTATATACCATAATTTTCTTATCAAGTCAACAATTGATATCTGGATTGTTCCCAGATCTCAGCTATTGTGAATTGTGCTGCAATGAACATGGGGTTATAGATAACTCTTGCATATGCTAATTTCGTTTAGGTAAATTCCATGGAGTGGGATGGCTAGATCAAATGGTAGGCCTATAATCAGAATTGTAAGATATCTCCATACAGTTTTTCACAGTGGCTTGCATCAGTTTACATTCCCACCAGCAGTGGACCAGCGTAACTTTTCCACATCCTCATCAGTTTTGTCATTTGTTGATTTTTTTTTTTTTGACAGGCAGAGTTAGGCAGTGAGAGAGAGAGAGACAGAGACAGAGAGAAAGTCTTCCTTCCATTGGTTCACCCCCCAAATGGCCACTACGGCTGGTGCACTGCAGCCAGCATGCTGCGCTGATCTGAAACCAGGAGCCAGGTGCTTCCTCCTGGTCTCCCATGCGGGTGCTATTCTTTCTTCCCTAGTTCTGACTCTTAAAACTGTTCCAAATTATGGGATTTGATTCAATGCACCAGGCCTTAAATTTAAGGTTTTATTTCTGACTTTTCAACAACCAAAGGGACAGATTCTGTGTTATTTTAAAGTAATCTACTATGTTCTCTTAATGCCTCTTAAGTTCTAATTCTTTAAAACAACTGAGTTTTAAAGGAGTTATGATTTGATCAAATCTGACCCTTGGGCTAGATGGTGAAAGTGACATCTTAAGTTTTAACATATTTATATATATATATATATATGTTTAAGTTTAAAAGTGACTGTATTTGATTGCATTAAGTTTTAAGTTGATCATGTAGGAGGCACTGTTAAAGTGATCATATCAACAGAATTAAAGAGTAGTAAATGCTTGAACATGGGAAGCAGTCCATACAGCAGACTCATAGAATGGCAATTGCTCTAAGTAACGCTCAATGACCTCAGAGTCATCCCTAAAGGCATTCTGGTCTGGCTAAAAAGCCCACAAGAGCATTTCAGGCATGGAAAGTCAGGACACTTGTGCAAAAAGGTGTGCCTACATGGAGAGTCTCCCTGGGTGAGACTCCTGTGGAAAGAAGTGGTCATCAAAGAAGGATGTACTCTCTTCAAAGGGAGAACTTTCACTTTGCTTATGGCCTTCTCTAAATATTGATGGATTTTGTGGATTCAGAAGGCTTCCATAGCCTAGACAGTTCATGTCAAGAGCCTTGGGTGATCACTGACAGCACACAAAAGAGTGTGAATTGTGAAATTAACCATAGGAGTCACTGTGCATTAACTTCCCATGCAGGACCATAAGACTATGCTTAAAAAACAGAGGGGAGAGTACGGTACCCCCACTATGAGTGTATTAACTTTGCTCCTTTCACCGTAAAGTTCTTACAGGTCTCACCCCCTGGAGAGCCACCAGCAGTGAGACACTGGAGACCTTTCACAGGTGCAACCCAATTGCCTCTGGTTTGATGGAGGGACCCAACCACCCAACAATGGAAGGGGCCTGATCCTCTCATAATGATGGGCAAAGGTTTTGCTTGTGCTTTCCAGAGATCACTCTGCAGCCTGTGTGGATAGCAACCTGAAATGCCAAACCCTGGACCCAGTCTCTGAAAGCTGACCCTCTACAAACCAACTTCAGCACCTTTCCCTGAACAAGCCATTCATAAAAAGATCCTCTTCAGATGGGCTACAGCTTAAATGGAAGGGACCTTACCAGGTGCTACTGAACATGACTACCTCAGTAAAATTAGGATTAATGTCTACCTCTCAAGTCCTCACAGGTGTACTCAAAAGACATGCCTGATTATTCCTGTAAGCCAGAGATCTTAAGCAAAAAGAAAAGTAAAGCCTTTGCTTTCCTCACATCAAGAGTGCTGTGCCTGAAGGCAGGCATGGTGTACCTGCCTCTTTGATTCTCTCTGTTATCAACAATAAAACTCCTAATGTGTTCTTCTAATATAATTCTCTATACTCAAGCTAAATGTGTTTATAATGTATCACCACCCACTATCTGGGAGTCTGTAGGATGTGGTCTTTTCATCTTAAAGGGGTACTCCAGTTACAATTGGTCATGTTCCAGTTTTGCTCATATGTATTTACAAACTTATATGTTGCAGAACTCAACAACTTCTGGGAGTCACTGACCATGCAGGGGACACAGACATTGGTGGTGACCAAGATTGCTCCAGCTCACAAAGAGAATTTGTTAGATGAGATAGGCAGAGACTTCCAGACTGAGGACAGGCAGGGCCTGCACTACATCCCTCATAAACAGGAAGCAGCTATAGAAGATGTGATGATTCTACACCCTTCAACATCCCTAGGATTAAGGGAATGGAGTCTCTGAAGGGGGGATGATGCAGGCAGTCATATATCATTAGACTTGAGAACTGGAAGGCTATGCCTTCATCACACTGTACCCAGCCCCCATGTGATCTCATGCCCCTGCTTTCCCATACCTGTGCACCGCCTGCCAATTACAAAGGCCTGAAACATGGTGGGCCTGGCCTTTTTCCCTTTGCCCTTCTTTTCCTCCCTGTCGCTCCCCCTCTTCGTGGAGGAGCAACACAGGACCCTGCGCTGTTCTTTCGTCTGCTCGGCCCTCCCCGGGTTTACTGCTGGTTCTTCCCGGGTTGGCTACTATCCCTTCCACCTCCGTGGAAGGGCAGTTCCCCCTGGCCACATTCCCCACTTCCGCAGGGGAGCGGCACACCGCCGGCCGGCTCTTCTCGGGGGCTGCACAGGTGTTCCTTCAGCTAGATGTTCCCCTTAGATGTTCCTGGTGCATGCCGTCTCTCTCCTCCTTTATAGTCCTCCTCCGCCAATCCTAACTCGGCTGCCCACACGCCGAGTACGCTGCTCTCCAATCAGGAGCAAGTCCTACAATTTATTAGTTGAACTGGAGGCAGCTGTGCGGAAGCTGTTTACTTCTCTCCCAGCGCCATATTGTGGGAGAGCAGATGCATAGAATAAGTCTTAATTCGAGTAACTTAGTCTAGTCCGGATTGCTCCCCACACTCCCTGCCCTTAATCCCCATGCTAGGCATTCTTCAATTTAATTTAAAGCTTATTGTGGGCTGCAGCTTGTTGCTGTGCCACACTAAGCAGTCACACTTGCCCTAAAACAAAGGGGGGAGATGTGGGTGATCCTGTGAGACTTTCTGCCTAGCCCATGTGGCTAGCCTGACTGATGGTGGGAGGTGGGAGCCTCAGGCACATTTTCTCCCACCCCCACCTTCTGCCAATTAGGTAAACTGTTGCTGGGGGTGCTCCAGGCCCACCTGGAAAGCTGCCCTAACTATGAGACCTTCAAGCTAATTGGAGATGCATATTGGTGCCAGTGTTGGTTCTATCCTATAGAGTTAGGGTTGCCCTGAATTAGTTATGCCCCTTCTGCCTGCCCTTTGAAAGTGTACATGGTCATTAATAAAGGTGGACATGTTCACTGAAGCCTGTCCCTGGTGCTTCCTGTGGAAGAACACCATTGCCTCACCCTCCCCAATGGTGTGGGCCTCACAGGACAAGTCCACAGCTCTTGGCCTGCTCCCTGCTTGGTATGGCCCCTACTTAATTTCCAGACTTTCCTTTCTCCTTTAGATAGAGCCCTCACTCTCCTATGTGTTTCTCTCACTGAATAAAAGCTTAAAAACTCAGCATATCATCTGGTCTATTTGAGCCAGTATTCAGAATTTGTCTCTGAATTCATGGCAAGAACCCACACAGATTATTAATTTCAGAAATATTAATAAGTGCTGAAGTCTCAGGGCCTAATTATGGAGTATTTTATTTCTAAAAGCCAGTGGCTGCACAGGGGCGTGTGCTCTCCAAATCATACTGCCCTGAAGGAGCTCAAGGTTAAGCTTCTAAAGGCCAAAAACATATCTTGTTGAAGTTAATTACAAAGCCAAGCATTTGTTACAGGAGCTAGAGCAAGCAACATTATGCTTATCTTGGGGATATTAACAAGTTTCCCAGTACTTAATGTAAATAAACTTACAGAAAACCTCTCAGAAGATTAGTTTTTGAGTAGCTAGCAGTTGTGGGACTGGTTAGAAAAAAATACAGGACAATCAGGGACAAAATGGAGTGACTCTGGTCAGGTCATAGATCATTTGTACTTGAAAATCAGTAAAACTTAGCCTGAGGATCTGCAGCACCTCCTGCATGGACCCAGAGGCCCCTCTGACTTTGACCACCTTGACCTCAGCATGACCCCGGCATGGCTCCCCATTCTCTGTTACAGGAAACTGGGTTGCCAGCATCACTGCAGAGAACAAGGACAGTCCCACAGTGACAGAGGTGGAGCCTGGAGCTGGAGTCTCTACAAGGGGCAAGGACCCATGGCAGTGTGGCCAGGAGTTCCCCATGTCTCACAGAGGACAGTGAGTGTGCCTCTGGTGGACTTCCTGTTGCTGGCAAAGGATTGCTCACTTCAGGACTGGTTACTACATGAATCATGCTGGCTGTGAGGCCTTAGCTCCATGCAAAACGTGGCTCATGCCTTGGCTGCCTAAAATTAATCTCAGACATGGCCAAGCAGGCCCCACAGCACTGCTCAGTGCATGGCATGGCCTCTGTCAGCAAGGATAGTGTCAACATAAAGAAGCCACACCACTGCCCCTGAGCCAAGCTCCCAAAAGCACTTGTCTGTCCTGATGTCTGAACACCAGCCTGTTTTCATAATCAATTTCATTGTGACAGGATGAAGACATCAATAAAACTAGAGAAAAAGTGGGAAAAACCAATGTAATTCTACACAGTTTTCAAAAGACTAAGAGGAAGAATACATCTGGACTAATCCAAAATGCAAACATTATCCAACTGCAATGATTGAAGAAATCAAATTTCCACATGAGCAATAATATAAAAATCAAACTAAATTTTGAAACAGGATATTCTTCAATAGGTGAATGTACGAGTAAACTGTGTTGTATCTCTGAGAAACCTGAGCCTGGATCAAGGTGCAGCTATTTTAGAATAGGCCTCCATCTTGTAACTCAGGCCTGACAGAGCCCTGAACCCTGAAGCTCATGAAAGAAAAAATAAATGAACTCCCCTTGCAATAAACCCCGCCTAGCAACAGCCAATCATCAGATAGCAGGGAGATACCTAAAGTTTCAGGTGTCTTTTCAGGCACTTAAGGTAATTGATAACATCCTGAGACCCTGCAGTTTGGCACATATACCCTAGTGGCTCAGACCCTATACTTAGCCAATCATTTTAAAAGGCATCAACCCCAAAAGCCATCCCACCATCTTTAATAGATCCATTCCTGCCGCTGGATGCACTAATAAATTTTATGAGATGTTCTTTGAATTTCCCGTGGAATGAGATGATTTGCTGAATGGTGCTAGAATGTATAGATTGTCTCTGAAAACCCTATAAAAACCCCCTTCACTGAAGTTGGGACTTTCAACCAGACCCATGGCATCAGTGATAGTTGATCGCCCAAGCCCAGACCTGCAATAAAACTCATGTGTTTTACAATGGTATAGGCCCCTTGGTGGTCTTTGGGGACAATCTAAGTGGGCATAACATATCATACAAAAATTTTATTGCTAAAGGAAATGAGCTCACAAATCACGTGGTCCATTAGCATTTTACACGACATCTTGTTTCAACAGCCTGAACATGCAGATGAATATCTGTGAGATGGGATAACTTCAGTCAGAGTAAAGTTAAGTTTCAAGATAAAGTCTGGGACCTGGCACTGTGGTGTAGTGGCCTAAGCCTCTGCCTACAGTGCTGTAATCCCATGTGGGCTCCAGTTTGAGTCCCTGCTGCTGCACTTCTCATCCAGCTCTCTCCTTTGGCCTGGGAAAGCAGTGGAAGATGGCCCAAGTCCTTGGGCCCCTGCACCCAGGTGGGAGACTCGGAAAGAAGTTCCTGGCTTTGGATTGGCCCAGTTCTGGCCATCTGGGGAGTGACCAGCAGATGGAAGATCTTTCTATCTGTCTCTCTTTTTCTCTGTCTGTAACTCTACCTGTCAAATAAATAAATAAAATCTTTAAAAAAAAAAAAAAACGATAAAGTCTGCCTGATTTTGGACAGGCAGAGTAAGACAGTGAGAAAGAGAGAGACAGAGAGAAAGGACTTCCTTCCATTGGTTTACCCCCCAAATGACCACTACAGCCAGTGCACTGCTGCAATCCAAAGCCAGGAGCCAGGTGCTTCCTCCTGGTCTCCCATGCGGGTGCAGGGCCCAAGCACCTGGGCATCCTCCACTGCCTTCCTGGGACACAGCAGAGAGCTGGACTGGAAGAGGAGCAACTGGGACAGAACCGGCACCCCACCTGAGACTAGAACCCAGTGTGCTGGTGCCACAGGCAGAGGATCAGCCCAGTGAGCCATGGCACCAGCCTGAGTAGTAGTTTTACCATTAATTCACATAGTACAACACATTGAGGACAGAGATCCTACATGGGAAGCAGGTGCACAGTGATTCCCATTGTTGATTTAACAATTGACAGTCTTATTTATGATGTCAGTAATCACCCAAGGCTCTTATCTCAAGCTGCCAAGGCTATGGAATCCTCTTGAGTTCACAAATTCTGGTCTTATTTAGATAAGGCCATAATCATAGTGGAAGTTCTCTCCTCCCTTCAGAGAATGGTATCTCCTTTGATGGCCCATTCTTTCTGCTGGGATCTCACTCACAGAGATCTTTCATTTAGCAACCTGGTTATTTTTAAAGTAACAAGCTGATATAAGTGCATATGAAAATGCAAAGAATCTAGGATAGCCAAAATAACTCTGAAAAAATAATAAAATCAAAGGGATGATTTTTAAGTGTTATAAATTTATACTAATCTAAAGTGTGCTGCTGTCATACAGAAAGCCAGATGACTGGAACACAAAAGAGGTTCCATAGAAGATCCAAACACAAACAGTGAACAGGTTTTCTACAGAGGCACTATTGCAGTGCAGGGGAGAAAGTATAGCATTTTCAACACTTGGTGTTAGCACAATGAGATACTAATTTCCAATAAAATAGCTTCTATTTACAAAATTGAAAATATGCCACAGATCTAACTGTAGTTCTGAAAACTACAATACTTCCAGAAAAAAAAAATCATAGAAGAAATTTTTTTTTTTACTTTAAGTTAGGCAAAGATTTCCTAGATACAAGAAAAAATTAAAATCTATAATTGAGTACAGGGATAATTTGCACTTAATCAAAGTCTAAAACTTCTTTTCTTCAAGACTTATTTATTTGAAAGGCAGAATTACAGAGTGGCAGATGCAGAGAGAGAGAGATCTTCCATCTGCTGGTTCACTCCCCTGATGGCCACAATGACCAGAGCTGGGCTGATCTGAAGTCAGGAGCCAATAGATTCTTCTGAATTTCCCATGTGGGTACAGGAACCCAAGCACTTGGGCCATCTTCTACTGCTTTCCCTGGCTATAGCAGTGAGCTTGATCAGAAGTGGAGCAGCCAGGACTCAAAGTCATACCCATATGGAATGCCAGCACTACAGGCAGCAGCTTTACCCACTATGCCATAGCATGGCCCCAAAAACTTCTTTTCTAAATGTTGTTTAAAGAATGAAAGTCAAAGCAAAAAAAATCCTTGAAAAATATACTATGAGACCAGCTCTGTGGCATAGTGGGTAAAGCTTCTGCCTAGAGTACAAGCGTCCCATATATGCACCAGTTTGTGTACCAGTTACTCAACTTATGATTCAGCTCTGGCCTCAGAATCAGCCCTTAAGGCACACAGATCCAGCTGAAAAGCCCATGAGAGTATTTCAGGCATGGAAAGCCAAGACACTCTGGGGGGAAAAAAAAAACCTAAATGAAAGATCTCCGCAAGTGATATCCCAGTGGAAAGAACGGATCATCAAAGAAGGAGGTACCTTTCTCTGAAGGGAGGAGAGAACTTCCACTTTGACCATGGCCTTGTCTAAATATGATCAGAGTCAGTGAACTCAGGGGGCTTCCATAGCCTTGGCAGCTCATGACAAGAGCCTAGGGTGATTAATGAGGCCATAAACAAGAGTGTCAATTTGTTAAGTCAACAACAGGAGTCACTGTGCACTTACTCCTCATGTAGGATCTCTTTCCTAAGTGTGCTGTACATTGTGATTTAATGATATAACTCGTACTCAAACAGTATTTTTCACTTTATGTTTCTGTGTGGGAGCAAACTGTTGAAATCTTTACTTAATGTATGCTAAACTGATCTTCTGTATATAAAGAGAATCAAAAATGAATCTTGATGTGAATGGAAGGGGAGAGGGAGTGGGAGATGGGAGGGTTGCAGGTGGGAGGGATGTTATGGGGGGGAAGCCATTATAATCCATAAGCTGTACTTTGGAAATTTATATTCATTAAATAAAAGTTAAAAAAAAAGGTCAGGTCTTCCTCTAACACATTTGTGTTAGCCAATTAAAATTTGTTAGATTATTAGTTCAGCTACTTACTATGTTAGTACAAAGAGATAACATAGCATCATGGAATGAATAAGAAAATGAACTTAGGGTGCTGCTATTTTTTCCCTTTTTTCATGGAGGCAGCTGGCAGTTTGAGGAAGAAAAGAGTTTGGACAAGAGTGCAAGCTCTGAACCAGCAAAAGCCAACCCTAGCTGAAAGAGTGATGGTCCACACCAAAAATTCTTGCTTTCCAAAATTCAGAAACAAGCTTCCCAGAAACTGAGATGCCCCAGGAAGAAAAGACAGCTAAAGAATCCAGTTAGGCTGACTCCAATGAGACAAGAAGAGAAACACATTTTTCAACTTGATGCTGGAAGTATGTTCTCCACCTCATGAAGCATCTGTCCAGGGTCTGGTGCCTTCTTGGTAATGTCGGCCATCAAACAGATGCCAGCTGAACTGTAGCCATCATCATTCATTGGCTGGCCCCTACCCTGGTCAGCAGCACTGAAGCCTATACCCTATCCCCAAGCCCTACTTCAACATCCCCAGCTTCTGTAGCTGGATGGACCAGAGAGACTGGTAAGCTAAACTTGAGTGAAGACAAGGCACAATAAAAAGAAATATGGAGAAGTGTGTAATTCAGATTTGAGTAGTAGAGACAACATGTACTTAACTCACCAGTCTTGGTTCCAATCCAGGTCCTACAACATGTTAGTCTGTCACAAGACTTAGAGCCAATTATCTTGCTCCTCAGCATCTGTCTCCTCATCTGCAGAGATAAAACACCGACTTTGCAGAGCTACTATGAAATTTAAATACATATGAAGTTGGCCTTCAGAAAACAGTAATTAAAATTCTTATTTCTTTATTAAGAGCAGTGGCCATTGGAGGGTGAACCAATGGCAAAGGAAGAGCTTTCTCTCTGTCTCTCTCACTGTCCACTCTTCCTGTCAAAAAAAAAAAAAAAAAGACAATCCCAAATGCACGTAGGCAAGAATTAGATTTTACTAGACACAAATCCTACAATATAACTCTGAGAATATAAAAAAATCAAATCTAAATAACATATAGCAGCCACTTTGATGCAGCAAAATATACATGCACATGCAACAGTTGTACAAATTCCCAGCTTAGGAAATCAGAATTATCTAAACAAAACTGATGTTAATAACCAAAATGTATGATGAGTTATGCTTATTTCTTCACCACAATAAAGACCTTCCAGGATGAAATCAATGTCCTCATTTGCTTTCTCTAAGTTTGGGGGTGGTTAGGATCACTTCATTGGCCTCCTGGGGTTTCCAAGGCAACTGTTAGGGTAATTCTCAAAAGGAAAAGAACACCAAGTCTGTGGCAACTACTCTAGAGACACTCATACAGTAATAGACATTATTACTAGAAATGCAGTGCTCTCAACAGCAGCTATCTCCTTTGGATTATTTATTACATTGAAAGCTCTAAGTAGGTAAACTTACACTTCTGCATAAAAAGGAATAATTATTACTACAAGAAACCATCAGAACTCTAAATGGAAAATAAAATTAATTTCATGAAAGTGAATTACAAAACCTAAAGCCCAAATTTGCAGCATAACCCAGTATTATCTTTCCAATAAAAAAAAAAAAAACTTAATTTTCAAGTGTCTAGACCAAAGAGATTCCCACAGCTGCCTCATGTCATCTTTTCCAGGAGTCCTAGGGAGGGAAAGAAATGGCTAAATTATATTCAGAATGTCCTTAGTGTTTCTGTTTATTATCACATAAATTTATGATAGGTCAACTTTCAGTTCAGCATTTCAGTGTTCAGTTGTGCTAGAATATTTCATTTGTGGAGCAGGTATGTACCTAGCAGTTAAGATGCCTGCATCCCATGTCAGAGTCCCTGGGTTTCATTTCTGGCTCTAGAACCTGGCTCAAGCTTCCTGATAATCCAGACCCTGGGAGACAGATAACTGCTCTTGCTACCCACCTAGGAGACCTTGATTGAGTGCCTTTTCTGCTGACCTAACCCCAAGTGTTTAGGCACTCATGGAGTGGACATGAAGAGTTTAGCTCTTTCATTACATTCCTATCTCTTTGTCTCTATGCCTTCCAAATTTAAAAAATGACAGTAATTCTATTTCTGAGCCATTTAATAAAGAATCACATCTAACCATGAACTATAAAGCAATTGAAGTTATAAACAGAATTCTTTTTCAATTTTTTATAAGGTGAACAAATCCCATGCATTTCATATGTACAGATTTAGGAGCATAGTAATACTTCCCACCAACTCTCACTCTTGCCCTTGCTCCCATCTTCCCTCTTCCTTCTCTTCTTAATTTTTCTTTTAATTTTTACAATGACATGCTTTTAAAACTCCACTAAGTAAAGAATTCAATAGATATCAAGTAAGAAAACCACTGTTCTTCAAGAGTATAGACAAGGGCAGTAAACAATATGCACATTTTAAAGTCTCAATTTTGCTAACATATGTATATTTTGTCACAGTAAATTTATAAAATATGTTTCAAGATTTGTACTCCTACACATGCAAACAAAAGTATATAGAATAAACACAGCCTTCTCTACCAGATCACTTAAAGCACTGTAAAAACATATTGTAATTGATTAATTTTTAAAAGAAAACTTCTTAGAATTCCACATTCCTCAACTATCACCAACTTTTCTATTGCCTTTCTTAGTAAAACTGTTTTAAGTTCTCTGAACTTAACCATGTCAGTCAAAATTCTATAGCAACCATCTGTTGAAATGGTTCCTTAACAAATTCAATTATCAGCTACCTGTAAAGCATTCAAGGTCATTGATATAGTGAAATATTTTCTTGCTATGACCCAGGGAAGATACAGTCCCATTTTATTTCCAGAAAAGTTGTCACTGCTAACATTTTTGCAAAAGAAAATGACAAATTTAGTTTACCTTTTTTTAATCCTGATCACATAAACAGTTTTCATCATTCACTTGTAGCAGACTCCTGTATTAAAATCAATTAACTGAGTATTTCATTTAAAAAAACAATGAAGAAAAGCAATTAGCCTACTAATATAGACTGCATCTGTTGGTGAACTAAAGGTAGATATTTCTCGCCTCTGGAAACATTTTTGAGGTAAACTTGATAGGATTTGTTTACAGATAAGAGAGGGGTTGTGAAAGAGAGATTAATCAAGAATTGCACTGTGAGCCAGTGCTGTGGCTCACTAGGCTAATCCTCTGCCTGCAGCGCAGGCAGCCCAGGTTCTAGTCCCAGTTGGGGCACTGGATTCTGTCCCGGTTGCTCCTTTTCCAGTCCAGCTCTTCGCTGTGGCCCAGGAGTGCAGTGGAGGATGGCCCAAGTGCTTGGGCCCTGCATCCGCATGGGAGACCAGGAGGAAGCACCTGGCTCCTGGCTTCGGATCAGTGCTGCATGCCAGCTGTAGTGGCCATTTGGGGGGTGAACCAATGGAAGGGAGACCTTTCTCTCTGTCTCTCTCTCACACTGTCTATAACTCTCTCTCTCTGTCTCTCTTTCTCTGTCTACTCTGCCTGGCAAATAAATAAATAAATAAATAATTGCACTGTGGATCTCAGCACAGCAACTGCAGAAGTTGCCATTAACTCACATAGGGAAAACTACCTAAGGGACAGGTATGAGAAAGAATAACATTAATAATATTTTGGACCTGTTGGGATTTAAATACACAATAGATAATCAAAGAGAGGTCTCAAGTAGGCAGTGTGATATACCGATCTGAAATTAAGGAGGGGTTCCTGGGCTGGAGATACAAATTTGGAAACCATTAGTACAAACAAGGATGTAAAAGTCATTAGAAAGAATATCAAAGATTGAGCTCTACAGCACTTCTGTTTAAAAAGGAGGAGATGAGAAAAAAATCAAAAGAAACAGGCCATTATGGATACACTAGAAAAGCAATAGGAAAACTAGGTGAGTGATAGTTTTAATGCTTATTTCAGAATGTTTATGAGTGATAATGACAGCATTTTTCATTTTTGATTTTTGAATGACAGCTGTTCTAACTGGGGTGAGGGGACTCACACTGTAATTTGTATTTGCATTTCCCTGATGGCAGTGATCCTGGAGTTTTTTCATCTGTCTATTGGCCTTTTTTTTTTAAGATTTATTTATTTATTTCAAAGTCAGAGTTACACACAGAGAGAAGGGGGGGCTTCCAACCACTGGTTTGCTCCCCAAATGGCTGCAATAGCCAGAGCTGAACCAGTCCGGAGCCAGGAGCGAGGAGCTTCTTCTGGGTCTCCCATGTGGGTGCAGGGGCCCAAGGACTTGGGACATCTTCTACTGCTTTCCTGGGCCATAGCAGAGAGCCAGATCAGAAGTGGAGCAGCCAGGACTTGAACCAGCACTCATATGGAATACAGGTATTGCAGGAGGTGGCTTTACCTGCTATGCCACAGTACTGGCCCTATGTTGGCCCTTTTTATTTCATCCTTTGAAAATGCTGGTTCCTGCCTTGGCACATTTTTAACTGGATTATTTTGTTGTTGTTGAGTTTCTGGAACTCCTTATATATTCTAGATATTAATCCTTTATTGGATGCATAGTTTTCAAATATTTTCTCTCATTGTTTTGATTACCTCTTCACTTTGTTAATTATTTTCTTTTTTGTGAAACAATTTCTTAGATTGATGTAATCACATTAGTCTATTGGTGTTTGTTTTATTACTTGTGCTTCTGCTATCTTATTCAAGAATTCACTGCTTAGGCCAATAGCCTTTCCCCTATGTTGTTCATCAGTAATGTGATGGTTTCAGGTACTGGGTTTAGATCCTTGATCCATTGTGATTCTTGTATAGGGAGTAAGACATAGGTTTGATTTTGAACTACAGCAGTGGAAATCCAACTTTCCAAACATCATTTATGGAAGAGACAGAATTCATTTCTAAAATATTTATTTATTTATTTATTTAAAAGACAGAGATACAGGGTGGGGGAGAGATAGAGAGACAGAGAAAGTGATTTTCAGTCTGCTGTTTCTCTCCCCAAATGGGTGCAATGGTCAGGGCTGGGCCAGGTAAAATCCAGAAGCACAGAACTCCTTCTGGGTCTCTCACATGGGCGCAGGGACCCAAGGTGCATTAGAACAAAGGTGGATTGGAAATGGAGCATCTGAGGCTTGAACCAGCACCCAGATGGGATGCAGAAACTGCAGGTGGACGCTTGACATTCTATGCCCCAGAGCCAGCCCAGAAGCAGCTGAATTTTATCAAACTTTGAAGGAAGAACTGATCCCCATTCTTAAATTATTCAAAACAATTGAAAGGGATAAAATCAATCCAAATCTATTCTTTGAGACAAGAATTTGCTCAATTACAAAAGCACAGAGATGCAATAAATAAGAACTACATACCAATATCCATAATGGACATAGATTCAAATAAAATCATCAATAATACATCAATAAGACCCCAAGTAGAATTTATTCAAGTGATTCAGGGGTAGTTCAACATATGCAAATAAATAAATATGTTATTTAAAATCAATAAAATGAAAGATAAAGTCATTTGATTTTCTCGATAGATGCAGAGAACCATTTGATAAAATGACATCCTTTCATAATAAAAACTCTTAAAATTCGGGATAGAAGAAGCATACATTGACACAAAGCAATATATGACGAAACCACAGGCAGCATCATATTGAATGAGGAAAAGCTGTGAGGAATTTCACTAAGTCTGGAACCAAAGATGACCATTTTCATTATTATTTTTTCAGTAGACTTCTGAAAGTTTTAGTCAGGCATTAAGAAAAAAAATGATACAATTTGGAAAGGAGGAATTCCAATTATCCCTGTTTGCAGATAATACAATCCTTTATATACAGGAACCAAAAGACTCCACTAAGAGACTATTAGAACTCATGATAGAATTAAGAAAATTTTCAGGATGTAGATCAACACACAAAAAACCAGTGTCATTCTTATACATGAACAAGTCTCTGCCTGAGAAAGAACTGTAAGATTAGGCCCACTCACAGTAGAAAAAAAAAAGATCCTTGGGATAAATTTAATCAAGAATGTGAAAGATCTCTACAATGAAAATTATAAAACCTTAATTAAAGAAACAAAAGACATAAAAATGGGAAAAATCTCTCATGGTCATAGA
Source organism: Oryctolagus cuniculus (assembly GCF_051225735.1). Taxonomy (NCBI): domain Eukaryota; kingdom Metazoa; phylum Chordata; class Mammalia; order Lagomorpha; family Leporidae; genus Oryctolagus; species Oryctolagus cuniculus. Next base: position 49,607,946 of record NC_142887.1, on the reverse strand, counting down.
ACGGAAAAAGTAATATCATCAAAATGTTCATACTACCCCAAGTAATTGATTGAGTCAAAGCAATCCTAATCAAAATACCAAGGACATTCTTCACAATTATGGAAAAAACTGATTTTAAAGTTCATATGGAAAAAAATAAGACCCCAATTACTCAATTTTAAGCAGAAACGAAGCTGGAGGCATCAGAATACCAGATTCCAAGACATAATGGAGGTCTGCTGTAATCAAACCAGCCTAGGACTGGAACAAAAATAGACATGTAAACAAATGGGACAGAATAGAAACCCCAGAAATGAACACACACATTGACAACCAACTAACATTTGACAAATGAGCTAAAATCACTCCCTAGATGCAAATATTTTGGAAGACAAATGAGGAAGCTATTTTGGAGAAGAGTTTTCTGTTGAGAACAATACTACTGACAGGTTATATTAAATGACATTGAAGAAATGACCTCTAATTTTATAAAAATAACTGTCAACCTGGAGAGAACAAATTTTGAATGGTCAGGGGAGTGGAAATTACTGGAATGAGTTAAGGAGTAAAGGAAAAGGATATTTGAGACAATGCGTAAAGGCAGTCCTTTCACAGTCTTCATTGCTGAGTGATGTAATCATACACAATCTAATTTTACTTTATCTGAGTTTTCTAATCCTTAAATAACAGTTACAAATTATATTGGCAATACTTCAAAGCTTTTAAATTATGAGTAACAAGCAGATCAAGGTACTAAATGATACACATCTAAAGTGAAAGAATAAAATGACTTCTTCAAAATTCCCAAATATGTATTATGTATACTATTTATCATCTTGCTTAGATTTGTAGATACCATAAAATGTTTGAAAATCTTAAAGACTTGGTAATTCTACCCTAGTCAAATATAAAATTTCTTAATCATATTTAAATTTTGAATTACTTAAAAATGATAGAAAAAAGCAGAAAGAAACCTTATTTTGTAATTAAAGATTTGAAAGTTTTATTTGAAGTTTCACTTGAAAAATGTGGTGTGGTACACATTGGTATCCGTAAAATGGGTAATAACATGCATGCAAGATATTCTGAAAAAAACAAGATTCACCTCTTTTTGTGAATAAAGATTCATTGGAAATCAACCACATCTATTTACTTAAATCCCTTTAACTCAGGAACCTCATAGTACAAATGTTCTCAGATGTTGTCACAGGCTTGTTCTAGCTTTACTTGCAGCTTTGTATAGAGAATTATAATTCATTTTTTAAAAATTTTATTTATTTATTTGAGAGTTAGAGTTACAGACAGTGAGAAGGAGAAACAGAGAAGAAAGGTCTTCCATCCACTGGTTCACCCCCTAGATGGCCACTGCAGCTGGAGCTGTGCCGATCTGAAGCCAGGAGCCAGGAGCTTCCTCTGGTCTGCCAATGGGTGCGGGAACCCAAGGACTTGGGCCATCTTCTACTGCTTTCCCAGGCCACAGCAGAGAGCTGGATAGGAAGTGGAGCAGCCGAGACCTGAATCGGCACCCATATGGGCTGCCGGCGCTTCAGGCCAGGGAATTAACCCACTGCACCACAGCGCTGGCCCAAGAATTATAATTCTTAAAAACATAGAGCTGCTGAACACCCAATGAGAGCATTTCAGGCATGGAAAGCAAAGACACTGTGGCAAAAAATGATCTACATGAAGAATCTCTGTGAGTGAGATCCCAGTAGAAAGAAGGGGCCATCGAAGAAGGATGTACTTTTCTCTTAAGGGAGGAGAGAACTTCCACTTTGCTTATGACCTTGTCTAAATACTGACGGGGTTTGTGGACTCAAAATGCTTCCGTAGCCTTGGCAGCGCATGACAAGAGCCTCAGGTGATCACTGACATCATAAATAAGAGTGTCAATTGTTCAATCAACAACAGGAGTCACTGTGCACTTGCTCCACATGTAGAACCTCTGTCCTTAATGAATTGTACTATGAGAATTAATAGTAAAACTTGTCTTCAAACATTACTTTGTACTTTGTGTGTCTGTGTGGGTGCAAACTGGTAAAATCTTTACTTAGTATGAAGTTGATCTTCTGTATATAAAGATAATTAAAAATTAATCTTAATGATGAATGGGATGGGAGAAGCAGTAGGAGGTGGGATGACCTAGGGTTGGGAGGGTGGGTATGGGGGGAAGAACTGCTATATTCCAAAAGTTGTACCTATGAAATTTATATTTCTTAAATAAAAGCTTTCTTAAAAAATAAAGATATAGTGTGTGTTCCCTAAGAAGCTAAAAGGGCCTGATATCTTTCAGACTAACCTTAGCATTTAAAGCTCTGACTTTGAAATTGAATGATGACTATATGTGCTTGAAGATCCTCCCTCTTAGTTCCTTTTCAGTACATGTGGCTCAGGTAATCCCTGAGTGGGAAAAGAGAGTTTTAAATTCTAACTTTTTCAAGTTGGATTGTGGAATTGAGGGTTGCCACTGATCTGAAAATAACTGCAGTGCAGCTGTCATGCTACCACGGATTGTTCAGTACCAGTCAAATCCTGCACTTGGAGACTACATGTATCCAACATTCTCCCTTTGTGTATCTATTCCTTTGGGTATGTGCAGCCATATCTGTCCATCTTTTTTTAAAGATTGGTTTACTTACTTAATTGAAAGGCAGAGTTACAAAGAGGAAGGGGGAAGAAAAAGAGACAGAGATCTTAAATTAAAAAAACAAATACAGCCCCAATGAAATAGATCCACTATGGCCTTCTTTATGAAATGCATTTCTCATTCTCATAAGCTCCATATTTTTCAAGATTTTTACAACTGTTAACCTGTTTCTATTTTCATAGTATGAAAATCATTGGTGTTCATTATTTTCTTTGCTTGAGTTGAGATGCAAATACTTGAAGAAAGAAACTATTATGGCAAATTAGGTGCAGTTTTTATGCTTGAGAGATTTCAGTATGCTGTGTATATTCAAACTGCTACAGCTTCATGCCTCCTGCTTCTGAAGCAGTGTATGCTGAGTGCTTGAGAGAGACTGGAATACATTTGCATGTGTATTTTCATATAAATATGTAACTTCCTTTACACCCTGTGTTGCTAAGTCATGATTCACATGTGTTGTTACTAATAATGGGCCTTGTAATCTTTGAACCATTTGCAAATAATAAATATGTACTGCTGCATATTAGTAATATTTACTTTTCTTATATTTACTTCTCTTTTGTAAAGACTATTTTACATTCTTATGTAATATTTGATGCATACAAAAGAATATAATTGATATGCTGAGATATAAAACACAATAAACTAGCACTCCAAATCACTTAAGATTGGCACTGTATTTGTTTTTGGCAAGTGCTTGTTCTTTTATTATATATATAATAAAATAAATATTACAAAACATATTAATAATATAATAAATATAATATAATTATATAAATATAATAAAATACATTATATATATAAAACCTTGTACATTTGGGAAAAATTCCTTAAATGACATCTGATTTCCTGTTCATTCTACTTTACTGAGCTGGCATTGAAAGGGATCTCAGCATTTATTCAATCCTCCACTACTGGCACTTGTGAAGAGCATTGTGGTTATAAAATGAAAGCAGCATTCCCACCTGAAAACATAAAATGTTGCAAAAAAGGGATCTTTTCTGTAATGGAAACAAGTCTGGGAGACATCTGCTGGAAAGGAATGAAAAGCACAGCGAGCTCCACCTCTTACTGAACTGGGCAGGTTTTGCTTTTGAGTTCCTCGGTTTTCATGAGCTTACAGTGTCAGCAGCAAATGATAACATCAGTCACAACACCCAATTTATATTATATGAATTCATGGTTGAAAGAACTCTGTACAAATAGTTTTGTCAAAATATTGTGGTTGCTACCAAAATTAAGCATCTAAAAATGAAACCATCTAAACCTTGAATTACGTATTTAAAATAAATACTCAGGTGAATTTTTACAAACAGCATTTCAGTTACTCTGGGTAAATACAGTAAATCTCTATAATTCCATAGCATCTGGTTTCAGAGTCAACACAAAGTCAGAAAATTAAACTGCCATGTACACAATATTGAATCCATTCAAGAAACCAGGGCTGCTTGCTATGAGGCAAGTGGTGGGAGCAAGCCAGGAGTGGGGGCAGGGACACATCAGCACCCTGTCCTGCAGCACAGACTTTGGCACCTGGGGAAATCTGGCAGAGCCTGGCAAGCTGAGGCACCCCAGCCTCCAGGACCTGCTGGGAAGCTGAGATACCTTGGCCAGCCCTAGAGTTCTTGGGTCTAATCTCAGAGCTGGACCCCATTGCTGATCTTGATGCCTTCAGTTCCAGCATCTAAGGCAGCCCACAAGGTGGCCAATGGTCCAGGTGACTTCCTGTGTCCCCATGCCAACCCACTTCCCAAAGCCAATGCACCACAAGAAGATAAAAAGATAAAGTTATTTTAAAATGGGCAGTTTTGAGAACAGGTGCAAAGTCACAGCACCATTAAATCACAAACAGATTTAGGTTTGCTCATTGTTTCTCAGTCCTCCCCTTCCTCTCTGCTCCCATGACTGCATATTTTGCCGCTATTCTGATGGGGAAAAATGCAAAATGCCTGTTTTCTCTTTTGTGGTTTGAAGAGTTATTTAGGGCTGGCGCTGTGGCTCACTAGGCTAATCCTCCACCTTGCAGTGCTGGCACACCAGATTCTAGTCCCAGTCGGGGTGCCGAATTCTGTACCAGTTGCCCCTCTTCCAGTCCAGCTCTCTGCTGTGGCCCGGAATGCAGTGGAGGATGGCCCAAGTGCTTGGGCCCTACACCCCATGGGAGACCAGGAGAAGCACCTGGCTCCTGCCATTGGATCAGCGTGGTGTGCTGGCCACAGTGCGCCAGCCACAGCGGCCATTGGAGGGTGAACCAACGGCAAAAGGAAGACCTTTCTCTCTGTCTCTCTCTCTCTCTCTGTCTCTCTCTCTCTCTCACTATCCACTCTGCCTGTCAAAAAAAAAAAAAAAAAAAGAGTTATTTAGAGCCGGACTTGGGATCAAATTCAAGGTTTTCTTTTTCTGTGGAGTGTTTTAGCCATTACATCTACGTGCTTGACTGTGAGCATCACTTTTCCCGGCCTCCCTGAGAGGGTGCAGTTTATTTTCACAAGTACTACTCAGATATTATCTTTCATCATAGAGCACAGCCACTGTTGGCATTCAGCTCATTTTTTTTATCTGTAGACAATAAAATTCATTTGATCTGCCTTCTATATTTGATTTTTCCACTTAGTATGTTTCAAATGATACATTTTCAGCATTTTGTTTGCTTTCCTCCTGCTACAAATTTTACACTAGGACTGGAGGGCCAATCCATGGCAGTTACTCATAAAGCCTCTACTAGACTTCAATAACTGACTGATGTTTTCTGAATTTTTTTTGCCAAGTTGCAGTTTTTCCTCATCCTAAGCCACAAGCCTTCCCATAGGTATCACCACAGTGACACCTAGAAGTTTAACAACAATTTGCTTGAAAATGGGGTGTTTTCAGAATTGGTGACTAATGATGGCACCATTCAAACACAAAAGGGCTTGGGCTCTCTTTCTGTTTCTCTGACCATTTCAGTTACTCAAGTGTATATAAACCCTGACAGTTCATGTGAATGCAAATTCTGTCATTTAGGGTTAGAAGTAAGTGTAGGACTAGATACAGGATGAGTGTTAGGGTTAGTATTAGGACTAGGGTGAGAGCTAGGATTGGTGTTAAGGTTTAGAATGAGTGCTATTATTAAGGCTATTGTTAGGGTTGGGGTTAGGGTAAGATTTAGAGCTAGGTTTATGTTTAGTGTCAGTGTTAGTATTAGGCTTATGGCAAGAGTCGGGGCTAGTTTTAGGATTAGGGTTCTGTTAAGTCTAGGCTTAGGTCTAGGTTAGATTAAAAGCCATGGTTAGGGTTATGATTAGGGCTAGGCTTAGGGTTAGGGCTACACATAGAGTTATGTTTAGCTTTAGGGTTAGAATAAGGATTAGGTCTAGGACTAGTGTTATATTTAGGATTAGATTTGTGACTAGAGTTATAGATAGGGTTAAGACTATTGTTAGGCCTAGGGATAGAGCTAGGATTAGGGATAAGTTTAGGTGTAGGGTTAGGGATAGAGTTAGAGCTGTGGTTTTATATACATTATATATATATATAATATATATATTTATATATGGTTATAAATGTATATGGTTATAAATGGTTATATATCTATGTATAATATAGAGTGAGAGCTGTTATATATAATATACAGTTATAGTTGAAGTTAGGGTCATCATCACTAGGATGAAGCTTAGTCTTTGGTTAGCATGATGGTTAGTTTAAGGCTAGTGTTAGATATAGCATTAAAATTAGCTTCAGGACTATGTTCAAGTTCACACTGAATGCTAGTTTGTTTTAGGGTTAGGCCTAAGCAGAAGGATAGGATTAGTGTTGGGGAGAGATTTAAAATTAGTTTAAGATTAGGGTTATATTTAGTTCTATGGTAAATTTTAGAGTTAGAGCCAGAGTTAGGAATATGGTTAGAGCTCATGTGATAGTTAAAGTTAGGACTATGGATAGGTTTTAGGCCAGGGTTAGGGTTAGGGTTAAGGCAGGGTTAAGTTTAAGTTTTGGTATTAGTGTTAGGGTTAGAGTTGGGGCTCATATTAGGATTAAGGTTAATACTTGAGTTATTAAGGCTAAAGTTAGGGATGGAATTAGAGTTTAGATCGGGTTAAAGCACCATGTTGGGATACAATTAGGATTTTGGCTAACTATAGAGTTAAGGTATGGTTATGGTTAAGATGAGGGCCAAATTTAGGGTTAATGCTTTGTCTAGGGATAGACCTAGTATTAGGCTTCAGAATTGGTTTAGATCTAGGATTAGGTTTAGGGTTAGGGTTAGGACTAAGGCTAGGGCTGGGGCCAGGGTAAGGATTAGGGCTTGAACTAATGTTATTAATTTGGTTTATTTTTTATAGAATGAAAAGCAGTAAAGACATAGTAATATGAATAGCAATCATATTTTTAAAAATTCCTCCTAATAAATCTCATGTTGATTCTGAAACCGAGGTGAAAGACTGGAATTTAGGTGGATCTACAGAACTGGACACAGAGACAGACCATATCATCCCAAACTGGCTACTGCCTAAAAATTGGTGTTCAATTCCAAGTTTTAAAGGACATTTTAAAACTAATCAATGGCAGAGACACCTAGATTAACATATCCCAACTATAATTAAACTAAGGAGAGAATTACTTGGTTACTTCCCAAGAATCTTTAGTAAACTGATTTTAGTTGATCTTTCTTAATATTTGCTCTTCATTATGGTAGTTCAGTTATTTCCTTATGAACTAGAAAACATTTGTTGAACCAGATAAACTAGAAAAGATAATATAAGGGCAGTTCAAAAGGTTTGCAGAAAAAGGACTTAAAAGTTGTTTATTTTGTGAATTTTTTAATCTATGCAGTTTTCTCAAAATAAACATTTCCATGAACTTTTTGAAGCATCCTCATACATCTTAAGATACTCTTCCAGAATGATACATCAACTCCACTGACTCATGTTACACATCCACAGGAGTGGAGATGCAATCTGTAGGTTGTATCATCTTGATGTTTCTGTATGCCTCATACCACACAAAGAAGATCCCTGTCTGTCTCTGACAAGATAATATTAATCTTGTTCTCCAAGTGGGCACCCAGAATATCACAAAGGTCAGAAAGAAAGCCTCATTCAGTGTTACTGTGTTCACAGAGGATGGCATTTATTCCTTAGGAAGTAGCATCCAGACCATCATAATGGGACATCCCACCCATGAGGTACAGGTCTGCTTCCACATCCTGCAGGATTCTGCTCCCAGAACCAGCACACAGGGCCACAGCTTTGACTCATGATGCTAAGGTCCTTCCTACCCCAAGAGCTAATATGAGTTAGTTTGAGGTGTCTTTTGATTCACTCAATCATGGTTGCCAGGGCAACAGATTCATCCAGGGTGCATGATCAACCTATTCCAGTATGTAGAGCAAAGGCTTCTGCAGTGACACAATTTCAGTTCTCTGGTAAAGTTATCTGTTTTGAGAGAGCTGAGCCACCACCTGTATCAAAGACTTCTCAGTACAATTCAGGCTGATCCTTGTTTTTCTTCTCATCAATCCTAGCAGAAAAAGAAGTGACAGGAGCACCTTCAACTTCTCTCACTGCAGACACAACTTTGTCCATATCTTGGGTATGCTTAATGTTGAATTGTACTCAGTGGTTCCCTCTATAGGATAGCCATGAGCTTTGGAAGGATATATATGCCTGGATGTGTAGGCTCCAAGCCCTTTGGAAAACCAGTTTTTCAATCCCTGGGGTGCAGCATCATAGGCTGTGTGAAGAGAGTAGATGCCAACTCTGTTCTCCAAAGCCCAGAACACCGGGCGCTCCTTTCAGGACATCCAGGTAATATGCTTTATGTGTAGGAAGATAGGTGGAAGGCAGGAAAAGATGAGATCTGCCTTCTTATGCAGAGCCTCCTCCATCACCTGCTCAGTCAAGTCATTGGTCAGGAAGAGTGTATTTATAGTTTGTGGTGGGCTTGGTTCCACCAGCAATCCAACATTGTCCCAACTCTCAGCAGAAGACAGGGATGCAAAGTCATTCAAGGAGGAAATGAGAGTCTTCAGACCCATGAAGGAACAGGAAGAATTGCAGTTCAGAGATTACATAAACCAGACTGTCATGGGGACCAGGAGTAAGCAAGATGACAACATACAGCAATTTTTGGACAAAACTCAATTTGAGTCCAGGTACTTCTCCATAGCCTTTAATCTGTCTTTTTACATTGGCTTTTGTTTTCTAAACATCATTTTTCAAGTTGTTGTATATTTGGATTGCAGAACAGTTTGTAAGATGAATTTTTAACGTGCATTGCTAAAAATGTTCTGAGTGAAGCTAATTATCAACTTTATTAAGGAGGATTGCTTTCTGTCCACCTAGTGTAAAAATGAAATCGAGTAATGAAAAAAATGAGTTTACAAATTTAAAGGCAAAGAAACAGAAAGATCTGAAATTAGACCTGATAGAAAATGAGGAGTCCAACAAAAATCCCATTATGTTGATTTAAGACATGGCTGGCCTGTACTAATACCATATACAAATAAAAAAGAAGAATGAATGCTGCAGGATTCATTTGAGATTCATCAAATGTGAGGTATTATTTGAACAGCTACAAAGAAGCATTCAAGATGGAGAAGGAACTATAGTCTAAAGGTCATGGAAGACGTTCATACTGGAAAGAGAAGTGTCTGATTACAAATGGCAAAATCAGTCAGGCAGAATCAGAGATTGGGATGAATGGGAGATTAGAGGGAATACCTAGATGGGTAATGTTAAGGAGAATGCAGATGGCTTCAGGAGAAAAATACAAGAAACCATCAGTAGAGTTATGATAGAAACAGAGAGGAATTACCAGGGGAAAATCATATATAGTACTTTCAAATATGACAAAGAAAAACATTTAAATGGGCATTATGCATTTAGTGTAGTGGTTATGATGCTTTTTTTTTTTTTGACAGGCAGAGTTAGACAGTGAGAGAGAGAGAGACAGAGAAAGGTCTTCCTCCCATTGGTTCACCCCCAAATGGCCACTATGGCTGTCACACTGTGCCAATCTGAAGCCGGAAGCTAGGTGCTTCCTCCTGGTCTCCCAAATGGGTACAGGGGTCCAAGCACTTGAGCCATCATCCACTGCCTTCCCAGGCTACAGCAGAGAGCTGGACTGAAAGAGGAGCAACCGGGACAGAACCGGCACCCCAACCAGGACTAGAACCTAGAGTACTGGTGCCGCAGGCTGAGTATTAGCCTAGTGAGCCACAGCACCAGCCTATGATGCCTATTAAGATACCCTAGTTCTACTTTAGAGTGCCTGGATGTGACTTCCAGAATCAATTAACTAGGCTTCTATCACACCTCTGAGAGACTGGGACTACATTTCTGGCTCTTGTATTCAGTCTTGGCCCAGGACTGGCTGCTGTGGGTGTTGAGGAATGAATTAATGCAAAAAAGTGTTCTCTCTACCTATATGTCTCATTCTTCCTAGCTCCCTTTCTCTTGAAGATAAAACTAGTTTTTAGACATGACAAAAGTTTCAATTAATGCAATGATTAGAGAATAGCCTTTGGCTCTGACTATAATTTATGTTACTGGTAAGGGTTTCAGGGCTTCAATTAAGCCTAATTTGAGTAGGTTAAAATTCAAATGTATAATAGAATGATTTGCCTGAAAATATAACATTAAAAAGTGTCTGTGCAACCTACATTAATAGACTGAGAGAAATGAAAGGAGAATTATTTAAGGCCACACAATAGATTCTGTCCTCCACACATTCCTGGTCTTATCTATATATAAGTACAGGCTCCAAAAAGCTCTCAAAGATCATACTGTTTTAGCAATTCCAAAATAACCTAAATAACCAGTTTATGCTTTTTTTAAAAATTTGATGTAGAGTTAGACAGTGAGAGAGAGGTCTTCCTTCTGTTTGTTGGTTAAGCCCCCAAATGGCAGCTACAGACGGCACTGTGCTGATCTGAAGCCAGGAGCCAGCTGATTCCTCCTGGTCTCCCATGCAGGTGCAGGGGCCCAAGCATTTGGGCCACCCTCCACTGCCTTCCTGGGCCACAGCACAAAGCTGGACTGGAAGAGGAGAAACCAGGACTAGAACCCAGATGGGTTCTAGTGCCCATATGAGATACTGGCACCACAGGTGGAGGATTAACCGACTAAGCCATGGCACTGACCCCTGTTTATGTTTTAACACTAGATAATTCTTGGCTCTGCAGCATATTGAGTGTTTATTTCCAGGCTTGAACTAAAACACTATGCACAACATCATCTTTATGACTCATAAAGGTTCTGTTTCAGAATACATCTCATAGGTATTTAGCAAATTTCCTCTTAATTTTTAATTTGAAATGTAACAAATATGTCTTTTTGCTATAGCATCAGAAAGACAAGAGACTGTCTAAAGCCATACAACCCTGAACCTCCCACCCCCAATCTCATCTGATCTTGGAAACTAAGATGGGTCAGGCCTGATTAGTACATGGATGGGAGAAAGACAAGATACTAATTTGCTCTCAGCTTACATGGCTCTATTGTCTTATAACCATGCCAACTTTATCTTGTTCATGTGCATTCTCTAATGATGAATGTTGTGTTTGCCTTTCCATTTTAATTAACAAATTTTCATAAAAGTCCTAAAGCACAATGTAAAATGAGCTGAGGAATGATGAAGTAAGCAAGTTACTGAGATATATTAATTTATCTGGTCTTAGAAACATGTAGACATGTGGAAGTCAATAGATCTATGCCTGGAAGAGAAAATGAAAGAAGGTGGTAGTGAGAGAACTGGTCAGGATTGTACCTACATTCTACTGTGCAAAACAAGATTATGATAGAAATGTATACAGAAAAACAGATATATAAGCTGGAAGAACAAAAACAATAAACCTCCCTCTGCAAAAATAGTGTTTCACCATGATTACAGGCTGGAAAGACATTCTTGAAAGGACACTCACAATTTATTAATTGGTATGATTAAACACAACTTAGTTTCATGAAGACATTCATTTGCTACTGATTTTTTAAAAAATTTAAGTTAGTAAAGATAATATAATTTTAAGAATTATTACCCAAATTAATTACAGAATTCCAAAGAAAGATCCTAATCCCTGGACCAGACTCAGTGGACATTTGTGCAATTGCTTGCCCTGGAGGGAACCAGATCATTTTTAAACCAGAAATAATTTTTTATTATTGTTACAGATCCTATTTTTTAATCTTCTGTGTTACCAGGTGTGGGTATAAATATCAAAGAAATTATATATCTATCTTGGGATGGGAAAATGAGGGAGGGATATGTAAAAGAAGGAGGGTCTTACTTTTCCTGGTCCTCAGACCAGCAGGAAAAGAGGGGAGACACCAGAGTCTTCCTTTCCCCCCACGGTCCCTCTCTTGTCTGTTACCAACTAAGGAAGTAGTAGAACCCCCTGTTGCTGCTAAGTGATCAGGAAAGAAACCTGGGGAGAGAGGAGTCTGAGCTCTTGGTTAGAAGAGGAAAGGACTTGTGGAAAGTTAGTTTTCTAGGCTTATTGGCATTTAGCTTCCCAGGAAAGGGGTCAGAGCTCCATGACATTGGTGGTGGTGGTAGGAGGGGGATCAGGAAAAGCATCTGGCCTAATTCAAAACACTATTAGAAAATCCCCCCTTTCTTGGGAGAGAGGGGTTGGGTGGCTTTCTTAAGTGAGCCCCTCAGAGCTTCCCCTAGGCTACAGTTAAGGTGATTTTAAAGTGCAAGGACAGAAAAGAAAAATCCAAAATGCAATATTTTTCATCACATGCCAAAAACAGGACAGAGGAAAGGAGTGGCAGGCCTAGGCCCCTCCAGATGTCCCCTGGGGGTTACCCCTCAGCCCACCTTAGAATGGTGCTGGGTAGAGGAGATACCTGGGTTCTAATCTCTAAATAGGGGAGACTCCAGCCTCTTCACAGAGTCCCTTTCATTTTTTATTCTGATTAGCCATTTTCAACTGACAAATGAGAGAAATCCTGATCTATCAGCAAACAAAAAAAGAGTACTTCAGTTTATATTTAGAAACATTTATGTCATTTGCTTTACCCCGTTTATACTTAACAGCAATACCTAGATGTCTTAAGAAACTGAGATAGTATATAACAATACCTAGATGTCTTAAGAAACTGAGATAGTATATAACAATACCTAGATGTCTTAAGAAACTGAGATAGTATATAACTAAAGTTATAATTTCTTTTCACTACCCCAGAGTCAGTGGATGACTTGCTATGTCTCAGGCAAATGAACCCATTTGAAGTTGCTGTAGCAGTTCCTCCAGGCAGTTTGGGGAGTGTTCAGCAGCAACATTTTTTTTTTTTAAAGATTTATTTATTTATTAGAAAGGAAGAGTTACAAAGAGGCAGAGGCAAAGAGAGAGAGAGGTCTTCAATTGGCTGGTTCACCTCCCCGAAATGGTCACAACTGCTGGAACTGGGCCAATCCAAAGCCAGGAGACAGGAGCTTCTTCGGGGTCTCCACATGGGTGCAGGGGCCCAAGGACTTGGGCCCTCTTCTACTGACTTCCCAGGCCACAGCAGAGAGCTTGGTTAGAAGTGCAGCAGTCACTCAAACCAGTGCCCATATGAGATAATGGCACAGCAGGCAGTGGTTTTACCAGCTATGACTCAGTGCCAGCTCCTTAAAGCTACGATTTTGAAAATTTTTCCTATGAAAGAAAACTCAAAAGAATGATTCTGATTCATTGTACTTAATACACAGAATATAATTTTAACCTTAGTTAAAATTTTCATATTTTGGCTGACACTCACTGGTTGCTGGTGTTTTGAATGACCTATGAATAATGGTGTTTGCATGGGAGTTTCAGGAGCCCACTGAAAGACAATGACAGAAGGCAGACCTCACTGACAGCTCATGAGGAAACATGTAACCATCGACTGTGAACAACTGAATTCTATTTCCAAGAAGCCTCCACCCAGTCCATCTGTAGAGTTATAGAGGAAAGGAGAGACAGAGAGAAAGGTCTTCCATCTGGTTCACTCCTCAAATGGCCACAATGGCCATTGCTGGGCCAATCCTAATCAGGAACAAGAGTTCCTTCTGGGTATCCCACATGGGTGCAGAGGCCCAAGCACTTGGCAAATCTCTACTGCTTTTCCAGGTCACAGCATAGAGCTGGATGAGAAGAGGAGCAGCCAGGACTAGAAATCATGCCCACATGGGATGCAGGCACCTGCAGTGGTAGCTTAGCCCACTACATCACAGCCCCAGCCCCATTCAGAGATCTTTTAAGTGGCCATTTCTTATTCAGTCTTAAGGAGGTCAAGCAGCATTATAGTAAAACAGCTTTTTCTTTTGTAGTTTCCAAATACAATTTATTTATTTTAGAAAATAAGTGCTAAGGGGCAATAAGAATAGAGCTCTGATCACAATTGCTGTTTAGTCCAGACCTGTAAAAGAACCAAGTTAGAAAACAATTTCTTGGGCTGGCACTGTGGCACAGTGGGTTAACACCCTCTCCTGAAGTGCCGGCATCCCATATGGGTGCTGGTTCTAGTCCTGGCTGCTCCTCTTCCAATCCAGCTCTCTGCTATGGCCTGGGATAACAATAGAAAATTGCCCAAGTCCATGGGCCCCTGAACCCATGTGGGAGACCCAGAAGAATCTTGTGGCTCCTGACTTTGGATTGGAGCAGCTCTGGCTGTTGCGGCCATCTGGAGAGTGAACCAGCAGATGGAAGACTTCTCTCTCTGTCTCTAGCTCTCTGTGTAACTCTATCTTTCCAATAAATAAAATAAATCTTTTAAAAAAATAAGAAAGCAATTTCTCAGGGAAGAGATATCTGACTACAAAAGGGAGAGCTCTCTTTCTTTCTATTTTATTTAATTTTTTGCAAATCAGAGTTACACACAGAGAGAAGGAGAGGCAGAGGGAGAGTGACAGGTGTTCCATCCACTGGTGCACTCCCCAATTGGCTATAACAGCCAGAGCTGTGGTGATCTGAAGCCAGGATCCAGGAGCCTCTTCCAGGTCTTCCACATAGGTGCAGGGGCCCAAGGACTTGGCTGATCTTCTACTGGCTTTCCCAGGCCAGAGCAGAGACATGGATTGGAAGTAGAGCAGCCGGGACTCAAACTGGCACCACACCACAGCACTGGCCCCAGGGAGAGCTCTCTTAAATGCAATGTTCAGGGGTCAGCATTGTAGCATAATGGGTAAAGTCACCTCCTATGTTGTCAGCTACTCCACTTCCAATCCAGCTCCATGCTATTGTGCTTGGGAAAGCAGCAGAAAATGATCCAGGAATTTGGGCCCCTGAACTCATGTGGGAGACGTGGAAAAAGAAGCTCCTGATACCTGGTTTTGAACCAACCCAATCCTGGTCATTATGGCCAATTGGGGCGTGACCCATGGATGGAAATTCTTTCTGTCTCCCTCTCTCTCTGTACCTCTGTCATTCAAATCAATTAAATCTTTTGAAAGCAAAACAAAACAAAAAAACCAATGTCCACTAACAGCTGAACAAAACATTAAAAGAGATATTACCTGGTACCACCATGTACAAGTTTGATACTTACCAAATACATTTCCCTAGATTTCAGTTGGAATTTTAATCTGGTTTCTGCCAGTCTGAAACTCCTTAGGCCAATGACACCAGGTCAACAACTAGTTGCTCAGGTTATTTCTGATTCAAAGAAATATTCAGGAAGCAGCAAGACAGCTCACAGGGGTGATTTGTACCGGGGGCTGCTTTGCCTACTCTGGACTGTACTCCCTTCATGATTGCTGTATCTGTCTTTCAAAATGAAATAAAATAAAATAAATATTTAAGATAAATTGAAAAAGCCAGAATCATGGAGTAAATGAACCTTAAGCACCAGAACAGTGGTGCTTCTAATACAAAAGTATTAGAGGTTAAAGCATGAAATATGGATATGCCATGTAAGGTAATTATAAAAGAGATGTATATACTTGCTGACCATTCCAATAAGAGAAGAAACTCTAAAATAAAGGTACTACAGATAAATGACATTTTAGAGTAATAAAAGGGTCAATCAACCTGGATAAGATTAATTCTAGATATGCATGCATCTAACAAATAAGCCCAACATTAAGTGAAAGAAAATGACAAAAATCATAGAGAAAAGACTGGTCAAGACTAGTATTAGGAAGGGGCACTGTGGCATAGGGAGTAAAGCCACCAATTGTGGCACTCATTCGAGTTCTGGCAGTTCTAGTGATCCAGCTCCTGGCTAGCCCACCCTTTCAAAAGATTTATTTATTTATGTGAAAGAGTTACAGAGAGAGAGAGAGAGAGGTCATCCATCCACTGGCTCACTCCCCAGATTGCCAAAATGGCTGGAGTTGGGTGCAGGGGCCCAAGGACTTGGGCCATCTTCCACTGTTTTCCCAAGCCATAGCAGAGAGCTGGATCAGAATTGAAACAGCCAGGACTCAAATAAGGACCCATATGGGATGCTGGCACTGCAGGCATTGGTTTTGCCTACTGCGCCACAACACTGGCCAGCTTTGTAGCGATTTTGAAAGAAAATCAGCAGAGGAATGCCTCTCTCTCTCTCTCTCTCTCTCTCTCTAGTCCAGCATTAGATATAATAATTCTTAAAAAATTAATATTAGGAGACAGAAATATGTCACTTAATAATGGACAGAACAGGTTTGCAATATATTGGAAAGGATAAAGCAACTTGACCATGTACTTGAACAAAAGAATACACATTCTGTTCAAGTACTCACAGAACATGGTCTGCAGAAGACCTTTTGCTAGATCACAAAAGAACCTCAATAAAATTAAAAGAATAAAAATAAAAAAGGACATCCTATGACCACAATAGATTCACCTGGAATATCAGTAACAGAAGAACATTTGAGAAGTGCACAATATGTGGAAAATAGGAACACACTCCTAGGAGCTACAGAAACAAATCACAAAGGACAATAGAGAATATTGTGAAATGATTGGAAGTGAAATGCACATAAAAAAGGTAATGGGATACAGTTGAAGCTGAGATTAGAGGAGGCTCAGTCTCTCCATTCCTATAGCTTTATAAAATGGGAAGTTGTGACCACTTTAACTTTGCTATTCATCATTATGTAGGGTCTTGAAAGTTTGTAAACAATTTGTCAGTATCTGCCAAACACTTTATTAGTTCCACCAGAGGGCCAGCAGGGGGCAGCAAGCCACCGCTAAACAGTAAGCTTTGCACCAAAACTCACCCTGGAGGAGTCAAGCACAGGCTTGCTACTACCAGTGATGTATGCACAGCACCTGCAGGAAAACAAGAGCATTTTTCCCTCAAGACTGAGCTAAGATATGATTGCAGCTTCTGGAAGACTTGGGCAGTTTCCACATGTAGGTAAAGATGCTGAACATGAACCTGATGGCTTAGGAGAAAATATTTTCTTGTCCATGATGTTTCTCATTTTTAGAAAACATTTCATGGGGCAGCACTGTGGCATAGTGTTACCGGTAAAGCCACCACTTGCAGTGCCGGCATCCAGTATAGGCATCGGTTTGTTTTCTGGCTGCTCAAGTTTCGATTCAGCTTTCTGCTATGGCCTGGGAAGGCAGTAGAACATGGCCCAAGTCCTTAGGTCCCTGCAACCGTGTGGGAGACCTGGAATAGGTTCTGGCTTCTGGCTTCAGATTGGTGTGGCTCCAGCTGTTGCAGTCATCTGGGAAGCGAACCAGTGGATGGAAGACCTCTCTCTCAAACTCTCTCTGCCTCCTCTCTGTGACTCTCCCTTTCAAATAAACAAATTTAAAAAAAAATTTCATTTGAAAACAGATACTGATTAAGAGACAGAGGGACACACACACTCACAGATAGAGAGAGAGAGACAGAGGGAGAGAGATTGTCTTTGCATCTGCTGGGACCGGCCAGGGCAGTCAGAAGCCAGAATCTTATTCTGAATCCACCACGCTGGCAACAGAGAGATAACTATTGAGCTTGCTGCTCACCTGCTTGTGTATGAACAGGAAGCTGGATCAGAATCAGTACTGGGACTTGAACCCAGGTACCATAACATGGAATGTGGGTCTTTTCACTACCATGCCAAATGCTTTTTCCCTGAATGTTTACCTCATTTTCTGAAATGCTTCCAGGTGAGTTATTCTGTGTTTCTTCATATAAAGTTTAAGGAAGAGTCATGTATCCATTATTGAGTGTTTTAATGGGATGGAGCTATATCATGCTGTGATATTTCTACAGATTCAGGAGGGCTTGGGGAAGAAATCCCAACATAGATTCAGAGAGTGTCAGACAAAAACAGTGTGAAAATATACATAGTGTATCCGAACATTGCAATACGGACTTGGTGGTCCTGCATTGAAGCCTGAGGGGAAAAGAAGAATCTGACCTCCTGCATTCATGCTTTCATTAATTCTATATCATTCTCTTCTACACAACTTCAATGTAGTTGTAAATGTCTTCTAAAGCAGAGATGTTAAAACTCATGTTATGCTCGGTTTAGATATATTATTTGTACCCAAACCACAATCTATTATTTTCTTACTTTCCTGAATTTATTAAAAGCAAACTTTCAAATAATATATTTAATATAATACTGAGTGTATCTCATTTACGTTTGTGAGAATCTCCCTGTTTAATTGACAATTTTTTCAAAGAAAAATCAGTTTTCCCTCTTCTAAGTAGAGAAAGAGACTTGTGAGGGAAAATACCTCAACAAAGTTAGCTGGGCTGGAATTTGGCACAACAATTAAGCTGTCACTTGGGACACCCACAGTTAGCTACAAGAATGCCTAGGACAGAGTCCTGGCTCTTCTAATCCCATCATCTTGCTAATGTTTGCCCTTGGAGGCTAAGCCACTCAGGTCCATGCCAGCCATGAGGGAGACCTGGAATGAGTTCTTGGATCCTGGCTTTGGCCTCACTCAGCCCCAGACATTCTGGGCATTTGGGGAGTGAAACATCAGATGGATCATCTCCTCTGTCTTCTCAGTCTCTCTGGCATTCTAGTAGAAAGTTAATTTAACAAACTAGGGGAATGGGATTTAGCATAGTGATTGGAGCACTGCTTGAGATGCCTACATTCTATGTCAGCATGCCTGGGTTTCAAGCACCATCTCGGCTCCTATGCAGAATAATCCCCCCAAACTCATTGGCAATGTTGTTATAGAACCCCCTAACCAGGACCTGCCCCATGGCATAGCGGATAAAAATCACTGCCTGCAGTGCTGGCATACTATATGGGCACCACTTTGAGTCCCAGCTACTCCACTTCTGATCCAGCTCTCTGCTTTGGCCTGGGAAAGCAGTGGAAAATGCCCTAGGTCTTTGGGCCCCTGCACCCACATGGGAGACCCAGAAGAAGCTCCTGGTTTCAGATCAGTGCAGCTTCAGCCATTGCAGCCAATTAGAGAGTGAACCAGCAGATGGAAGACCTCTCTCTCTCTCTCTCTTACTCTCTCCCTCTCCCTCTCTGCCTCTCCTTCTCTCTCTGTGTAATTCTGAGTCTCAAAGAAATAAATAAATCTTTAAAACAGAAACAAAAAATAAAACAAAAAGAACTCCCTAACCTATATGTGCTTGCACAACACACAGTAAGCCAATCACTGACACTGAGTGATGGTAGTTTGAGGTGTTTATGGCAAAGTCCAAAGTAAGGAGATGAGAACTTTTCACTTAATTTCAGGGCTCCCCAAGAAGTTAGAGGTAAATGTTTTTATAGATTAAAATTGAGGCTGACAGGTGCATGTTGAGCTTTGTCCAAGTTCCCGATTGTTCAGTGGTGCTTGTGATCTTCCTTTTATTGGTGGTGATGACATGTTCTTTAGGGAATTTTTATGATGTACAGGTGAGCTTAATTTGTCTGGGGTTTATGTGTAAATGGTAGTTATTTACTTCCCAGACTTGGATTTTTCTTACCTGATCTGAAACTTCCCTAAATAATCCTTTCCAG
Organism: Oryctolagus cuniculus; assembly: GCF_051225735.1. Classification (NCBI taxonomy): domain Eukaryota; kingdom Metazoa; phylum Chordata; class Mammalia; order Lagomorpha; family Leporidae; genus Oryctolagus; species Oryctolagus cuniculus. The sequence continues at coordinate 49,588,463 of NC_142887.1, read as the reverse complement.
ACAATTTTGGCTAGCAGGGTTTTATCTATTGCAGAAACAAATGACTTCTTTTGTCCAGTGATTACTAGCTTGTGAGGCCAGCTGTATCACTCCCTTTTTTAAAAAAAAAGATTTATTTATTTACTTCAGAGGCAGAGTTTACAGACAGGGAGGGAGAGAGATAGAGAGAGAGAGAGAGAGAGAGAGTCTTCCATCAGTTGGTTCATTCCCCAAATGGCCACAATGGACAGAGCTGAGCTGATCTGAAGCCAGGTGCCAGGAAATTCTTTCCACATGGATGTAGAGGCCTAAAGACATGGGCCATCTTCTGCTGCTTTCCAAAGCCATTAGCAGGGAGCTGGATCAAAAGTGGAGCAGCTGGGACTAGAACCATCCATATGCGATGCTGGCACTGCTGGTAGAGGCTTAGCCTACCATGCCACAGCATTGGTCCCAAATTTTTTCGATACCATACAGGCAAGAAAGCTTTGGGCTAAGAGACACAGACAAGAGGCTGAGCCTTGATTTTGTATTATGGAAGTTTTGGTTTAATTGCCCCAATTTCTTGTTATTCCTCAAACCTCAGAGAAAAGGAACAATGACTGTCTGACTGGGGTATTGTAAGAATGAAAGGAGACAAAGTTTTAGGTATTTCTTTTATTAGCTATTTATTTACAAAATAGTGAAGTTAACAGAGAAAGAAAGAGAGACAGAGTTTTTTCATTGCTGGTTCACTTCTCAGATGGTTGCATAATCCAGGGATTGATCATGACGAAGCTAGGAGCTTCTTCAGGGTGTTCCACATGAGTGGTAGGGGAACAAGTACTTGAGTCACCTTCTGCTGCTTTTGCAAGGCCATTAGCAGGGAGCTGGATCAGAAGTGGAGCAGCTGTGACTCTAACCAGCATCCATATGGGATACTGAGTAGAAGTTGGCAGTTTTACCTAATACACTACAACGCCAGCCCCTGTAGGCGTTGCTTCAGATAAAGTTTCTAGTCTTGGGTTTAGCTGTAGAGATCCTCTGCATTATGAGAAGGATTGCACAGCCAGTTTCTGTGCAGCTTTTTTTTTTAGATTTATTTATTTATTTGAAAGGCAGAGTTACAGAGAGGCAGAGGCAGAGAGAAGTCTTCCATCTGCTGGTTATCTGTCCAGATGACTTCAATGGCAGAAGCTGAGCCAATTCAAAGCCAGGAGCCTTGGAGCTTCTTCCAGGTCTCTCACACAGGTGTAGGAGCCCATGTACTTGGGCCATCTTCCACTCTTCTCCCAGGCCATAGCAGAGAGTGGATTAGAAGTGGAGCAGCTAGGACTTGAACCAGTGCCCATATGGGATGCTGGCACTGTGGCATAGCAGGTAAAGCCCTTGTCTACAGTGCCAGCATCTCATATGGGCACTGGTTCAAGCTCCAACTGCTCCACTTCCAATTCAGCTCTCTACTATGACCTGGGAAAGCAGAAGAAGATGGCCCAAGTCCTGGGGCCCTGTACCTGCTCAGGATACCCAGAAGTTCTTGGCTCCTGATTTGGATTGGCCCAGCTCCAGCCATTGTGGCCATTAGGGGAGTGAAACAATGGATGGAAGATCTCTCTCTCTCTCTCTCTCCCTCTCTCTCTCTCTCTCCTTTTCAAATAAATAAGTAAATAAATAAATCTTTTTAAAAAAGATTTAGCCTGCTACAGGTTTATTGAATTTCAAGTCCCATTTGCAGTTGCCGTAGCAAGGTCAGACCCATGGGCTTTCTATGACATGGAATGGGTGTTCCCCCCTCTACTAAAGGGACATTGGTCAGATCTAGCTGTTCAATATCATAAAATTATTCACACATATGTGTCCCAGAGCGGTCTCATGGCAAGGTGACTGGATTAAACATTATAGCTTCAAAGTAACATTTTGGTTATCAAATACTATGGCTTAATATCTCCCAGAGAGCCCAAAATGAGGCAGTAACCTTTGCTCCAGGAGTGGACGCACACACAGTGAGTTGTATGTATTGTGCTGGGTTGGCCAAAAGTGAGCTACTCTGCGTCCTGCAGTACACAAGTGACTGTTATTCTGAGACATATCAGCCAACCTCACTTGGCAATGCCCAGATCAATCTTACAGCATCGGTAATTTTATTTTTCCAAAGTTTGAATTAGTGCTCTGCATCCTAATCCCAGCTTCTCAGGAACAACAATGTCAAAGAACTTCCTCAGAAGTTCACTGTGGGTGCTGTACAAAATTTCTAGCATTAGGTATGAGAACACTAAGTATCACATCAAGGTAGCATCTCCCTTCAAAATGGAAGCCCTCTCCAGAGGATATAGTTCTGACAGAATGTTCTGTTATAGTTACTATCAAACAATAATTCATTAAAAATCCCTTCCTTTATAACCATCCTGCTTCATCGAACCTGATTTAGGATTGACACTAATGACTCATTGCATCTTGATTTTTGTTTCCTCTTTGTGACCAAAATCCATTTCTGAAAATGCAGCTGATCATGTTCCAATTTTTCCAGGTTTTATTTGACCTGGTTTTTGATCCAGACCCATGTCAAGAGAGAAACATTTGATGAGAAGGGGTCAGTGTGAGCACATTTTTAGCCAACTTTGAGCAAGAATGACGGTTTAGAAGGAGTGGTCTTCAGGTTAGTTTTACTTGCAGTCCATTAATAAACTTAGCTATATTTGTTATGTAGCCAGAATTCACTATCTCAAAGTGCCAGGCCAGGAGTATTATGCTGGGAATTATACTTCTGAAAAATTCTGCCAGACAAGAGGTATAAAGCTCAAAAGAAAAATATATAACAATGCTGGCCCTGTGGAGTAGTGGGTAAAGGTGCTGTCTGCAATGCTGGTATCTCATATAGGCACTGGTTCATGTCCTGGCTGCTTCACTTCTGATCCAGTTCTTTGCTATGGCCTGGGAAGATGCAGAAGATGGCCCACGTCCTTGGGACCCTGCACCCACATGGGAGGCCTGGAAGAATCTCCTGGTTCCTGGCTTTGGATTGGCACAGTTCCAGCCATTACAGCCAACTGGGGAGTGAACCAGTGGATGGAAGACCTTGCTCGCTCTCTCTGCCTCTCCTTCTCTCTCTATGTAACTCAGACATACCAAGAAATAAATATTTTAAAAAAGAAAAACATGTAACAAAACCAAAGAAGATAACAAATTGTGTTGTCATCCTAAACAATGAACAGAGTTAAAAGTTAATAGCAGAATATTATACTATAATTGACATTATATAAGGAAATTAGAAATGTTGATTAATCATACATTAATAAGCCCCATAAAACATTTTTTAAAAAAGGATTTATTTATTTATTTGAAAAGCAGAGTGACATAGAGGCAAAGGCAGAGAGAAAGTCTTCCATCCACTAGTTCATTCCCCAAATAATCGTAACAGCCAGAGATGGGCCAATCCAAAGCCAGGAGCCTTGGAGCTTCTTCCAGTTCTCCCCTGTGGGTGCAGGGACCCAAGCACAGGGGCCATCTTCCACTGCTTTCCCAGGCCATAGCACAGCTGGATCAAAAGTAGAGCTGCTGAGACTTGAACCAGTGCCTGAATGGGATGCTAGCACTGTAGGCAATGGGCTTGGAGATGTGAGCTAATGCTGGGCTGATGAGAAAGAGGGAGAGTTTGGGCTAGATTTCAGGGTCCTTTGAGATAACAGTGTGAGCTGGGAGAGGTTCAGGCTGAGACTGGACTCTGAGGCTGAGCAGCTGAGGTATGGGGAGATAGCTTGAGAGGAGGAGTGAGAGAGATCTCGGGCTGACAGCAGGAGTCTTCTGATAGTAATGTGTCCAAAAGTCAAGGCAGGACAGGCCTTGTTAAAGTAGGGTGGCGCTGTATTGGCAAGGCCGAAAAACAGGGGCCTGCTTGTTGCTATGTAAGAGGTCATCATGGATCCAAGGCTTTTGTCCTTGCTCCATCACTGTGTATGATAAAGTCAGAACAAAGCATGCTTTGATGAAGGTGATTTCTGGTAGAAATTCTACAATAAAAATCTATCCAATCACAATCTGCTGTCCCTCTGTCAGAGCCTCATTCACGTTGTAAGTCAGAGGAGCATAAAGGGAAAGACATGGGGTCAGGAGACTGGTTCATCTTCCCAGGGCTGTCCCTGTCACATCAACCCCTAAAAGTGTTGTTGCTATGGCAACTCTCCAACCTTGAAGCTAGTGCTTCAAACTTCCTCTGACTGCAGGTTACCATGTATCCCCTGGCCTCAGCAGGCACTCCAGATGCAGATTTGATCCATGCGTACTGAAGTGGTGGCCAGGCAGAGGCAGGGCTAGCTCGAACGCCTGCCTATCACCCATTCTTTGTGTGTCAACAGCTGGAGCCAGCACCATGAGACCACAAATATCTTCACGCCTTCTGGGCCCTGCCTACCCTGTTGGCAAATGTGCAGTGAGGCCAGCCTCTGAGGCTTCTGCTGTATCCTTGGATGAATGGGTTCTAGTGGGGTGGGGCTTTTTCTCCTCACATGGTTTTGAAAGTGTCAAGATGGTGCTTGCCCACCTCTAGTCTTAGGGGATTTCTCATTTTCTGGAGCATATACTCAAGAGGTTGGCAGCTGGGTACTCCTGAGTTGTGAAAGGGATTATTTATTTATTTTGCTTTTTTTAAAAAATATTTAATTTATTTGAAAGACAGAGTTACAGAGAGAGGTAGAAACAGAGAGAGAGGTCTTCCATCCAATGGTTCACTCCCCAGATGGCCTCAATTGCTGGAGTTGTACCAGCTGGTGCTGCACTGATCTGAAGCCAGGAGCCAAGAGCTTCTTCCAGGTCTCCCCCATGGGTGCAGGAGCCCAAGGACTTGGACTATCTTCTACTGCTTTCCCAGGCCATAGCAGAGAGCTGAATCAGAAGAGGAGCAGCTGGGACTCAAACCAGTGCCCATATGGGATGCCAGTGCTTCAGCCCAGAACTTTAACCCGCTGTACCACAGCACCAGCTCTTATTTATTTTGATTTTTTAAGAAGGACTCTTAGGTTGAGTGTGACCAAAATCCCCTGCCTCAATTTTCTCATATTGCAGTACACCCATAGGTGAGTATTGACTCATGAGTCTTCTATTTAGTTGACACCTCAAGATTCTGTTCATTCAATAAGTCATTATCATCTGCCCTCTGTGGGTATGTGGGAAATCTGGTGGCAGGAGAGTTTAATGCAAAAAAGAAAATATCCACCTGCAGCTCCGGTACTCCAAGTTCTAGCCCCAGTTGGGGCACCGGATTCTGCCTTGGTTGCTCCTCGTCCAGTCCAGCTCTCTGTTGTGGCCCAGGAGTGCAGTGGAGGATGGTCCAAGTGCTTAGGCCCTACACCCACATGGGAGACCAGGAGGAAGCACCTGGCTCCTGGCTTCGGATCGGCACAGCTCACCAGCCGTAGCGGCCATTTAGGGGGTGAACCAACAGAAGGAAGACCTGTCTCTGTCTCTCTCTCTCTCTCTCTCTCACTCTCTAACTCTGCCTGTCAAATAAAAAAAGGAAAAAGAAAAGAGAAGAGAAGAGAAGAGAAGAGAAGAGAAGAGAAGAGGACAGGAAAGGAAAGGACAGGAAAGGAAAGGAAAGGAAAAAGAGCCTTCCCATGAATGAGGAAACCTCAGGGTAAAACAATTCTGGCCTCAAATGGAGGACCTCCCACAGTCCCTCTGGTCAACCACAGCCAGAGGTGAGTTTCTCTTTCTTGTTATGCCTCTCTACAGACATGAGCACCAGGATAGAAGCTAGGACATCTCAGCCTGGTACAGGTTAATGACAGTTTGACAGCCTCCAGTCAGTCAGGATCCAGGCTCTGGCCCCAGCTTCAGTTACCAAGCATCTGCTTATCACCTGCCTATTTTCTTTTCAGACAACTGTCATTTCTGGGCTCTCATCCCTCTGAGATTTGACCTTAGCCCAGTTGTTCTTACCTGATGTGGACATGAAATCCACAAATGATGTAGGTGATTCTGTTGTGCACCTACACCTTTTATCACACTGTTTTGTAATTGTCTATGTCCTTGTCACCTGTCCCCCAGGACTGAAGTGTCTTTAGGGTAAGCACTATATTCACATCATTCATGTTGTATCAACTATACCCAGGAGGGTACCGGGCATAATGCAAACAAGTCATCCTGTCTCCCTTCCTCCTCTGATCCTTATGCCCCTAGTGTTAGATGCTCTTGGTTCTCTCCTCCTCCTCCACACCTCCCTCTGCACACTGCTGCCACATTTAGACCCCCACACACCATGCTCCTCTACCCCCTCTGACCCCATGTGCTCTCCAGTTCCAGTGGCTCCAAACAAAGATATAGCAAGGGAGTGAGGCTTAGTTGTACCCATAAAGCCAAGCTCCTGTGCTCCATTATCACTAGATGAATTGTGGATGTTGGCCTTGAATGTGTTGATTCTGCTCAGTTCTGATGGCCCCATGACAACTCAGAGCATGGTAGTCTCCCAGAAATCAAAATGCCTGCCTGCACATTACATCCAGCTAGGGGCCACAGAGCTCTGCATCACTGTTCTTGGAGCCCTTTCCACTTAGTCACAGTTCACACCGACTGCTTTCTTCTTCTCTTTGTGCCCACTCACGCCTGCCAGAGGAGCCAGTTTAGGAACCAGTTTAAGAGCCATGATGCAGAGCCAGTGGCAGGACACCTCACTTGGACTTTATAATGCATATTTTGACTATTCTGGGAACGTTTTTACTTATGTCCTGCTCATTGTACTTTGAGTACCTGAGATTGCTGGGCACATGAACTGTGACTTAGTGAGGTGTTCCAAATTCAGCTATGAATTATGTAATTTTGAATTTCATTTTTATTTAGGTTGTTCGTATAGCCACTGATTATGTCTTCTAGTTTCTTTTCTTTAAAAATAGTTTCTCATCAGCATTTTTTTAGATTTTATTTATTTATTTGAAAAGCAGAACTTCAGAGAGGCAGAGGGAGAGAGAGAGAGAGAGAGAAAGAGAGAGAAAATCTTTGATGTGTTGGTTCACTCCCCAGATGGCTGCAATGGCTAGAGCTAAGCTGATCTGAAGCCAGGAATCAGGAGCTTCTTCTGGATCTCCAGTGTGGGTGCAGGGGCTCAAGGACTTGGGCCATCTTCTTCTGCTTTCCCAGGTCACAGCAGAGAGCTGGATCAGAAGTGGAGAAGCTGGGACTTAAACTGGTTCCCATATGGGATGCTGGCACTGCAGGCAGAAGCTTTACCCACTACAGCACAGTGCTGACCCCATGTCTTCTAATTTCTAAGTAACTGCATCATAGTGAGGACCATTGTATATGGTAGCAGTTTACATAATAGGCTTGATGATTTACATAGGGCTTATACATAACATTTACCCATGAGATTGTGTTCTAGATTTATGCCAACTTTGTAAGTTGATTGGAGGTAGCCTTTTGTTACTGATGAACATTAATGTGGTGAGAACATCTTGTCCTTTAAAAATAAAATCCAAATTAAGATTTACACATGAGTTTCATCTGCCTTCATCCACCATATTAAAGCATTGAACTCCCGTTGATTCTACATGTAGATCTCAATGTAATATTTGCCTTTTCTTCATTCTCACTGCCACAGTACCTCTGCGTGGATCCTACTAAATTATCTTTAATAGACTAATTTACCCCCGTCTTTTATTTTCCTTACCTTTGTGTGCAAAGCCTTTTGTGATTCAGCCCAGTCTCTCTGCTTCTATCTGGTTGTTCAGTGTCTCTTATTTCAATTCCTAGGGAAATCAAGTGGCTGGTAGTTCTTTCCACACACAACACAGAAGATTGCTCAATAAACACTTATTAAATAAATGAATGGAATGCCTTCCATAGCAAGGGCGAACATTTGACCTGTTGGCCTGGATGGTTCCTGTTTATACACTTCAACCCTAATTGTGACAGTCTCCAAATAGATTCCTATTTCCTTGTCTCCCCTACTAGGCAGTTCTTGGGGGTCACAACTCTTATTTGCTTGTTTCTATATCCTCATTTATGCATTGAACTAAGAGACTTACTCTGTCCAGATGCTGAGTTAATTTCAAGGCAAACATGTTTCTTGTCCCCATGACATTTTCAATTTGGCAAGAAAGAGCAGTCTACCCAAAGAATATTGCCTGACAGTAAATAGTGCGAAAGCAATGGATAAGTATTTAAGCATTCCTAATCCAGCAACAACTCTAATCCCATGAACTAGAATTGACAGAAGCAATCATAAACATAGACCTCCATGTCATCTAGTTATCCATTTGCATTTCTACTTAAACATTTTAAAAATCATATGTATACCTAAGATTGCATAATATATATGCTATCTTGATATTAAACATAAGAAAAAATGAAAATGACAATGGAATAATAGCAATTTTGAATTGTCTTCCTTTTTAGACAAGTTAGAATCCTATGTTCTCTACAGTGTAGATTATTGTTGTAGGTACTCTTGCTCTCTCTCACTTTTTTTTTAAAGATTTATTTATTTATTTGAAAGTCAGAGCTACACAGAGAGAAGGAGAGAGAGAGAGATCTTTTATCTGCTGGTTCACTCCCCAACTGGCTGTAATGACTGGAGCTGTGCCCATCTGAAGTCAGGAGCCAGGAGTTTCTTCCAGGTCTCCCACATGGGTGCAGGGAGCCAAGGACTTGGGCCATCTTCTACTGTTTTCTCAGATCATAGCAGAGAGCTGGGTCCAAAGTGGAGCAGCTGGGACTCAAACCAGCACCCACATGGGATGCCAGCACTGAAGGAGGCAGCTTTACTTGCTTCACCATGGTACCAGCCTCCCTCTCTCTCACTTTTTTCCCCCAGATGACAAATCTGGGGTTTTAGAAACTGAGCCCCAAGACAAAAGAATTTAGTTAGCCTTTAACCTAGACATTTTAATGATATTGCCATGGGCAAGTTCTAACCTCTTTGCACCTCAGTTTCCCCTTTGTGAACTCCTGATTATACTGTCTCCAGAATTAATCCAAGGTATAAATGCTATGAGGTAAGGCATTCAGTCCCTTAATCTTGCTCCTAGAAGATACTTAGCAATGTTAGTTCATTATCCAGTTCCCTTCTTTGTTTCTATGCTTGAGGAATTAAAAGATGGTGTAAAATGATTTGAGAAGAACTATAAACATCAATAAGACACAAATAAAATTGTATTATCAAATCTGCATGTTAAACTCTACCCTCTACACCTCTGCTAAAAGGTATAATTGCTTTCATAATCATTTATTATGTGAGAGAAGTTTCCAGGAACAATGCAACCCATAAGATGTTTCTGGAAGAAGACAGAGGTTATGAAGGAGCCAGGATTTGGGATCAGTTACAAAAGAGAGTGCCATGCTTTAAGATTTGATTCAGGAAAGAACACCAACTTCAACTGATCCTTGAGATTTTGGGGTGGGAAGGAAAAGGGGATGTGAACAGAGCAGATGCCCCCTTTTGGCAGTATTTCTCCATCCACTCCACACTGAAGCCCTTGGGGATCGCCCGCTGGTCTCTAGAAATGCTTGGCCTGGACTCCATTTCCCAGAGTCACCAGGTGCCCTGACGTATTCTGTGTTCCGATTGCCTGTGCGTGTGGACGTGGGAGTACCTGCGCCTGCGTACGTGCATGTCGGTGCCTGCTCTCTGGCGCAGAGTTGAGAACAGAGCAAGTTCATTCATGGGGAGTCAGCCTGAGAGGCCACGCTGCTCCTTCTCCCACATTCACTGTGGCTCTTGCCCTGCACGTACAATCCCAGGAAGTCTGCGGAGACACCCTGAGCCGCCACCCGCTGCTTCTGTGCCTCTTCAGCTGCCGCCTGTGGGTCCCACATGCCAGGGACTTTTTCTGTCCCACACTCTCCGCTTTGCTCCCTGAGTGTCCTGAAGCAGGGGGATGGGCTCCCGGGACTTTCAGGCAAGTACGGAGAACAGAAGGGGCACAGATGTGAGTGTGGGAGAGGGATGGGTGAGAGGGCGGGTGGCGGCTCCGCCACGTGGCTCACTTCTCAGTGATTCTGGTGGGTTCCCGGGGCAGGGTCAGGGCTGGGACCTTGGCTCTCCTGTCTCCCACCGCCACTGCCCAGCCTCCCAGTGCCCGGCCGGCCCGCGTGTTACCTTGCTCAAATTTTCCTCAATGTGCTTTATGTGGTGGTTACGAAACAGAGAGCACCGGTCAGGACAACTGCACAAGCAGGGCAGGTGAGAGGGTGGGGAAGGAAGGCCGTGAGGCTGCCAGTTCGCTCTATTTAAATAAGCCCGGCTCCCACTTCGGGTGGGTCACAGAATGCCTTCTGGCTGCTGCTTCTGCGGGGTGGGGCTCAGTGGCCTTCAGAGGAGTGCGGGAGGCAGCAGGGGTGGGAAGGAGGGTCAGAATAGGAGCTGCTCCATGGCCCCCATTCTGCACCTCATCGGGCGTTGGATTCCCCACGGACACACCTGGCAGCGGTGGCCCTGCTGCTGAGCTTTTCGCCAGAGGGAGCAGCGTGAAGGGTGAGCAGTAACTTTGCGGGTTGATCCTTCTTCCGTGTTTAGTTAACAGACTTTTCAATCTGGAGTTTGAGGCCACAGAATCTTAGCTGATGACTTAATTGCTGCTTTTCAATTTCTGTCATCAGCCCTTCTTCCTTCTCCTGTTAGGAAGGATGTCAACTGCTATTGCCTGCCGCTGACCCCTTTACAAAGTGAGAGCGAACTGTGCGGTCAACAACTGGAGCTATTTTAGTCTGGATTTGCATGAAGTAGAGAACTATAAACACAAATACAGAAAAGTAGCACTTTCTCTGCCCAGTTCTGCAGTCACCCAGTGCTCCACCAGGCTGATTATGTTACAGTCCATACTTTTTTTAAAAAAGAATTATTTATTTATCTGAAAGTCAGAGATACAGAGGGGCAGAGGCAGAGAGAGAGGGAGAGGTCTTCCATCTGCTGGTTCATTCCCCAAATGCCTGCAATGGTCAGAGCTGGGCTGACCTGAAACCAGGAGCCAGGAGCCAGGAGCCAGGAGCTTCTTCTGGGTCTCCCACTGGGTCCAGGGCCCAAGGACCTGGGCCATCATCTACTGCTTTCCCAGGCCATAGCAGAGAGCTAGATTGAAGTGGGGTAGCTGGGACTTAGAAAAAATTCCCCCCTCCCTTTGAAAACAATCCACCTGGCATGGCCCATATGGGATGCGGGCACTGAAGGGGGCAGCTTTACTCACTCTGCCACAGCCCTGGACCCCACACTGAATTAACTAAGAAGTCCAGATACTTGTCTTATTTTGGGTTCTGTGTTTAACCCATGACATTTTTGACATAGGACGATATTAGTTCTACATTTTCATAAAGACTGTGGTCTGTGGAAGCATCTATACAAGTTGTTAATGGGAGGAGGGGTCAAAAAGAAGAGGGGAAAGAAAAAAAGTTCACCTCTCCCCCCACAGAGATGTAGAGTAGATGTGACCTTGAAAACTATTGCTGAGTGAGTTTCAGTGTAATGCAGTTTTCACATGAAGAACTGAGTGATTCCAGTGTCCTGATAGAATGTCATTGTCACCAGATTACCAGTTTATGAAACTCATTAGCATAATGAGGCCATCTAGGAAGTGAACACAGAAAGTGATTTCTGGATAGAGGGTGTTAGGGTGACAGCATTTCTCCTCTCAGCCCCAGTGTGTTGTTTTTGACCTTTTCTCCAGTGCCCTCCCTATCACAGTGCTTGTGAACGGACCAGCATTTTCGTGCTTCCGGTGGGAAGCAGCTCTTTTAACAAGTGTAAGACCACTTTCTGAGCAACTGTGTTGTTTACCTGTTAATACGACTTGGAAAAAGCTGAGAACAGGATGCTTAGACTCATCAGGCTAACTGGCTGTCCTTGGCACATCCTTCCCCTCATGGCTATAGGTTTCTGGCAAGTTTTATAAAATGTGTAAGAGAGAAATATTTTGTATGAGATACATAAGCTGGTAATGAGGTAACACCTGGACAGTAGGGACTCCATTTTGGAGCAGCTGAGACTCCCATCTTGAGAAAGCACCCACCCCCCAACCATGAGATTCTGGTCTGAAACTATGATCTAAAGCACCATGCATTTGTGTCCCTTCCTCCTTCTTTCCTTCAATGCTGGAGCAGCCTTAACAGAGTTAAACTGGGTAGCACTGGTCATTTTGGCTTTGGGTGCTTGGAAAGCAAGAGGAATTGTTTTTTCTGCAGAAAGGGATTGAGGAGGCACTAGACAAAGTCAGCAGTAGCTTTCTTGGCTCCAACGTATGTCAAATTGAGTCAGAATATTTGTGGTCAGTTTTCTTTAAACAGAAAGGCAGAATGAGAGAGGGGCTTTTTTATTTGTTCTTAATTTTAATCTATTTTCTATTTTTTTAAAAAGTTTTTTTTTTTTTTATTTGAGAGGTAGAGTTATCAGCAGAGAGAGAGATAGAGAGAAACGTCTTCCATCTGCTGGTTCACTCCCCAGTTGGCTGCAATGTTCGGAGCTTTGCTGATCTGAAGCCAGGGGCCAGGAGCTTCTCCTGGATCTCCCACATGGGTGCATGGGCCCAAGGACTTGGGCTATCTTCTACTACTTTCCCAGGCCACAGCTGAGAGCTGGATTGGAAGAGGAGCAACCGGGACTAGAACCAGCACCCATATGTGATGCCAGCGCAGAAGGTGGAGGATTAACCTACTGCGCCACAGTGCTGACCCCTCTTTTTTTTATTCTAAGAGAGAGATCTTCATCTTCTGGTTCACTCCCCAAATAGCCACAACAGCCTCTGCTGTGGTAGACTGAGGCCAGGAGCCAGGAGTCAGATCTCCTACTTGGGTGTAGGGGCCCAAGTACTTGATCCCAGACCATTGGCAGGGAGCTGGATGTGAAATGGAGCCACCAGGACTGGTACCTATATGGGATGCCAGTGTTACAAGGGATGTTTTCAACTAGCTGCACCATAGTGTGGACCCCTTTCTAAAACTTTTTAAAAGAAATTTATTTATTTGTGGCCGGTGCCGTGGCTCAACAGGCTAATCCTCCACCTAGCGGAGCCAGCACACTGGGTTCTAGTCCTGGTCGGGGTGCCGGATTCTGTCCCTGTTGCCCCTCTTCCAGGCCAGCTCTCTGCTGTGGCCAGGGAGTGCAGTGCAGGATGGTCCAGGTGCTTGGGCCATGCACCCCATGGGAGACCAGGAGAAGCACCTGGCTTCTGCCTTCGGATCAGTGTGGTGCACTGACTGCAGCACGCTGGCCACAGCAGCCATTGGAGGGTGAACCAACGGCAAAAGGAAGACCCTTCTCTCTGTCTCTCTCTCTCACTGTCCACTCTGTTAAAAAAAAAAAAAGAAATTTATTTATTTGATAGGCAGAGTTAGAGGAAAAGATAAACACACACACACACACACACACACACGCAGATATCAATCTTCCATCTACTGGTTCACATCCTCAGTGGCTACAACAGCCAGCGCTGGACTGGATCAAAGCAGGAGCCAGGAGATTCATCCACGTCTCCCATGAAGAAGCAGTGACGCAAGCACTTGGGCTATCCTCTGATACTTTCTCAGGCACCTTACCAGGGAGCTGGATGAGAAGTAGGGTAGCTGCGACATGAACCACAGCCCATGTGTCAGTGTCACATGCAGTGGCTTTACATATTATGCCTCAATACTGGCCCCATGTATGCTGGAAACATATTTAAGGGTTATTAGAAGGCCAGTTGATTGCCATCAGATGCCATTCAGGCCTGTCCTACAGAACCATTTTGAAATAAGTAACATTTCTCACATGATTGAATGTCAGTCTACAAGACTGCTTCCAAAGGGAGAGAGCTTCAGGGGCAAAGGGGGCAGTGGTGTAGAAAGGGAGTAGGAGTGAAGGAGGAGGGAGGAGGTGGAGGTCAGTAGAGAGGTTGGGAAGTACTCAAAAGCAAAAAGTAATAGGACGCAGGTCATTTGTGCAGATTGCCAAAATTAACCATGTATATTATAGCTTTTTAAAATTCAGAGTTAATTTCTGACATAATTTCTGATATAGTTAACTCTCATTTCTGTTTTTTCATATGATAGTGTTTATAAGCAGTAGAGAATGGGTGTAATGAAATGCAAAACCATACTCCTGTATAAGAAATTTGTATTAGATGCCAGCACCACAGGCAGTGTTATTTCCTATGAAATTATTCCCATGTTTCCTGATTAACATTCTCTGTTGGTTGAAGAGGATGGCAGGTTGGGAGACCAGGGAAAGAGTGAGCACCTGCTTTCTGTTCAGTTGTGCCGAGCAGCAGGGAAACTATCAGGGAAGTTTGTGAGCAGGAAAAGTGAGGTTGGAGGGTGAGAGAAGGCAGTGTAGAAGGTAAGTAGAGAGGAAATAATTGCAGAACATAATCACAGATTAGTTTGGCAAAAACCAAGTGTGATCAGAGACCTAAAAAGAGGGAAAGAAAAGTTGAAGACAGAGAGCAGAAGAAATGGGAAATTGGAAGCATCGGAAGGGATTTTGACTCTGATCACACACACTTTTGGAAGGTGTGGGGAAACAGGCCCTTGCACTCATTTTGGCAGGAGAATAACACAGTACTCTCTTTGGAGGATAATTTAGCAGATCAAAGTTCTTTAAATGTAAATGTCCTTTGCTAGGATTCAACTGCAAATTTATCTAACATATATTTGGTCAAATACATAAAGACCAAGTCAGGTCTTTGTAGTATTGTTGAAGATGGAAATAAATCAGAAGCAACCTAAATGTATATTGACAGAGAAGTGGTAAAATGCATTATGCTATATCTGTACAGTCAAATACTAAATATGTAATAGGTCTGAAAAATGATGTAGGGACAGAGTACTTATGTAAAACAAGGTACAGAAAAAATGCCCCTTTGTAAAAAAAAGGACACATGCATATGTATCTCTTTATAAAGTGCTGTTTACTCATTGTCATTTCATTCAGAAGGCAGAGAGACAGGCAAGGAGAGCTGTTCCATCTCTCCCTGTGAATCTGCTGATTTGCTCCCCAAGTGGCTGCAATGGCTGGGGCTGAGCCAGGCCAAATCCAAGAGCCAGGAGCCAGGGGCCAGGGGCCAGGAGCCAAGAGCTTCCACCAGGTCATCTTTCACTGTTTTCCCAGGCACATAAACAGGGATTTGGATCAGAAGTGGAGCAGCTGGGACACAAACTAGTGCCCATAAGTGATGTCAGCATTAAAGGTGGTGGTTTAACCCATTTATGCCACAATGCCAGCCCTCTGCACAAATATCTTTATGAAGGCACTTCAAAAAGTTCATGAGAAATAGAATTAAAGATGACATTATTTTGGTGCAAAACTTGTAATTCATTCACCTCTTTTCATAATACACACTACACAAATGGTTTTGAAACCTTCTTGTATGCATGGACTTTGGAATTAGTTACAAGGGCCGACATTGTGGTGCAGCAGGTAAAGCTGTCACCTGCTGTGTCCATTGGGCACTTGTTTAAGTCCCAGCTGCTCCACTTCTGATCCAGCTCTCTGCTATGACCCAGGAAAGCAGTGGAAGATGGCCCAAGTCCTTGGACCCCTGTGCCCATATGGGAGACCTGAAGAAGCTCCTGGCTTTGAATCTGCTCAGCTCTAGCCATTGTGGCCATCTGGGGAGTGAACCAACAGATGGAAGACCTCGCTTTCACTCTCACTCTCTCTGTCTCTGCCTCTCTGTAACTCTGCTTTTCAAATAAATAAAAATAAAAATTTAAAAAGAAATTAATTACAGCAAATTAGACTTAATCATTTGATTACATTTTCATGATACTTTAAAGTACTCTTGTATATATGCATATAGAAATCTCAGAAGATAATGTAGGAAATAGTTAAGAGTAGTTTGTTCTGGGAAATATGACTAGTATAGAATGCAGGGAGTCATGCTTTCATTTTATACTCTTCTGCAGTCTTTAATAGCTAATATGTGTGTTGTTATGAAGATGTACTTTTAAAGGTAGAGAGGGAGAGAGAGAGGGAGAAGTTGAGGGAGTGAGGGAGAGAGAGAGCTTCCATCTACTGTTTTCTTCCAGAAAGGGCTTCAATATCTAGGGTGGGCTAGGATAAAGCCAGAGACCAGGAACCCCATCTGGGTCTCCCACATAGGTGATAGGGATCAATGTGGTGGAACGAGAAGGTCATGCCAAGATGGCCACTGGCAACAGAAACTGCCTGGCAACAGGCCGTGATTGGATGGCTTCAGAAACCACATGACAACAGAGCCTGACTGACAACCGGCTGTGATTGGATGGTTTCAGAAACTGCCTGGCAACAGAGCCTGGCTGGCAACAGGCTGTGATAGGATGGCTTTGGAAACTGCCTGGCAACAGGCTGTGATTGGTTAGGGCATAGACCGCCCCTTGACTGGATTGGCTGCCTTACTATATAAGCAGCTGTAGCAACTGCTTGCCTCAGGCCTGCTTTCACCCGACTCCTGGGGTCTGTGTGGTGACTCTGCACCTCTTTCCCCCACCACCCTCTTCCTCTCAGAAATGAATCCACAGCAACAACAGGGATCTAGGCACTTGGGTCACTGTCTGTCCTTCCAGGTGCATTACCAGGAAACTGGATTATCAGGGAGCTGGAACAGAAGAGCAGGCAGGACTCATATCAGGCTTTCTGTTATGGGATACTGGTATTCTAAGCAACAGCTCAATCTGCAGAATCACAATGCCACCCCATGTATTATTTTTATAATTAAAATGTCTAGACTTTGATTTTAAAATGATAATTTGTGGTTACTAAGACAGAAAAAGTATATTATGTAATAACTGAGGAATTGAAAATGAGAAAGACTTTAGTTAATGATATGTCCATATCAGGGCCAGTGTTGTGGCACTATGGGTTAACCACCTCTACATGCAAGCAATCCCACCTGCATGTTGGCTGCAGTCTCAGCTGCTCCACTTCCAATCCAGCTCCCTGCTCATGAAGTGGAAAAACTAAGGTAGATAGATAGTTCATGAGCTGAAAGCCATACCTCCTCCACCCCCAGGTAATCCTATCACCCACATGTCAAGCAGACTATGTAACCACTGCCCTTTTGGAAGCTCATAAGAAGCTTGGTGAAGGGGAATGCATGCTTGCTCTCTCTCCCCTCGTGCATACAGAAGAGCCTGGTATGGAAGTCTGTCTTTCCCCTTCCTGCCACACTCTGCTTTAATAAAGACTATTTATTCCTATGTATTCTCACTCTCAATAAGCCTCATCATGCTGCATGTTGTATTTGTGCCTGAACTTAGAATTCTTCTTTAAGTAAAAGGCAAGAGCATGAAATTGAAGTTTGAGCCTAAGCTAACCCACAACACTAATGCACCTGGGAAAGCAGCCCAAGTGCTTGTGTCTCTGCCATCCGTGTGGGAACTCAGATGGAGTTCCAGGCTCTTGGCTTTGGCTTATGATGGGACAAGAACATAAGCGTCAGTCATTTTAGGTTCTTGTTACCCCTGCCTTCTTTCAAGAGACCAGTTCAGTCTCACATCCTATATTGTTCCCACCTCACCCCATACATTCTTCTCCAGGTTTGGAAGCCCTTGAAAAACTTGGAAAACCTATATGGAGAAGCTCATCTCCACCTACTATTCCCCACCTCTACCCTAACCCACCTAAGATATAATAAGGCCCTGGTTGCTGGTGTCTGGGACTTCAGCCACATGTTTGGTCTTTGTGCACACTGGCAGCTGGTCAACTTCTGCAAGTTCGTTTTCTTTGAATAAATTCAGTCTGACTGTGAGTTCGTATCATCTCCTTATGTGTGGTGTGCCATGTGAGGGGGGAGTGAGGGAATGGCAACTGGCCCCAATCAGCCACTCCCATATCTTTTGGTAAGAGCTGTGCATGTTAACTTTTCTCCAGACTTTCTTCTCCTTTCTGAACTCTTTTCCCTTTTTACTGTCTCTGCCCCCCCACCTTCTCTTTCCCACCATGTCCTTTTCCCTTCTGACTCAGATGGCCCTGAGAGATGCTCTCCAGATCACTTTCTCATCTGCTTGCACTTTCTCATTTCTCAATGCATTCACAGAGCTTTTGCCAGATCTCATCACTGCAGGCCACAGCGAACCTAATTCTCAACCCACTGGCTTGGTAAGAGAGGTCTCTGCCACCTCAAGCATATTGGGGCGATGCTCATGAGGCTTCTTCCTCCCTTTAGGGCCTGGGTATTTGGTTGGGCCAGTTCATGCCCCTCTTAGGGCCTGGCATGTTTAGTCAGTTTCCTGCTCTTGGGGGAAATGCTTATCTGTAACAGCTTAAAACGGACACCGGTCCGAGCTTGGAGATTCTCGTGGTCTCCTCTTAGAGAACTCAGAACTTAGGTTCTCATTTGGGGTGACTCTTTCCTGTGAAAGGACCTTCTTCCCTCAGGCCATATTTTGCTTAATTAATGGGTTCTAAATCTCAATTCCCCTCTAGCCTGCCTCTTTTTTTTTTTTCCAAGATTTTATTTATTGGCCAGTGCCATGGCTCACTTGGCTAATCCTCTGCCTACAGCGCTGGCACCCTGGGTTTCTAGTCCCTGATGGGGCATTTGTTCTGTCCCAGTTGCTCCTCTTCCAGTCCAGCTCTCTGCTGTGGCCCGGGAAGGCAGTGGAGGATGGCCCAAGTGCTTGGGCCCTGCAACTGCATAGGAGTCCAGGAGGAAACACCTGGCTCCTGGCTTCAGATCAGCACAGCGCACCAGCTGTAGTGGCCATTTAGGGGGGTGAACCAACGGAAGGAAGACCTTTCTCTGTGTCTCTCTCTCTCTCACACTGTCTAACTCTGCCTTTCAAAAAAGAAAAAAAAGGTTTTACTTATTTTATTTGAGAGTATTGGGCATTGCCTAAAATCTCCATCCCAATATGGTGCCTGGTGGATGTTTGAGGGGTGTGTCTGTGGCTGCTGCCATTAAGCTACATATGATCATCAGACCACTGGCAGGGATAGGTCTGCTTTAGTTCCAGACACGTGGACAGTGCATGATCTCTATACTTTGCTTAAGGTGCCCCTGTGTGTGGTCCACCCATGCCTGCATGACCTTTTCACTAATTGGCTCCCCTACTGTGCATGTCTTTCGTAAGCTTTATAAGCCTGCACACTTCCTCAATAAAGTGGTTCCTGCTTTGACAGAACTCATGGGTGCTTGTGGTATGTTCACCTGTCGACCTTACCCTTCCCGTTCGCCTTTTTGGGGAGGGCTTGTGCTGCCCCTGCTGGTCAGGGTCTAGCATCGGGCTTGAGACCCCAACATGAGAGTTATAATTACAGACAGAGAGAGGGAGAGACAGAGAAAGGTCTTCCTTCCATTGGTTTACTCCCCAAATGGCCGCAATGGCCGGAGCTCTGCTGATCAGAAGCCAGAAGCCAGGAACCTCTTCCTGGTCTCCCACATGGATTCAGGGACCCAAGGACTTGGGTCATCTTCTGCTCCTTTCCCAGGCCATAGCAGACAGCTGGATTGGAAGTGGAGCAGCCAGGACACGAACCAGTACCCACATGGGATGCTGGCACTGCAGGTGGAGGCTTTATCCCCTATGCCACAGCAGTGGCCCATAAAGACCTTTAACTAGCTACTTCCTATCCTTCTATGAGTCCTAAAATCCTAAAACCTAACATAATGCAGCCACATCTCGCACTGCTACTCTATATCACATCTAGATTCTCTCTCACATGAAGACAAACATCTCTGTTCCAGCCATCTCCAGTGATATATTTGGCAGTGCTGGCAAAGAAATCTCAAGAACTGTGGCAAGTCCTGAGCAACTTCACTTGAAAGAATGCCCCATGCCTAGCCTTCTTCTATCTTTTCCCCTGCCTTGTCTAGCGGCAGCCAAAATCTCTTCGCTAATACTTCATGGAGACAAAGTCTTGCCTGTTATTTTAACCTGGCCACCTTGGAATTTCTCATGACCTCCACCAAGTGGGCCACCAAGTCCTTTGTAAAGTCCTGGTAGGATTTCAGGAATTCCACACCCATGAAGCCCTCTATCCAGCAATATTCCACACAAGGGGTGGAAAGGAAATAAAGGGCCCCTCCCATGGAAACATTACCCTGGGAGATAGCTCTCCTAACCTATGTGGAATAATGCTCGAACCAACTGGCTCACTGGGTTCATTACTATTTCCAGGCATAACTCTCTCTCCACACTAGCACTTCATTCTGTCACCTATTACATTGTCCTCATTGGGAATCTCTTCAACAAGAAGGTGCCCATCTGCTCTGATGAATGTCCTCCTTCATGAAATTGAATGTGATGTTGAACAATCACTAGTGAGTAACTCATCTGTGGCACCCTGGCCACTGGGCACAGTCAACGTTGGGGTCGTGGAGCTGCCTGAAGATGTAGTTGTTTCAGACAGTTCCAAGTAGCTGATGGTTGACCAGACATTATTAGCCCAAGGTGTTTTCTGGATGAAAAACTAGGCTCAAATTCAGTTTAAAATCCAAAAAGATGTCTTTGGTAAATAATGATCTCATGCATGAAATTTTGGTTCAGTTGTAAAATTCAACTGGATATTGGGTTTGAAGGAATTTCTGTCTTGAATCTAGGAAGATTATTTAAAGAATTATTTATTTGAAAGAGTTACAGAGGTACAGCCAGAGAGATTGCCCATTCCACTGGTTTACTCCCCAAATGACCGCAATGGCCATAGCTGATCTGATCTGATCCCAAGCCAGGAACCAGGAACTTTTTACAGATCTCCATGGGTGCAGAGGCCCAAGGACATGGGCCATCTTCCACTGCTTTCCCAGGCCATAACAGAGAGCTAGATCAGAAGTGGAGCAGCCGGGACTTGAACCATCACCCATATGGGATGCTGGTGCTACAGGCTGGGACTTTAACCCACTGCACCACAGTGCTGGCCCCTATTTTGTAATCTCTGATTTACAGTCTATAAAATAATTTAAATTTGTTAACAAATATATTTTTACAAATGTTCATATATGAAAAATTATTCAAGACCGCTTGAGATTAAGGTTGAAATTTACTATATTCTTTTATTTAGAAAATCTCTTAATTTGGAGATTTTTTAAAGGATCAATTCAAAATGTAACTCAAGGAAATCAGCAGAACTATTTGGTGATAGTCTTAATTGCTAATTCTGAAATAGATTAAAAGCATCTCCTTTTAATAGTTTTTTGTTTAATTGGTGACTCTGTCAGTTTTCTACCAACTCCAGTAAGCTCTCTTTTCTTCTCTATTTCTCTGTTAAAATTGCTTCAAATTATGAGATGATTCTGTGTGCTAGCTCATTTAAGGTTTTACTTATCCATTTTAGACAAAGACCAAAGAGATCAATTGTTTAAAAACACCTGAGTCTTTATTAATACGAGTTGTGGTTTGATTATATGCTCATTTTAAAGCATTTGAGGGACCACTTTTGAACAATGATCAAGTCTGGCCTATATTACATTAAGATGTTAAGGGATCCCCACCCCCTCGAGCCGCCATCGCAATGACGCTCCCTTAGACCTGCAGTCGGCGAGCCGCCGCGGGTTGAAGACACGGTGCTGGACCGCATCGGAGGAGCTCTAGACCAAATGGGTGGCCCGCCAGGATGCCAGTATCCTTAAGTGCTCAAGACCGGAGAGAGGAAACAAAACAGTCGGGAACCGGTGGGGGAGGGAGGGAATTAGCAGAAGGTGTCATGGCGGCCGCGCTCTGTGGTCACGTGTCCCGAAAGCCCGCCTTCGAACTTCCGGTCACGTGCCCTCAGAACCCTCGCAGCCAGCGATGGAGGCGAGACCCCCCAGTAACAGAGGCGGTGGCAACGGCTGCGGCCACTGGGTTTCCGCCTCTTCCCAGCAGCAGCTCTAAGAAGCGCAGCGGAACTCGACCTGACCCAACACAGCTACTTACTCTCTGCTCAGGGTTGTGGCTTCCACCTGCACCGTCTAACCATCATGGCAACTTCCTCTGAAGAAGTATTGCTGATTGTAAAGAAGGTGCGACAGAAGAAACAGGATGGAGCTCTGTACCTCATGGCAGAAAGAATTTCTTGGGCACCTGAAGGCAAAGATAGGTTTACAATCAGCCATATGTATGCGGACATTAAATGCCAGAAAATCAGTCCAGAAGGAAAAGCTAAAATTCAGCTTCAGCTGGTCCTGGGGACACAACAAGCTTCCATTTTTCCAATGAAAGCACAGCAGTGAAAGAGCGTGATGCAGTAAAGGACCTTCTTCAGCAGCTGCTGCCCAAATTTAAGAGGAAAGCAAATAAAGAACTGGAAGAGAAAAACAGAATGCTGCAAGAAGATCCTGTTTTGTTTCAGCTCTATAAAGACCTGGTTGTGAGTCAAGTGATCAGTGCTGAGGAATTCTGGGCCAATCGCTTAAATGTGAACACAACAGATAGTTCTTCCACATCCAACCATAAGCAGGACATTGGCATTTCTGCAGCATTTCTGGCTGATGTCCGGCCCCAAACAGATGGCTGTAATGGTTTGAGATACAGTTTAACTTCTGATATCATTGAGTCCATTTTTAGGACTTACCCAGCAGTAAAAATGAAATATGCAGAAAATGTTCCTCACAAAATGACAGAAAAGGAATTCTGGACGCGGTTTTTCCAGTCCCATTATTTTCATAGGGACAGGCTGAATACAGGGTCAAAGGATCTCTTTGCAGAATGTGCCAAAATAGATGAAAAAGGATTAAAAACAATGGTTTCATTAGGAGTAAAGAACCCACTACTGGATTTGACAGCTTTAGAGGATAAGCCATTAGATGAGGGCTATGGCATTTCCTCCGTGCCGTCTACTTCCAATTCTAAGTCCATAAAGGAGAATAGTAATGCTGCCATCATCAAGAGGTTCAACCATCACAGTGCCATGGTTCTGGCAGCAGGTCTCAGGAAACAAGAAGCACAAAATGGTGAGCCCAGCAGCATTGATGGAAATTCCGGAGATGCCGACTGCTTTCAGCCAGCAGTCAAAAGGGCAAAGTTACAAGAATCCATTGAATATGAAGACTTGGGAAAAAATAATTCTGTAAAAACAATTGCACTAAACCTTAAGAAGTCCGATAGGTATTATCATGGTCCAACTCCAATTCAGTCACTACAGTATGCAACAAGTCAGGACATTATTAATTCTTTTCAAAGTATTAGGCAAGAAATGGAAGCTTATACACCTAGGTTAACTCAGGTTCTCTCAAGTGGTGCTGCCAGTTGTACCATTACAGCATTGTCACCCGGAGGAGCACTTATGCAAGGAGGGACACAGCAAGCCATAAACCAGATGGTGCCAAATGATATTCAGTCTGAATTGAAACACTCGTATGTGGCTGTTGGAGAACTTCTGCGGCATTTCTGGTCCTGTTTTCCTGTTAATACACCATTCCTAGAAGAAAAGGTAATAAAAATGAAAAGTAATTTGGAACAATTCCAGGTTACAAAGCTCTGCCCATTCCAAGAAAAAATTCGGAGACAGTATTTAAGCACAGATTTGGTGAGCCACATAGAAGAGATGCTGCAGACAGCCTACAACAAGCTCCACACGTGGCAGTCTCGGCGTCTAATGAAGAAAACGTGAGGAGTCCATGGCTGTCACATGTGATGTGAGATAGAAGAGAAATGTGACCTGCAGTGTCTCTGGAAACCTGGCCTAGTAGACATGCAGATGACCACACAGAGTGACAAGAAACACCTGCACTCTGCCGACTCCCAGAGCTGATGCTATTGTACTTGCACATGGGGAGCTGACAAGAAGAAAGGGACTGATTCAACTAAATGCTGGGGAGGTAAATTAAGGCAGAACCAAAATGAGCTAGGTTGCTAATATATATATATGTATGTATGTGTGTGTACATATATATGTGTACATATATATATTTTAAAAGACTGTTCACTGCAGTTACTCAGGAACTGCTTTTGATTCACATTAAACTGCTTTCAGAAATTTAAAAATACTTTTTTAAAGGGTGCATTGATAAAATCTGAGGTTTTTTTTGGAAAAAAAAAAAAAAAAAAGGTGTTAAGGGGATCCTATTTCTACCAGACATTTTAAGCCTTCTTGGCATCTTTGCAGGCATTCAAAAATAAAGTTCCAAATTCTTTGGACTTTGATATTTCCAGTTGGGCCCCTGGAAATGTCAAAGGATATTTCTTTCATCTTGTAGAGACATCCACTAATTAGGCTAATTGGGTGATATTAAAGGTAGTGTCAAGATGTGAAATGGTACTAAATGTTATGATGATGTAAAATGCTATCAATACAAATGTCCAAATGCTACAAAAGTCCTATCATCTTGTTGTGTTGCTATCAGTCATGATGGTTATCTTCATGAAAAGGTCCTAGAGGCCTAAAAGAGATAAATGTTTTATAAAATCTTGCAGATGCTTTCGAAAATACTGTCTGGAGTAGGCAATCACCTCTTCTTTTTATTTAATGAGTTTATAAATTTAACCATTTACAATTTTACCTATTTAAAGTCTTTCATCATTCACATTTTGTACTAAAAATCAGATTTACTGCTCATGGAAATTGAAACATTGTGGGCTCTATGTTTAAAATGTGTCCTCTTCAAGGTTCTGAAAGACTTTTTGTACAGCAAACATTTGAAACCTTCCTTTTCAAACCAAACTAAGGGAGAGAGGGTCTTAATAATTACTTCAAAATGCATGACAATTTAGATAAGATGGTCTTAATGTTTGATCTTACCTAGAGGGACATACCTTTCCTTATGGGCATAATCTTATCTTTCTTTTTTTATTTTTATTTATTCTAAAGGTTTATTTTTATTTTATTTATCTGAAAGAATTACAAAGAGAGAGAGAGAAGTCTCCCATCTTCTGGTTCACTCTGCAAACAGCCACATGAGCAGAACTATTCCAAAGTCAGGAGCCAGGAGCTTCTTCCTGGTTCTCCCGCATGGATTCAGGGGCCCAAGGAATTGTGCCATCCTCTGCTGCTTTCCCAGGTGCATTAGCAGGGAGCTGGATCAAAAGTGAAGCATCTGGGACTTGAACTGGCATCCGTATGGTGAGCCAGCACTGCATGCTGGGGCTTTAACCTGCTGTGCCACAGTACCAGCCCTGAAAAACACTGTGATAACATGCCTGTGACTATAGATTTGTAGCTCTGGCCACCAAGGATTAGGGATGGGATTGAGCACCCCCTTGGCTGACCTTCCCAAAGGCTGCCTCTGTAGTCCACTTTAACAGAGACTAGGAGGAAGAGGAGTTATTTAGGCAGCCAATGTACAGGAGCAATGTAAGGATAGATGGCAGGCCAATTATAATGGCTGCCTTACATAGGAGTCTTCCACCAAGGAGACCCAACAAAGCCGATCTACCTCAAATGGCACTGATTGGCAATATGAGCAACCTGGGCATTGGGCAAGCAGCAGTCATGCTAGAAGATGGCTCCTGAAGGTGCCTGACAACTCTACCAAGAGCGACACTACTGGAAATGGAACTGCCCTGGAGGTTGAAGGACTCCTGGGTCAGAGCTGCAGACCCTGTTGGCCCTCCCTAAACTGAAAAAGCCCTTCACTCTTCCCAACTTCCAAAGTAACCAGCATGGTTGAAGGGATGACCTAGGATCAGTAACATTGCAGGCAGAGCTCTAAATTTCTTTTAGAGATGTCACCTATTAAAACTAATCTATTCAGGCCAGCTCTCCTCCCAGGCCAGCTAGGAAATGAGGGGCCCCAGGACCAGAAGCAGGCCAGACTAACTACCCCACAGCTCCTTGACTGCATGTACACACTAAACAAACAGGAGCACTCAGGCGTACATCTGTCTTCACATTAACTGGCAGGACTCTTTTGCTCTCCTATATCCCTCTTTGTTCTCCTCATTTTGGCCATCTTTCCCACCATGGGCAATGTTTCTAATTTCTCCTTTTATCCTCATAGTCATAATGCTTCCATTATTACCATGTATAATTAACATATTTCAAAAGTCTTTACAGGAGCATATGACTACTAAATCCCCAGCAATTATGCAGGAAAAACCCAAGACTGCTCTTCAATCAATCCAATCCAGAGTACAGATACTCACTCCATGTCAATGGTTCATATCAGCAAGAAGTAGCCAGAAAGAAACTGGCACCCCATGTCCTTATCTATACTCAGAGTTGGGACTGATGGAACAAGGACATAAGCCTCAGTCATTTCAGGTTCTTGTTACTCCTTCTGTTTTCTTTCTTTCCTTTTCTGTCTTCCTTCCTTCCTTCCTTCCTTCCTTCCTTCCTTCCTTCCTCCCTCCCTCCCTCCCTCCCTCCCTTCCTTCCTTCCATTCATTCATTCATTCATTTCAGATTCTTCTGTTTCCTTCCTTCCTTCCTTCCTTCCTTCCTTCCTTCCTTCCTTCCTTCCTTCCTTTGTCTCTTTCAAGATTTAATTTGAGTTACACAGAGAGAGAAAGAGAGGCAGAGAGAGAGAAAGAGGTCTTCCATTTGCTGCTTCACTCCTCAAATGTCTGCAATGGCCAGAGCTGAGCTGATCTGAAGCCAGGAGCCAGGATTTTCCTCTGGGTTTCCCCATGGGTATAGGGGCCCAAGGACCTGGGCCATCTTCTACTGCTTTCCCAGGCCATAGCAGAGAACTGGATCAGAAGTGGAGCAGCCAAGTCTCAAACCAGTGCCCATATGGGGTGCTGGCACTGCAGGCGGTGGCTTTACTCGCTATGCCACAGTGCCAGCCCCTATATTTTATAAGAAGGTATTTCAAAAGGTTCATGGACAATACACATCATCATTTCATTTTATAACCATGAAATTTTGAGTGCTTTTATATAAAGCATTGCTAAAGAACTAAAAATCATTAGGATTATAGAATGTATGTAAATTCCACAGAAGAGAAAAATCTACCCAACCTGGACCTCTGTATCTGTTCAAGCTGATGTATTAAGACTTTTAAATGGGTATAATGATTGAAAATGTTAGAGATTCCCAAAACAAATGTACCTATTTTTAGTCTATTTGATTGTAAGTAAAATATGCAACTTTTTTTTTTATTATTTTTAAAATAAAATTGAGGCCCAGCACTGTGAAAATAGTGGGTAAAGCCAATGACTATGGTGCTGGCATCCCATATGGCCACCAATTCAAGTCTCAGATGGTCGAAGTATTTGGGGTGCTGCACCTATGTGGGCAGCCCAGAAGGAGCTCCTGGCTTCTGGATTTGGATCAGCGCAGCCCTGGCCATTGTGGCCATTTGGGATGTGAACCAACAAATGGAACCAACATCTCTCTCTTTCTCTCTCTATCTCTCTCTCCCTCTCTTTCTCTATATTTCTCTATATCTCTATCTCTATAGCTATCTCTATAATTCTTTCAAATAAATTTTAAAAATCTCTATCAAAATGGGTTTAAATATTTTCAACTATTTCCTACAATACAGAACAATAAAGGACCTTTGAAGAAACATTAAAGAATTCATTTTAACATTGGATAAAATCACCTATTTTATAAAAGACTTATTTGTGTATTTGAAAGTCAAAGTTACGGAGAAGAGAGAAAGACAGATCTTCCATCATCTGGTTCATTCCCCAAATGGCTACAAAGACAGGGGTTGGGTTATGTCAAAGCCAGGAACTTCGTCCATGCCTGCCACATGGTGAAGGAGCCCAAGCACTTGGCCAATTCTCTGATGTTTCCTCAGGCCATCATCAAGGAGCTGTAGCAGAAGTGTAGCAGTCAGAACTTGAACTGGCACCCATATAGGATTTCATTCTCACAAATGGTGGCTTAAATGCTAGTCCCTCCTTATATTCTTTATAAAATTACTTTTAAAAGTCTCCTTCTAAATAAACAAAAGATATCTCTATTATTTACCAAGGTTATTGTGCAATTTATTAATTGTCTCTATTTACACGTCAAGCTAACACCAGGATTTGTTAGAAGACCCAAATGGGGGCAGTGCTATGGTGCAGTGGGTTAAAGCCCTAGCCTGCAGCACCAGCATCCTTTATGGGCACCAGTTCAAGTCTTGCCTGCTCCTTTTCTGATCCAGCTCTCTGCTATGGCCTGGGAAAGCAGTGGAAGATGGCCCAGGTCCTTGGGCCCCTAACCTACATGGGACGCCTGGAAGAAGCTCCTGGCTCCTGGCTTGGATCAGTTCAGCTCTGGCCATTGCAGTCATTGGGGAGAGAACCAGTGGAATGGAAGACATCTCTTTCTCTCTCACTCTCGCTCTCGCTCTTGCTCTCACTCTGGCTCTGGCTCTCTCTGTAACTCTGTCTTTCAAGTAAATAAAACATATCTTTAAAAAAAGAAACTTAAATGAGTCCTACCCCTTGGGCATAAACTCAGCTAAATCTACAGTGTCTGTCATCTGTCCATAGTAAAACTCAAGTCTGGTACATATCTCTCTTCAGCTAGACATTACTGTGTCCTTCCTTTAAGAATCAAGAACAGGGGCCAGCATTTGGTGCAGATTAAGCAGCTGCTCACACTGCTGGCATCCCAGATGAACTCAGGTTCCAGTCCCAGTTCTGATCCAGTTCACTACTAATGTGTGTAGGAAAGCAGCAGAACATTACTGAAATACTTTGGCACTTCCCACTTTTATGGAAGAACCGTTGGAGTTCCATGTTCCTGGTTTTGGCATGGCGCAGTCCCAGCAATGGAGTCATTTGGGGAGTGAACCAGCAGGTGGAAGATCTCTCTCTCTCTCATAAATAAATATTTTAATAGAGTCCAGAACAGACTATAAATGTGCTACTACTCTACATTTGTCACTATGATGTGCTGAATAAAAAATAATTAATGTGTATTATCATGTACTTATTTGGATGATTGATTACTGGTAATTAGTATTTAGTTTTAAAGAAAAAATTTCAAGTGACAGTATTCATCAATAGGAAAAAGTTGAAACAAAACACTCTCTATTTTTTTTTTCCTACAGGCAGAGTGGATAGTGAGAGAGAGACAGAGAGAGAAAGGTCTTCCTTTTCCATTGGTTCAAACCCCAATGGCCGCTGCACCTGCAATCGGGACAGAATCTGGCACTCCATCCAGGACTACAACCTGGTGTGCCAGCGCCGCAGGTGGAGGATTAGCCTATTGAGCCACGGCACCAGCCAAAGCACTTTCTTAATCTCACAAAGTCATGTGGCTAGGGGAAGGCATATCTGATTTTTTCTAATCAGCCTTCCTAAAATTTACAAATCTTTTTCTGGCAACAGTGAATTTGGCTCATCATAGAAAGTTCTTTGAAGGCTCTTATTAAACTTCTTCCTCTTTGAAAAAGTCAATTTTACTGCATGCTACTGCAAGAGGTAAATTTTTGATTTATAGGAAATTTGAAAACCAATTATGCTTAGTCTCTAATTTCTGATTTACTTATAGAACAGAAATTACACAGATAAATGTCACTTTGTCTAATTTTTAAAAATATTTACTTATTTATTTGACAAGCAGTCATAGATAGACAAGGGGAAAGACCAAGAGAGAGGTCTTCCATTTGCTAGTTCACTCCCCAAATGGACACAATGACCAGAGCTGGACCAACTCAAAGCCAGGAACCATGAGCTTCACACATGGGTACGGGGGTCCAAGCACTTGGGCCACCATCCACTGCTTTCCCAGGTCATTAGCACAAAGCTGGATTGGAAGTGGAGCAGCTGAGACATGAACCAGCACCTGTATGGGATACCAGTGCCACAGGCAGAGGCTTAATGATTATGGCACAGCACCAGCCCCCGCTTTATCTAAATTTATGGTAAACCCATGAGTTGCACCACAATGCTATTTTCTTTTCCTTCCTTCCTTCCTTCCTTCCTTCCTTCCTTCCTTCCTTCCTTCCTTCCTTCCTTCCTTCCTTTCTTTCTCTCTTCCTTCCTTTCTTTCTCCCTTCCTTCCTTTCTTTCTTTCTTTCTCTCTTCCTTCCTTTCTCCCTTCCTTCCTTCCTTTCTTTCTTCCTTTGTTCCTTATTTTTCTGTGTCATGAAGCTTGCACATTGCATCCAAGGACATGGACCAGGGATAGAGGCTTATGATTACTCTGTGCAAGAACTCTCCTCTTGGGGGTCAAAGCATCTGACAAGGAAGCTCTCCTAGATTAAATCCTCAAGCGCCTCTCTCAATAACAAGCCAGAGAAGGTGTGCTAACTGGAGAGCATCTTTGGTTTAATTAACTCTGGGAGGCCTGAGTGTTGCTGGGGTCCTCATTGGGCTATAATAATGGGCCATGAATCATTTGAATGTGACTATTCACCACTAGAGGGCTCTGTAGGGTCAATTACATTTTCCCAATCATTGACACCTGATTCCCCACTGTTGTCTCCAGCTGCTCTGCTGGGGAAGAAAATCTGCTTCACTTACAGAATACTTAAGTCCAGCACTGGAAGAAGGATAATTGAAAGAGCTCACAGCTGAGATAAAGGCATAAAGAACTTGCTTCCATGTGAGAATGACTAAGAATACTGTCTTGGTTGGGTTGGGTAAAAGTCATCATGAAGAGGATCAGGGACCTCTGCATCTCCAAGTGTATTTCTACCTCCCAGCTGTGAACCCAGAATAGGGTATCCATTAAACAATGATTCCATACTTCCATGTGGTGCTTCTCTGCTTAACATTGCCTGCTGAATTCTTGTTCCCATATATTTTTACCCAGCATGATTAATTTTCTCACTTCTGCCTGACAATACTCAACAATTTACACACTGTGCTCTACATTTGCACACACTGCCAGCACTTTCACTTGATGTGCATTATAAACCTGATAAATTGCTCTAATGATTTTTATTATTCCATCATTGTAAAAAATCCCAGTATCATGTTCTTTAATAAGTTTGGCATAATACTGAAAGTTGGATGTTTGCCATTGAAGACACTGTATTTTGGCTCACTGGTATTACCTAGATTAGGAGTAGTGATATCCTCTGGTTATACCTTCAATTTGAACTAAATTCTAAAACATAAATAAAATTGCTGATAATGGAGATGAAGTTAAAGAGGTAGAAGACAAAATTGGGCACTCTGATGGTGTGAGTGAGCTGTTTATGGTGATCTGTTTCTTATATAAAACCTGCTGCTGTGGGTTTGCCAAGTTATGTACCACTCAATAACCTTCTTCATGTATCTTTAAGAATTCTGTCCCAAATCTCGTCCCTTAATTTCACTTTCACAGTTACAGAAAATGAAATTTTGAACAAAGCTGCTGATTATGGATTTCAATTATTTGCAGAAAGTCTGTCTTGCTAATGCATGAGTCAGTGATGCTAAAAGATTCCTCTTATCTCTCCCAGCAAGAATCTTTCATTGCCCACACTGCTGCTTGTGCTGTAGAAACTTAGAGCACTGAAGGTGTATCCAAAATCGAGGCTGTCATGATGAAATTATTGTAATATGCATTTTAAATAATCACCATATTTTTGTGTTGCTATTGACTAACTCACAGTATCATGTTATCCTTTGTTCAGCTGAGCTATACTGCAATCTTCTTTATGGACATGATCATCACTTTTTATCCAGAGATTAGCATTCATTACATATCTCATCTGAGTTAGGCCACTCTCAAGGAATGAGGTTGTGTTGGTAAATAATTTAGTTATACTGTGTGTCCTGTGGATTGTAAAATTTAAAAGAGATAATTTATCATAACCATCTCAAAGGTCCTTTGGTACATCTTTCTGAATCACTTAGAGATGAGAACTCCTTTGAAAGAAGAAATGAAGAGCTGACACATGGAGCCACTGCCTGTAATGCCAGCATCTCATGTGAGCACTGGTTTGAGTCCCAGCTGCTCCATTATGAGCCATCTCCCTGTTACTGCATCTATTTGGGGAATGAACCAGCAGATGAAGATCTCTGTCTCCACTGCAACCTTCTCTCTCTGTATCTCTGCCTTTCAAACAAATACTATAAATCTTATTTTAAAAGAGTTTAGGGTCCAGCACTGTGGTGTAGTGGGCTAAGCCTCTGCCTGTGGTGCCAGTTTGAGTTCCAGCTGTTCTTCTTCCAATCCAGCTCTCTGCTTTGGCCTGGAAAAGCAGTCAAAGATGGCCCAAATGCTTGGGCTCCTGCACCCATGTGGGAGAGAAGAGTGAAGCTCCAGGCTTCTGGCCCCTGGCTTCAGATCAACCCAACTCAGTTTGTTGTGTCTACTGAGAAGTAAACCAGTGGATAGAAGATTTTTCTTTCTGTCTCTCCCTTTGTCTGTAACTACCTCTCAAATAAAACAATAAATTTTTTTTAATTAAAAACAGAGTTTAGCCTCACATTTGGAACTTCTAGTAATTTTGATGGGTTGAGAGGAAATTTGTAAAGTCTATGATACAACTGAGAGCCTTCCGAGTCCTAGCATGTAAGAAGAGAATAGCGAGCAGACAGCTGGTAGACAAGACCTAACAGGGTACAACCCATACATAGCATTGTCTTTCTGAAGACCACAGTAAGTCCTATGGTCCCTGTTCAAAGGTCATGGGAAACCATCCACACAGTTGAAAGAGGAGTGTGACTTGATGAGATTTTGGTTTGTAAAATGACCTTAGTATTAAAGAACATCTCCAGAGCAAACATTGAAGAGTACTGCTGGATGGTAAATCTTCATTAATAGTAACAAGACTTGATGAAAGAAATGGCACCTTTAAGGG
This sequence comes from Oryctolagus cuniculus, assembly GCF_051225735.1. Taxonomy (NCBI): domain Eukaryota; kingdom Metazoa; phylum Chordata; class Mammalia; order Lagomorpha; family Leporidae; genus Oryctolagus; species Oryctolagus cuniculus. Next base: position 49,556,034 of record NC_142887.1, on the reverse strand, counting down.
AAATGTAATTCAGGGAAGGAAGATAAGAATTAGTGAATCTTTTCTCCTAAGATGGTACTTACACCAACTGTAGATATTGGGGCCCTAATTTGGTGTGTTGAAGAGGATTCCTCTAGGATCTGGAATAACTTGAGCATCAGAACACATAATTTCAGACTATAATACCTTTAACAAGATAAGAATCTATGAACTCATAATGATATAAAACATAATGACACACTAACTAGCACAGAAGAGTGAGCCCTTAGCTTTGATGCTAGATCAAAATATAAATGGAGAAACAATATTGGGAATTAAAACACCAGCATTTCATATAGCATTGATGATTAAAAATACTATTAAAGGTAGTGGATGAAAATTTGATAGGAAGTAGGATACTGGCATAATATTGGAATAATTTTTAATAAAAGTCCACACATTCCAAAAAGGAATAAAAATGTGTATATAGCACAGCATATACGAATGCTGTGGTGCAGCAAGTTTTGCCACTGCCTGCCACACCAGCATTCCACATCAGAGTGCTGTGGTGCTGCCTCAAGTACCAGCTTCCCTGCTTTTGATCAAGCACAATGTGAATGCACCTGGGAAGGTTTCAGAACATGGCCCAAGTGCTTGGGCCCTGCCACCCATGTGGAAGACCGGGAAATAGTCATTCATCCTAGCTTCAGCTTGACAAAGAACTTAACATTGCAACTCTTTGGAAATGAACCAGCAGAGACACAGAGAGAGAGAGAGATCCAGCTCTCTGCTATGGCCTGGGAAAGCAGTAGAAGATGGCCCAAGTGCTTGGACCTCTGCACCTGCATGGGAGACCCAGAAGAAGCTCTTGGTTCCTGGCTGTGGATTGATGCAGCTCTGGCTGTTGCAGCCAATTGGGGAGTTAACCAGTAGACGGGAGACCTGTCTCTCTCTCTCACTGCCTCTCTTTCTCTCAAATAAATAAATAAATCCTTTTAAAAGATATAGATGTAGACATAGATATAGGTACCGATCACTCATTGTAATTCTGCATTCAAAATGGATAAATAAATACTTAAAAGGTTGCATGTGAATCAATCTGGAAGAAATTCACTAAGTACCAAGTTGATAGCATCCATCATAGCACAGATGGGAGACTTAGCAGAGCCCAGCATCGACCCATGGTGCTTCTGATGAGAATACAGGGCCCACATTTTCTCAGAAAGGAACACTGGAGCGACCCAGCTTGAGTCATCTCTGCTCTTGATATCTATTAAGAGTTTTCATATTAGAATTTCATATTAGAATTCCAGAAAAATAACATGGAATCACAGTGGGAGAAACGATATTTTAACATGGTTGGAAAAAGATGTGATAGTTCTGTGGATTGGGTTGTGTTGGATTAATGTTGGTTTCTTAAATTGGGGTTCATATGCTATTTATCAGGGGACCACCCTATAGTTAGCAGAAACATCTTGGGTCAGGGGCAAAAGTGCTAAAAGGATACTAACTGGGCATTCTCAATGAATGGGACTCACTCACGGTATTTCTGTAAGTTTGAAATAATTTCAAAATTAACTACTCTTAAAATGACCAAATTGTAAGATGACAATACCCACATCCTGTTAGTAAAACAGGGACAGCATCAAATACTATAAAGGCTAAACCTTACCCAATTCCCATTAGGCCAACGTTATAAAACTGGACCCCCTCTAAGCATCTACATGCCTGTATGGAGACTGCAGAAATAATACAATAATATTCACAATGTGTTTCCTGTTCTGAACACATTTGTGATAGTTTTGAAACACCTTGATCTTTTTATTTTAAAGATTTTGATAACTCTCTTGATCTTTAAAAATAATTATTTTATTTTTGTACTGAAAAGAAAATATGTGGATATGTCTCAAATCTGTTGGTTCACTCCCCAACATTATGCCACAGCTGGGGCAGGACCAAGCCCAAACCAGCAACCTGAAACACAATCTGGGTCTCTACAAGGGTGGCACAGACTCAACTCCTTTAACCCTCATCACTGTCTCAGAATGCACACCAACATGAAGCTGGAATCAGAAGCAGAGCTGGGACTTTTCCCAGGCTCTCTAACATGGGATGCAGGCATCCCAAACAGTGGTCACACCACTATGTCAAATGGCCACTCCTTCATTTTTAATTTAGTTTTTATTTGGGAATCAGAGAGACTGAGAAAGACAAGCAGCAGAAATCACTCATCTGTTGGCTTACTGCACAATGCCCACCACATCAGGACTGAATTAGATGAAAGACAGGAGCCAGGAGCTTCATCCAGGTCTTCCATATGGTTGACAGAAATGGTTGGGCCATTATTCACTGCCTTCTCCACAGACTAGCAAAAATCTAGAATGGAAGAGGAGTTGCCAGGACTCAAAGCTGCACTCCAGTATGAGATGCCAATGTCAGAAGAGCAGCTTGACCTATTGAATCACATGCTAGTCCCTGCATCAATTCAAACCAGTGCACTCACCCTACCCTGTATATATTCAAAGAATGCAAAGCTGGACATCCTCTCCCTTTCCTTATTATTATATTAGCTCCTCAGCAGACCAATTGTTCAGTTTAAACTGAGAGAACAGAGCAGCTCTGATTAGTACAGTGATATGCTTTTTGGGTTTTGGACACTTTTTTTAAGATTTATTTATTTATTTGAAAGTCAGAGTTACACAGAGAGAGGAGAGATGAGAGAGAAAGAGTTCTTCCATCCACTGGTTGACTCCTCAAATGGCTGCAATGGCCAGCGCTGTACCAATCTGAAGCCAGGATCCAGGAGCTTCTTCTGGGTCTCCCACACAGGTGCAGGGGCCCAAGGACTTGGGCCATCTTCTTACTCCCATAGCAGGCCATAGTAGAGAGCTGATTTCTATGCCACTGGTCCAGACCCTGGACACTGTTTTGAAGGTTGAGTAACTGATTTTGGCAATGACAGAAAGTTTCTTTTACAATGACTTTGATGGGGCTGGTGCTGTAGCATAACAGTTAAAGCTGCTGCCTTGAGTGCCAGCATCCCATAAGGGTGCTGGTTTAAGTGTCAGCTGCCCCACTTCCAATCCAGCTCTCTGCTATGGCCTGGGAAAGCAGTAGAGGATGGCCCAAGTCCTTGGGCCCCTGCACCCACTTGGGAGACTCAGAAGAAGCTCCTGGCTCCTGGATTTGGATCAGCACAGTTGCAGCCATTGCAGCCATCTAGGGAGTGAACCAACCAATGGAAGCCGTCTCCCCCTCTCTCTCTGCTGCTGCCTCTCTAACTCTGCCTTTCAAGTAAATAACTAAATCTTTTTAAAAAAGTGAAAGAAAAAGAAATAATAAAATGACCTTGCTTCCCACAGCTAAAGTATTTTACGTTATCAGGATGTTTAAGGGCAGCAGCCAGTATATTAGTTTTGTAAGTCTCAGTCTGTACTGTTTCTGCCATCGTAGTTTCAGGTTTTGGAGACAACAGCTTTTAAAATATTTTTAATCCTGATTTGCATTTTCATAAGCCATTTGTTTTAGTAATATTTTGCCACTTCCTGATTATCTACCTGATGTCCAATAGCTTTTTCTAGCCTATCCACAAAGGACATATTGCCCTCAGTCAGCCCCTGATGGACTAAAGAAAAAGAAGTGGACAGGGCTTTAACATCAAGAATCTTTTTCCATACTTTTAATGAATGTTAGAAATTTTTACATAAGCCTTCGTCCAAGAATAAGCAACTTGTTGACCAAGATCTGAATACACTCCCTCTCTCAGCAACTGCTCAAAATTGGTAGGGACATTGTTACTTAGTTAATCTATGGCTTGTACAGAAGCCCAGTCTCTATTCCTGAGCCCAAACAGTGTACTGGGCTGGAGTAACCAAGATTTTAATTACAGTTTTCCAGTTCCATGGCACCATCTCACACCCTTCTCCAATTCCCTCCAGTATGCCCACTGTACCAGAACTCTGTATCTTGTACTCCGTTAAGCCCTTTTTTAGCCCTCTGTAAACATTATAAGGAAGATGTTCATGCCAGGGAGCTGCATTTTTGGGTCAAGCTACAGGACAAACAGTTAACACTGGTGATTCCCCTTGCTCCTTGGCTTGCAGAAGCATACCTAGTACCGCTGACACACCTGAAGGGGACTCAGATATCACCACCAAAACAGCAGGTGCTGAGAGTGCAGAGGTCTCTGTGAGGCAGTGGGGACAAGCCCATTGACCGACCTTCCTGGCCGGGGACAGAGGCCAAGGGAATTGTAACCTTACTAATGGCATCCCAACAGAGATATCACACGTGCAAAAACAGAATAGGAGCTCAAGGCTCCTGATGTTATTTTTGACCAACTTTCTCTCAATCAGTTACTGTTTTTTTAGATTTATTTATTTATTTCAAAGTTAGAGTAACACAGAGAGAGGAGAGGTGAGAAAGAGAAAAAGGTCTTCCATCCACTGGTTGACTCCTCAAATGGCTGCAATGGCCAGTGCTGTACCAATCTGAAGCCAGGAGCTAGGAACTTCTTCCTTGTCTCCCACATGGGTGCAGGGGCCCAAGGACTTGGGCAATCTTCTTACTGCCATAGCAGGCCATAGCAGAGAGCTGGATCAGAAGTGGAGCAACCAGGACTTCAACCAGTGCCCACCACTGTAGGTGGTGGGTTTTACCCATTAGACCACAGTGCTGACCCAACAATCAGTAATTTTTAAAGTGCCTTCATCAGGGTTCCAAGGATAGCAACTATTAATTTTTTACAGCAAGCATCCAATTACTTTTTGGTAAAGAGTGTCCCTCTTCGGGCCAGCACCGTGGCTCATTTGGCTAATCCTCTGCCTGCAGCAGTGGCATCGAATATGAGTACCAGGAGCTAGTCCCGGTTGCTCCTCTTCCAGTCCAGCTTTCTGCTGTGGCCAGGGAAGGCAGTGGAGGATGGCCCAAGTGCTTGGGCCCCTGCACCCACATGGGAGACCAGGAGGAAGCACCTGGCTCTTGGCTATGGATCGGTGCAGTGCCAGCCATAGCGGCCATCTGGGGAGTGAACCAATGGATGGAAGACATTTCTCTCTCTCTCACTGTCTATAACTCTACCTGTGAAATTAAAAAAAAAGTGTCCCTCTTTCTAAAGGAGATAAAGCAGCCCAACTTTATGTTTCCATTACACCGGGTATGGAATTCCCCATCTTTATGACTCACCAGGATCTTGAAGAGATGAGTGTGCAAGTGAAAGGAGAGACAGGAGAGACAGGACATGGAAACAGTTCCTCTGCAAAGTGCTGCCAAACTAACCCGGGGTGTTTTCTTTATTGATAATGATTACAACAGCGTATTGTACAGCTCATGCATGTGCTCATCTAACTCCAAGGTTTCTCTGGAACATGTTTAGCAAGACATATTAGATAAACAAGTCTAGGGCAGCTGCTGCATGTCTTTGGGAAGCCAACATTCCCACAAGGCTCAGTGCTCTTCTTCTTAGTGGACCATAAACTATACTTAGTCCCTGCAGCTACACGCTGTGTAGTAGGAAGAAAATGTCTTTGCTTTGGCAGAAATCTTATTCTCCACAGTCACATTTGACCATCTTTACAAACCTTCCTATGAGCAACCAGGTTGACCAGATCTGAGTCCACTCTGTGTGTGAATGAACGTGACTTTGCTTTATATCTAAATACTGTTCTTCTATTTTGGATTACATATGTGTTTTTTTAACTTTTATTTAATGAATATAAATTTCCAAAGTACAGCTTATGGATTACAATGGCTTCCCCCCCATAATGTCCCTCCCACCCGCAACCCTCTCCTTTCCCACTCCCTCTCCCCTTCCATTCACATCAAGATTCATTTTTGATTCTCTTTATATACAGAAGATCAGTTTAGCGTACATTAAGTAAAGATTTCAACAGTTTGCTCCCACACAGAAACATAAAGTGAAAAATACTGTTTGAGTACTAGTTATAGCATTAAATCTCAATGTACAGCACACTAAGGACAAAGATCCTACATGAGGAGTAAGTGCACAGTGACTCCTGTTGTTGACTTAACAAATTGACACTCTTGTTTATGACATCAGTAATCACCCTAGGCTCTTGTCATGAGCTGCCAAGGCTATGGAAGCCCCCTGAGTTCACCGACTCTGATCATATTTAGACAAGGCCATGGTCAAAGTGGAAGTTCTCTCCTCCCTTCAGAGAAAGGTACCTCCTTCTTTGATGACCCATTCTTTCCACTGGGATTTCACTCGTGGAGATCTTTCATTTAGTTTTTTTTTTTTTCCCCCAGAGTGTCTTGGCTTTCCATGCCTGAAATACTCTCATATATATGTGTTTTGTAACTGTGCTTTGATTCATAGTAACTCAACTTTTTATGGAATTGATTATCATTGAATGGAAACTGAAAATATAAATAAAATATTGAAAGAGAAAAAATGAATTTATGCAAATATTACAATGTATCCCAGAAAAATTTTGAAGTATATGATGGTGACCACAAATGAATAACTCCCTCTTGCTCTTCTATCCAACCCTCTCATTTATCTCTCACTCAATGCTGCTCAACCTCTCCCAGTACCTCTAGTACTGATTGAGCTCACTGCAGTAGTGTCTGTCTCCCCACTGCACTGTGAACTTCTGCCTTCACTCAGCTCTATCTCCTGTGTTCACCACTCACGTAAATTCATTTTGATCACTCCAATGGTTAATGAGGGAATTATTTCCTTAGCAACTCCATGATATAGAAGAGAAATATCAAGTCTTTCATGTTGCTTCTCTCTAGGAAAATCTTTCATGGAGAAAGAAATGTTAATGTAAATGTTGGAAAGACATTATTTTATTTATTTATTTTTATTTTATTTTATTTTTTTGCCAGAGTTAGACAGAGAGAGTTATAGACAGTGAGAGAGAGAGAGAGAGAGAGAGAGAGAGATAGAAAGGTCTTCCTTCCATTGGTTCACCCCCCCAAATGGACGCTACGGCCAGCACACTGCGGCGACCCGAAGCCAGGAGCCAGGTGCTTCCTCCTGGTCTCCCATGCAGGTTCAGAGCCCAAGCACTTGGGCCATCATAAACTGCCTTCCTGGGCCACAACAGAGAGCTGGACTGGAAGAGGGGCAACTGAGACAGAATCCGGTGCCCCATATGGGACTAGAACCCGGAGTACCAGCACCACAGGTGGAGGATTAACCTAGTGAGCCACAGCGCCAGCAGGAAAGACATTATTGATTATTCTCTGGCCTGATATACCTGGACAAGTGTCCTACCAAAATAAAACTGGAGGGACTGGCACTGTGGCACAGGGGGTTAATGCCCTGGCCTGAAACACCGGCATTCCATATGGGTGCCAGTTAAAGACCTGGCTGCCGCACTTCTGATTCAGCTCTCTGCTATGGCCTGGGAAAGCAGCAGAAGATGGCCCAAGTCCTTGTGCCCCTGTGCCCATGTGGGAGACCCAGAGAAAGCTCCTGGCCCCTGGCTTTGGATCAGCACAATTCTGGCCATTACAGCCAATTGGGTGTGAACCATCAGATGGAAGACCTCTCTCTTTCTCTCTCTCTCTCTCTGTGCCTCTCCTTTCTCTGTGTAACTCTGACTTTCAAATAATTCATTACATCTTAAAAAAATAAAATAAAATAAATAAAACTGGAAATAATATTGTTGGATGCATTTAGAACTCTCAGGCCAAGATGAGAGGCTGCCCATTTTCTTATAAAGGAAGATCCATTCATAGGATTCAATTGCAATTGCATTGTCATAAATTCAGCAGAGACTGGTGTATCTTCCTGCATTGTCACCCAAATACAGTGTGATAACTAAGGAGACCAAGCTGGGGAGAGAAAAGAGATATGGCATTTCAGTCTTTCCCAACATTCCTAGATGACACCAGTCATGACTCTCTACTCACTTGGGAATAGCCTGCCACCAGCCCTACTCACAAACACCTGAAGAGTGACCAAAGACCAACAGAGGGAGCCCTTTTCTTATACAAGGTCAGATAGAAGAGGGCTTGAGTACTGTATCTCACAAGGGCAGTTGTCAGTGTAAGGTAAGTGATGTATACATGTGTCTACACACACACACACACCAGATTTCTAGGATTGTTTTCATCTAAAAGTTCTATTTCTACTGAATAGCATACCTTTTCTACCATCCATAATTACCCTTCTAATTTATGCTTCTCATAGTCTATTTTTTTTAAAGATTTATTTGTTTTATTTGAAAGTCAGAGTTATGCAGAGAAAGGAGAGGAAGAGAGAGGTCTTCCATCTGATGGTTCACCCCCTAGTTGGCTGCAATGGCCAGAACTGCATCGGCCCAAAGCCAAAAGCCAGGAGCTTACTCTGAGTCTCCCACATGGGTACAGGAGCACAAGGGCTTGAGCCATCTTCTACTGCTTTTCCAGGCCATAGCAGAGAGCTGTATCGAAAGGGGAGCAGCCAGGACTAGAACTGATGTCCATATGGGATGCCGACACTTCAGGCCAGGGCGTTAACCTGCTGAGCCACAGCGCTGGACCCTCGTATTCTATTTTTTAAAAAAAGATTTATTTAATTGAAAGAGTTACAGAGATAGGTAGAGCCAGAGAAAGATCTTCCATCCACCGGTTCACTCCCCAAATGACCACAACGGCCAGAGCTGAGCCAATCTGAAGCCAGGAGCCACGAGCTTCTTCCAGATCTCCCACAGAGGTGCAGGAGCCTAAAGACTTGGGCCATCTTCTACTGCTTTTCCAGGCCATAACAGAGAGCTGGGTCAGAAGTGGAGTAGCCAGGAATTGAAGAGGCACCCATATGGATTGCCGACATGGCAGGTGGGGCTTTAAACCACTGCACTACAGCGCTGGCCCCTCTGACTACTTTAAATACTTCATATGTTGGAATCTTACAGTATTTGTCTTTGGGGACTGATATTTGTGGTTAATTTCACTTAGGAAAATAACCTTACTGTTCATCCATGGCACAGGATTTTCTTTTCTCTGTGCCTGCATAACTTTGCACTGTGAGTGCAGGCCACACTAAAAGTCTTGGCTACAGTGAATTATGCTGTGGCAAACAGTGCCAATACTTTATTTATATTGAACTTTCAATGCTTTTAGATATTTAATAAGAACTGAGATTATCAGATAATATAAAAATTTTGTTTTCAATGTAATGAAGAACATTCATACTGTTTTCTGTGGTGGTTGCATCATTTTACATTACATTTACACTGTGCATGTAGCTGAAAATATATATCTTCATCAAATTATGCACCTGGGTTTTTTGTTTGTTTGTTTCTAAAGAACAGGAGCAGGAGGTCGCGTTGGCCATTACTGGCCATGGTTATGAAGATCCCTCTGCACAGTTATGAAGATCCCTCTGTACTTGCACTCAAGGTGAATCAGCATTGGGCTTCATTGTCAGTGTGGTGAAATTGCCCATCACCCAGGGAGAAGTGTATGACTGTTAAGTACATTTTCAACTTCCTGCAGTGGTTCTAAAGCCAGGTCTATAGGTATCATAACCCCATCTGGCTTTCAATACTGTTTCTGTTCCAGGTAACTTTCTGTTAGCAAGGTCAAGCACAGATTTCCATCTGAACATTTCTCTAGCTTGGGATTCACATAAAAGATGAGTGCCAGCACAACATTCCTCTACCCATTCTGCCTGCCATGACCTAGAGTGTAGACCTAACAGGCTAACCCAGATTTTAACTCTTCCAATAAATTGTTCCTACATGGGACAGGACAGCCTACATGAAGCTCCCAAAAATACCCACAAAAGGGGAAGTAGTGTTGCAATGCCCAAGTGGGATCAGCATGGTGACCTTGCCTAGAGTTTCCTTCTTAGGGACAACCCATGTCACCATGGAGTCCTTCCTGCCCAAATGCCTGAGGTATCAATAGCAAGAGCTGAGTCAATATCTGCAAAGTTATAAAGTATTCACATCCTAGATTTCTTGAGTCTGGGCCCCTAGAAAGTCAGGACAGAAGAGAACAGATGGCTTTCTCCAATGGGGCTTCAGCAAAGAAAGCTTAGACACCCTGAGTTCCAGGTTCTATTGTAGACTTTCATCAAGAAATTGATTTCATTTCTTGGGATTCTCTTTCCTGGGATTCCTCAGCAGAAAGGACCTCTCCAAAGACTCATCCTCCATCTGCCTCATGCCATGTCAATAATCACACACATTTATGACACATAGCTCAATCTGAAAACCCCAGGGAGTGCCTGGGTACAATCAGGACCCAGCTTTGCAGACAAACTGAGTTCCAAGAGGGTTCCCTCTATCCTTTCAGTTATGTGACCCTGAAATATCACTGTATCTCCTAAAGACTCCATAGTCTGGGCAATGGCAAGTAGAATGGCAGTTACTGGGAGTTGGTGGTGGTGGAATTGTAAAAACTTTCTTTCAATGGGTAGTTTCAGTCTCATAAGGAAAAACAGTTCCTAATATTCATCCCACAACAATGTGCATATCCTCAACACTACTCAACTATACACTTCGAAATGCTTAAGATGATAAAATTCATCAGCTGTATTTTGTTTTGTCAGGACCACAATAATAGTACATTTTAAAAGTGGTCAAATAGGAGCTAGACCTGTGGCACAGTAGGTTAAAACCTTGGCCTGTAATGTCAGCATCCCACAAGGGTGCCGGTTCAAGTCCTGGGTGCTCCACTTCCCATCCAACTTTCTGCAAATGTGCCTGGAAAAGCAGTAGATGATGGCCCAAATACTTGGATCCCTGCACCCACATTGGGGACCTGGAAGAAACTCCTGGCTCCTGAATTCAGATTGGCCCGGTTTGGCCCATTGTGGACATTTGGGGAGTGAACCAACCAATGAAAATTTCTCTCTGTCTTTCTCTAACTCTGCCTTTCAAATAAATAACACAGATCTTTAAAAAAAAAAGTTGATATGAAAAAAGTGGCCAAATACACATCTCAAAAAAATTAACATATTCTCTCAGAAGTGCAGTTAATACTTACTAATTTTGTACAATCTCTTATATTTGCCCATTTTCACAATAACATTCCTAATTCCATTTTGATGAGTTTTATGTCATCAATTTTTTTTGAAATAGGAATCCGATGCCATCCTCTCTCACTAAAGACACTGATGACAGAGTGCAGAAGCCGTGTTCAGTGTGGGTGTGGCCTGGGTTCCCTCCCTCCTGGCTGTGTTTGAGGGAGACATAATTTGGTCACCCTTGGGCATCTTACACTTAGGTGGAAGCAGGTGTACCTTGTGCTGAACAGAGAGATGTTGTGTCAACAGCCAGGGCTAAATCCTGGGGCCTGTGCATTCCCTCATAAGATGTGCACACCTGAGCCCCAACTCCTCATGCACCAACAATACCACAGCAGGAAGAACAAGCATGACCCTTGCCCCTGCAGCAGGAGCTAGTTTTATGGTCACTTAACACTTGCATTGACAGGTGGGATGGATCACTCTGAAGAAATCATTGGATGATGCTCTCAGTAGAAGACGTGGACTTATGCCAGGGAAAAGCATCAGAGTTTGAGGGTCATGCAAGTCCAATTCCATTTCTACATAACAAAATGTTTTTTCTATTGTGTTTCTTTGAAGTAGAAGTTTTCTATTTATTTTTATTTCTTTTTATTCACCATTTTCTACATCTTGAAAATTGATTGATTCTTCATTGTTCTATGTGTTTTTTGAATTCCTCATTTTGTTCCTATGTTATTATTGATATTGTTGAGTGTTCCTCTGTGTACTTTTCTAGGTTGAACAACATGCATACCCAACCTCAGGACACCAGAATATATAAGCAAATGTTGACAGCTCTGAAGGGATAAAGAGCAATGGAACAAACAGAATGTATTACTACTCCACTTTCAAGAGTGGTAGATTTGAACAATATTATAAATCAACTTTTCCTAACAGTTAGACAGAGAGCATTCTACCTGACAGCAGAACATGTGTTCTTCTCAACAGCTGTCAACAATTCTCCAGGTGGGATCATCTGTTATTTCAGAAAATATGTGTCAATAATTTTTAGAAAATTGGAGTCATATCATTGCTTTCATAACTGCAATGGAATTAAAATAGAAATCAATTCCAGAAAAATGGGAAAAGTCACACGTATGTGGATGTCAATCCACACTGTGTCAAACAGCCATTGGCTTGAAGAGGAAATCAGAAAATATTTCAGTGGGTACATTTTGAGTTTTGAGCTGGGATCCATAGCCACAATCACAATCCTCAAGTCCAGGCTTGGTACAAAGAGAAACCAGGTGGACATGAAAGGTCACCAGCAGAAAAGCTCTCTGAACACTGAGAACCATGGGGATCTTTAAACAGAGCAGACAGAAGTCTTCTTACTGCCCACAACAATTAAGGAGACAAGGATACTGATGCTTATGACGGAGTTCAAAGGCAGACTGCAAATTCATATATATTTTATATACAATATAAACATTTCATAGTCAGCTGAGCTTTATTTTATAAATGGACTGATTGAACATAACCTCCTTCATTAACATTTAGTAAATAGTTCAGTTTGTTCATTCAACAAATGATCTTCACCTGTCAGGCACTAGACACTATTCTAAGTATTTGGGATGGAGAAGCAAAAGACATACAATCAGAAAGGTTGCTTTGTAATAGGTCACACACTACATATGAGAAAATGAATGAAAACTCACACTAATGCTGTCATAAGTGCTATAAAAATGTAAGTGTGGACAGAGAAAGAACTGGGATATAAAGAAGCTGCTTTGAGTACTCTGAACAAATCAATCCATTTCCTCCTAAAGTGCAGTATCCCCCAGATGCTTGATCCTGAAGGGAGATTTTTTAGAGATTTATTTATTTTGCTGAAAGGCAGAGTGAAAGGGAAGGAGATACACACACATAGGGGAGGAATAAAGAGAGAGAGAGAGAGATTTCCATTCACTGGTTCCCTCCCCCAAATGGCTTCAACAGTTGGGCCTGAGCCAGACTGAAGCCAGGAGTCAGGAACCTCATCTGAGTATTTCATGTGGGTGGCAAGGAGTCAAGTAATCAGGTCATTATCTGCTAATTCCTAGGCACAGGTTAGGAGATTGGATCAGAAAGAGCACAGCTAGGATTCAAGTTGGCACTCTGATAGGAGATGCAGGCATCATAAGTGATAGTTTAATGTGCTGTACCACAATGCCAGTCCCAGCAAGTGAGTTTTATGTTCATGTTCTTGATGATTGTTTCCTATTCCATATTTGCACTGGAACCTGTGAACTAAACTGCAGTAGAAGGTGAAGCAAAGTCTATTTTCCTGAGAACAAATGTAGGTTTCACTCAGATTTGTTCCTGGAGGATATTTAACACATATCAGGTTGTTTCTTTGCTCTGGAACCTGTGAACTAAACTGCAGTGGAAGGTGAAGAGAAGTTGGAGAGGTCCCCTGCTCAGAGGCCTGGTCTGCCTCTGTGGTCTACTCTGGCAGTAGGCTGATAGGGACTCCAGACAAGGTGGTGAGGCGGCATCTTGGCTGGAGCATCTTGTAGTCTCCTTGTGTCACTTAGCAAGGGGGCTAGGGAGCTGGTGCTTCAGCTCCACATGCGAGGAGATCCAGAGGTTTGCACACACTGGGCCCATGCACACACACACACTCACACAGACAGTGGGGTTACAGCTCAGGGACAGCTCTGAAGGTTGGCTTGTGCCACTACCTGCTCCATGCAGAGTAGCGGGCTGACTCTTCAGCTCCAGATGTGAGGAGATCCAGAGGTTCACACACACCAATTTGGAAGAGTATTCATTTGGTGAAAGATGAGTGGTTCAATTTAATTTCCATCCAAAAGCACCTTGAGTTGCATTGTGGCTGATTGAGCAGCTTATAGTTACACTCCTATTACTAAGAAAGTGGTGTTCTATTGTAATACTGCATGTCCTGTATGTGTGTTAAATTTAAGAGAAGTTGGCTGTTAAGTGGATTTTTTAAAATGTTTATTTTATTTGAAAGGCAGAGTTACAGAGAAGCAGAGGCAGAGAGAGAGAGAGAGAGGTCCTCCATCCACTGGTTCACTTCCCAGGTAGCTGCAATGGCCAGAGCTGGGCTGATCTGAATCTAGGAGTCAGGAGATTCCTCCCAGACTCCCTCCACCCTGGATGCAGCCCCAAGCACCTGAGCCATCCTCCACTGTTCTCCCAGGCCACAGCAGAGAGCTGGATCACAACTGAAGCAGCAGGGGGTGGCCCTAACTGGCACCCAAATGTGATGCTGGCACTGAAGGTGGCTGCTTTACCCAATATGCAACAGCATCAGCCCCTGTTAAGTGGGTTTCCTATAGTAGAGATTTTGTGAGAGATCTGGTAAATGTGATGGAGTAATCATTTAAATCCCTTAAACCATCCAGCAACTGTGTCTGTGGCTGTTGATGCCCAAGGAGACAGTGAGGAGTCCTTGTCAATTTAGAAAATGCAGGAGCTTTAGGGATATTTGTCCCATTCTTGGCTCTTTTTTTTCCTCCCCTCCCCTCCCCTCCCCTCCCCTCCCCTCCCCTCTCCTCTCCTCTCCTCTCCTCTCCTCTCCTCTCCTCTCCTCTCCTCTCCTCTCCTCTCCTCTCCTTTCCTTTCCTTTTATAAAGCATTTACTTAATGAATACAAATTTCATGGATACAGTTTTAGGAATACAGCAGTTCTTCCTCCCATACCCACCCTCCCACCCCCACTTCTCCCTGTCCCACCTTCTACTCCCTCTCCTATCCCATTCTTCATAAAGATTCATTTTTAATTATCTTTATATACCAAAGACCAACTCTACACTAAGTAAAGATTTCAACAGTTTGCTCGTACACAGACACACAATGTATAAAGTACTTTTGAAGATGACAAGTTTTACCATTAATTCTCATAGTACAACTCATTAAGGACAGAGGTCCTACATGGTAAGCAAGTGCACAGTGACTCCTGTTGTTGATTTAACAATTGACACTCTTAATTATGAAGTCAGTGATCACCTGAGGCTCTTCTCATGTGCTGCCAAGGCTATGGAAGCTTTTTGAGTCCACAAACTCTGTCGGTATTCAGACAGGGCCATAAGCAAAGTGGAAGTTCTCTTCTCCCTTCAGAGAAAGGTACCTCCTTTGATGGCCCCTTCTTTCCACTGAGGTCTAACTCACAGAGATTCTTCATGTAGTGTTTTTTTTTTTTGTTTTGTTTTTTTTTTTTTTTTTTTGCCACAGTGTCTTAGCTTTTCGTGACTGAAATGATGTCATGGGCTTTTCAGCTAGATCCAAAGGTCTTACGGGGTGATTCCTATATCAATATGCTGTTTAGGTCATTTGTCATCAGCTCCCCATCAAATTTCTCTCAGCTGCGGCCCAGACAAGCTATGCAGGGTGGGTATGGATCACGGATGGGTGAGGGTGTATAGTGCAGGAAGATGAATAGGGTTAGGACTCATGGGAAGCCAGCCTTTATCATGTTGCTGTTTTTCCTTTTAATAATTTTTGGAGAATTATTAAAATCCCTTAAATGTCTCACCACCCTGGTAGGTAGATTTGCAACCTCTACAGACTGCCACTATTTCTAAGGTATGCTAACTAAATACAATGTTTGGAGTTCTCTCATCTTATACTCTCACATTATGCTAGAATCTATATACAGCACCCATACTGGGGTTTTCAGATCTGAGATAGGTTTTGGAATTCTTGGTAATCAAGAAGCAAGAACTAGGACTCAGAATACTGACTCAAATTTAGAAATTTAAATATTTAAAAATCTGGACATTGCTAGGCAAGACTGCCTAATGCATGTAAGAATAACAGCCACTGATGATGTACTATGGAGAGGCAGAGCAGTTCACTCTTAGACAGCCCATCTCACCATTGCAACCTCATAAACAACAGGGAGGTTCCCAGCTCACAGTCACACGACCTGCTCATTAATCTAAAAATGATGAGTGTCAGCCACCTTTCTTCTAAAGCCTTCCAAGGGACATGTGCATGGATGCTTGGAACACTATAGTCCAGCAAGCCTGTATGTGATTGACATCCCCTTTAGAAATTCGGATCTGGAATTCATTTTTTTAAAAGATTGATTTTCTTTATTTAAACAGCAGGGTTATATAGAGAGAAAGTGGTAGGAAACTATGCTTTTTCTTATTATGCAGGTGCCTATTGGATGGTGAAGGAGAGATAGAACTGAGCTTAAATTTCCCTACTGAGGAAGGCAATCCCCCAAAGCCAAATGGCTTGAAACACCCTCATGGCCATCCAAAGAAGAAATTTGTGCCTCCATCAAAACAAGATATTGTGTATAAAATCCCAATAGCTCTGGGATCATTTTCCTAGCTAACATGCCCATCCAGTTTAATACTATGTCTGACCTACAAACTGAGCCCTAGTCAATGGCTTTACTTACTTGAGGTTAAAAATTCTTAGTGAAAGCTGCCAACAGTTTTATGATTTGCTGTTTAGGTAGAGTAATGTTAATATGTTGTTGCTTTGATTATTACTGTGAAATGATAAGGCACCTGTAAGGTAAAACATGTGGAAACTACCTGTGTGGCTCCCCTTTCCCAAGGAGGTAGAGACTGGCTTTCAAATTCATTTCCTGGATACCATCTGGAACCAGGTCTATTTTAGGAGGAATTTTAAATTAGGACTAACATTCTAATAATGTTATTGGGAATTTACTTAGGGTTTAAAGTCACTATGTTACAGAAACTTTACAAATGAATGTATGAGCCAGAAGCTAAACAAATGTTCTTGCCTTTATCTCTCTTCAAAGGGAGAAAGCAAGGGTCAAAATAATGTCAATTTTCCATTCCAAAAATTCCCCTACATTACTTTCATTCAGCAGAAAGTAGCCTATTCCATACATATGGATCAGAAAACTTGACAGTGAGGAATTATTAGCCATAATACAGGCACCTTCCCTTCCCACATTTTACCTTCCTGAAGGCATCTACTCTAACCCTAGTCTTGTGAATATTGTTTTCATAAGAATTTTAGGAGTCCACTGAAAGGGGATGATTTGGAATGGCAGACTTTTGACCCAGCTAAAGAAAGTCTCCTCCCAACTGATGTTGAGCTCTCCCAACTGATGTTGAGCTCCGTATCAAGAACTGCCAGCTGAGGGATCCATGCTACACTCCTCTGCCAAGGTAGGACCCTCATCAGAACAAAGCATGAAAATCTGCATAATTGTTAATCAAATAGACTCATTGTTCTATTTCCAACCTCACTCTGCAACTGTCCTGTTGGTTTGTTGGGAAAGAGCTCACTTTGGATTGGGGGATCTCTTTCCCCCAAGAGTACTGGATTTTTTAAATTAACCCTTTCCTTTCACCAACACTCTGATGAATTGACCATCTGAGCAGCAAGCAGCAAGGGCCTGATTATTTGGTAACTATCATTGAGATTTGATAGACTTCTGTGTCCTCGTTTGCAAAGGATTAACTACTCTGTTTTATTCTCCCCAAAACCATGTCCTCATTATTTTAATTGGCACTTGCTGTGGGGAGATGGGCCCTGCTCCCCACAGGGCCCTGCTCCCCACAGCTCCCCCTTCTTTTTATTCTTTGTGGTGTTGATACACGCCTGTCTTCGGTGCCCCGCGGCACATACTCTGCTCTGCTAGAGTTGCCCGCAGGTGCTTATCACCCTAGGCAGTCCGAATCCAAGCCCTCTCATCACCATGTTGTGGGGAGACTTTCTTATTTTTTTTTTTTCTATTTCCCGGCTCTCTTATCCCCCCACAGCTTTTTTCCCCTCAGCTTTCTTTCTCTCCCTGCGGTTTTCTTCCTGCGGCTTTTTCTTATTTTCCTTTCTCCAGCTTTCTTATTTCTCTCTATTTTTCGCCCGCAGCTTTTTGTCTCTCGCTCCCCGTGGCTTTTTGTCCCCATCTGTATCTGAGTCATGGAACCACTTGTCGCTCCCCAGCGGGCTCGCGGGGGGGGGGGGAGCTACACCAGACTGGACACTGTTGTTTAAGCGAATGACTCTGCCTTGTGTGCTCAAGTTTGCTCCTGTGCTAACTGCATTCTAACCGCATTCCACTTCTATCTTGCCGCTTCTATCTTGCCTTTATAGTCCTCTTCCACCAATCCGTGCTCTGCTGCCCACGCGCTGAGCATGCTGTTCTCCTCCCATCAGAGGTTGGATCAGGAATCAGCTAATTGATGAAGCAGCTGTGTAAGATTTGTTTACTTCCTCAGAGCGCCATATGGTGGGAGATCAGGCGCTTAGAGTTAGTCTCAATAGTCTCAGTAGTCTAGTCTAGTCTTGGTAGTCTCAGTACTTATTTCACCATGTTGCAGGAGATGGGCCCTGCTCCCCACAGGGACCCGCTCCCCACACTTGGGACAGAGTCCAAGCCTTTGGAAACAACATTATTCTAATTTCTAATTAAATTTTAGTACTTTATCATCAGGTTTGATTTCCAAGTTATCTGGTTGAGCAGCTTGTTAAAATAAACAGACTACAAGAGAATATTTTACATTTCTGATTATTAAATGAGGAAAAGACATTTTATGTTTTGTCAAAATCTCATTCTCTACTTTTTTTGCTTTTGAACATTTATTTATTTATTTATTTGAAAGTCAGAGTTACACAGAGAGAGAGAAGGAGAGGCAGAGAGAGAGAGAGATCTTCCATCCACTGGTTCACTCGCCAATTGGCTGCAATGGCCGGAGCTGTGCCAATCCAAAACCAGGAGCCAAGAGCTTCTTCCAGGTCTCCCATGTGGGGGCAGGGGCCCAAGGACTTGGGTCATTTTCTACTGATTTCTCAGGCCACAGCAGAGAGCTGGATCAAAAGTGGAGCAGCTGGCACTCAAAGTGGTGCTCATAAGGGATACTGGCACTGCAGGTGGAAGCCCTACCTGCTACACCACAGTGCTGGCCCCCAATATGTATTGTTTTTATAAGCAGATCACACAGGGGCCAGTGCTGTGGCACAGAAGTTTAATCTCCACCTGTGGCACCGGCATCCCATTCTAGTCCCGGCTGCTCCTCTTCCAATCCAGCTCTCTGCTGATGGCCTGGGAAAGCAGTAGAAGATGGCCCAAGTCCTTGGGCCCCTGCACCCATGTGGGAGACTTGGAGGAAGCTCCTGACTCATGGCTTTGGATCAGCCCAGCTCCAGCTGTTGCCACCATTTGGGGAGTCAACCAGCAGATGAAAGATCTTTCTCTCTGTCTCTGCTTCTCACTGTCTGTAACTCTACCTGTCAAAAAAATAAAATATTAAAAAAAGAAAGCCATATAAAGACACACAGAAAGGAGATGTCATGACAACAGGGGCAGAAATTAGAGAGATACAGCTTCTAGCCACTGAATGTCAATGATTGCAGGCAATCATCAAAAGCTAGGTAAAGGCAAGGAGGCATTCTTCTCTAGAGCCATTAGAAGGAACATGGCCCTGCCGACACCCTGATATCAGATTTCCAGCCTCAAGAACAGAAAAAGAATATATATTTATTCCACATTTTTATATGCCTATCCCATTTTAGTTGTTTTAAGTCACCTATTTTGTCATGATTTTATGGCAGCCTAGGAAACAATACACGTTCACAATGCTTACATCTTTTACTCTGTGACATCAGATTCCACATTTATTCACTAGCAAGGCATTAATATTTTTTATAGGCCAAGTGGACAGTGAGAGAGAGAGACAGAGAGAAAAGTCTTCCTTTTACCATTGGTTCACCCTCCAATGGCCGCTGCAGCTGGTGCACTGTGGCCAGTGCACCGTGCTGATCCAATGGCAGGAGCCAGGTGCTTCTCCTGGTCTCCCATGGGGTGAAGGGCCCAAGCACTTGGGCCATCCTCCACTGCACTCCCAGGCCACAGCAGAGAGCTGGCCTGGAAGAGGGGCAACTGGGACAGAATCCGGTGCCCTGACCGGGACTAGAACCTGGTGTACCGGTGCCACAGGTGGAGGATTAGCCTATTGAGCTGCGGCGCCGGTTGGCATTAATCTTTCAGTCTGTCCTTCTCCAAGATAAATCTGCATTGCTTCAAACATTTTTGATGTAGCACAATTACTACAACCTGGTTGATTCTGTATCCTGCAACTTTATGTAATGCATTTTTGGATTTAATAGTTTTTTAAATTTTCCTTTTTGAAGATCTATCTATTTTAGTCCAGCAACCACATGCCATTCCGCTATACCACGTGTGCACTGATTAGAGTCCTGGCTCTTCTACTTCCTATCCAGCTTCTTGCTAATGCACTGGAAAATCAGGGAAAGAAGGTTCAGGTGCTTGGGCCTCTGTAACCTATGCTTCTGGCTCCCCAGCCATGCCACTGTAGACATGTGGGCAGTGAACCAAGATCAAAGATCTCTCTATCTCCCTGTAACTCTGCCTTTCAAATAAATGAAAGAAATCTTGAAAAATATTTATTTGCTATCTTTGCTTGCTATAATATTTATTTACTTGAAAGGCAGTTACAGAGAAAGAGAGAGAGAGAGAGAAAGAGAGAGAGAATCAGTTTTTCCATCTGCTGGTTCACTTCTGCAATAACCAGGGCTGGGACAGGCCAAAGCCAGGAGCCAGGAGCTTCTTTCCAGGTCTCCCATGTGGTTGCAGGGGCCCAGGCACTTGAACCTTGGACCCAGGTGTATTACCTGAGAACTGGAATGGAAGTTGAGCAGATGGAACCCACACTGGTATCCATATGAGATGTTGTTATTACAGGAGGCCACTTAACCTCCTCTGCCACAGTGCTGGTCCCTATTTGTCTTAAAAGCAGGAGACTCTGAGATAGGCAGAGACAGATGGGGAGAGAGAGTAAGAATGACAGTTTATTTCTTGAATGGCTACAACAGCCAGATCTTTGGCAGGCTGAAGCCAGCAGCCATCATTGTCTCTTACATTGGGTAACAGGCACATAAGGCTTGGACCATCCTCTGCTGCTTTCCCAGGCATATTAGCAAGAAACTGGATCAGAAGCAAAGTAGCTGGGATTAGAGCTGGGGCTCTGTTAGGGAATGCTGGCAGCACAAACAATGGCTTGACATGCTGCACAATTCAGGACAATGAATAGCCTCTCATGGAATCATTAGGGTTTTCTAAATAGCTAAGGTCCAGTTTTATTTCTTTTTCTCACTAATTGCTCCCACTAGATGTTTCAGTCCTATACACAATTGAGGTGATGAGAGTAGACATCCTTGTATTTTTTGTTGTTATAGGAAATGTTTTTCTTTTCTTTTTTTAAGATTTATTTATTTATTTCAAAGTTAGAGTTACACAGAAAGAGGAAAGGCAGAGAGAGATAGAGGAGTCTTCCATCTGCTGGTTCACTCCCCAGATGGCTGCAACAGCTAGAGCTATGCCATCAGAGGCCAGGAGCCAGGAGCTTCCTCCAGGTCTCCCACATGGGTGCAGGGGCCCAAAGACTTGGGCCATCTTCTACTGCTTTCTCAGGCCACAGCAGAGAGCTGGATCAGAAGAGAAGCAGCTGGACTAGAACCAGCACCCATATGGGATGCTGACACTTCAGGCCAGGGCTTAATCCACTGCACCAAGCGCTGGCCCTGGAAATGTTTATATTTTCAAGGAGTCAGGAGAGACAGAGAGAAATCTTCCATGCTCTGGTTCATTCCTGATGGCTGCAATGGCCAGCCTTGGGCCAGCCGAAAGACAGGGGCTTCTTTTGGGGCTCACATGGGTTACAAGGGCCCAAGCATTTGGAGAATCTTCTTTTGACATTTCCTGGTCATTAAAAGGGAGTTTCATCAGAAGTGGAGCATCTGGGACACAAACAATGCCATATGAGAGGTTGGCATTAGATGGTGACTTTACCCAGTATTCCACGATGTCTGCCTAAGAGGAAAAGTTTTCAAATTTTCACTGTTGACTGTGGTGTTAGCTGTGAGCTTGTCATTTATGGCCTTTATTTTATTGAGATGCATTTCTTTTTTTAAAAGATTTATTTAGTATTTGAAAGTCAGAGTTACAAAGAGAGAGCAGAGGCAGAGATCTTCCATTCACTAGTTCAACTCCCCAGATGAATGCCCAACTGATGGCAGGGCTGGGCCAGGTCAAAGCCAGGAGCCAGGAGCTTCATCCAAGTCTCCAACATAGGTGCAAGCAGTTGGGCCATCCACTGCTGCTTTCCCTGGCACAGTAGCAGAGACCTGGATCAGAAGTGGAGCAGCTGGGACTTGAATCAGTGACCATGTGGGATGCTGGTGCTGTAGACAGTGGCCTAACCATCTGTACTGCAACACTGGCCTTGTCTCTCTCTCTCTCTTTTTTAAAGATTTATTTATTTAATAGAGTTACACAGAGAGAAGAGAGGCAGAGAGAGAGAGAGAAAGAGGGAGAGAGAAAGAGAGAAAGAGGTCTTCCATCCAGTGGTTCACTCCCCAGATGGCCGCAACAGCCAGGAGCTTCTTCCAGGTCCTCACTTGGGTGCAGGGGCCCAAGGACTTGGGCCATCTTCTACTGCTTTCCCAGGCCATCAACAGAGAGCTGGATTGGAAGTGGAGCAGCTGGTTCTAGAACTGGCACCCATATGGGATGCTGCCGCTTTAGGCCAGGGCTTTAATCTGCTGCACCACAGCATCAGCCCCTGGCCCTCTCTCTTGAAATTTTTAAATAATGAATCTGGGTTTGTTTTGCCAGATGCTTTTTTCTTTGCAGCTGTTATAGAATACAAAATTAAGAGAATTTATATAACCTAAGAACCAATTTTTTGAAAAACAAATTCTAGCAGAAAAAATAAATATATAGGAGTGAATTTAATCTAGGGAGATAATTACCTGAATGCTGAATATTTTATAATGTTGGTGAAGAAATTGAATACAACAGAAATAATTGAAACATTACTCAAGTTCATAAGTTAGAATAGTATTAGGATATTCTTACTATCCAAAGCAATATACAGACTCAGTGCAATTGCAAAGTTTCAATGCTATTCTTTAACAAAACTTTTTAAAAGATTTATTTATGTGAAAGAATTGCAGAGGGACAGAGACAGAGAATCAAGTGTTCCATCCACTGGTTCACTCCACAAATGGCCACAAAGGCTGTGGCAGGGTGCTAATCCAAAGCCAAGAAACAGGATTTCTTCCAGGTCTCCAAGGACTTGGGCCATCTTCCACTGCTATCCTAGACCATAGCAGAGAGCTGAATCATAAGTGGAGTAGTCGGTACTTGAACTGGCACGCTTATGGGATGCTGGTACTGCAGGTGGTGGTTTTACCCACTAAACCACAGTGCCAACCAGCCCCTCTTTAACAAAATATTTTAAAGTCCCCAGAATTGTACAGAACTGTGAAGGATAATGAATAGTCAAGTCAATATTGAAGTAAAAGAAGAAAGCTGGAATGGTCACACTACTTAATATATTTTACAAAGCTATAGTAATCAAAATAGCATATCACTGGCATTAAAGCACATACATTAAGCAATGGGGCAGAATAGAGAACAAGTCATTAACCCATAGTCAATTGACTTTTTTTTTTTTTTTTTTGGACAGGCAGAGTGGACAGAGAGAAAGGTCTTCCTTCTATTGGTTCACACTCGAATGGCCGCTGCGGCCAGCGCACCGCGTTGATCTGAAGCCAGGTGCTTCTCCTGGTCTCCCATGTGGATGCAGGGCCCAAGCACTTGGGCCATCCTCCACTGCCTTCCTGGGACACAGCAGAGAGCTGGACTGGAAGAGGAGCAACTGGGACAGAATCCAGCACCCCGATTGGGACTAGAACCCAGTGTGCTGTTGCCACAGGCAGAGCATTAGTCTATTGAGCTGCGGAGCTGGCCAGTTAATTGACTTTTACGGTGTCTAGAACAGATGAAGAAAAATAAGTAGTCTCTTCAATACAAAGTGTTTGGAAAAGTCAACCAATTCTTTTTGCATTTGAAGAGAAATTATCCAGATAACATTGAGAGCCTGGAGTGCTTCATGAAATTTATGGGGTAATGTGAGGGTATTTTAAGGATGAAAAGAGAGGAGGTTGTAGGCATTTCTTTAATTTCTTTATTTGCTTACTTATTAATTAACAGGGAGAGAGAGAGGGAGAGATCTTCCACCTGCTGTTTCACTTCCCCAGATGGTGGCATCAGCCAGGGCTTAATCATGCCAAATCCAGGAGTCAGGAGCTTCTTCATGGTCTCCTGCCTGGGCAGCCAGGGCACAAGTACTTGGGTCATCTTCCACTGGTTTTGAAAGGCCATTAGCAAAGTGTTGGATTGGAAGTGCAGCAGCCAAGACTAAAATCAGTACTCATATAGGATGCTGGAGTCATAGTTGGCATTTTACGTGTTACACCACAACAGCAGCTGCTGTAGGTGTTTCTTTAAGAAAAAACTCCCAAGTTCTGGGTTTAGCTGTAGTGATCTTCTGCATAAATAGAAGGTTTACACAGCCAGTTTCTGCATAGCTTTATCTTGCAGGTGCATCACCATTCTACAGCAGTAATAAAAGCAACATGCTAGTATTTCTGTACCTCAAATGAAACCAGAGAAATTAGTGATTTTTCTGCCAGAAAACTTTCAGTTTAAAGCCAGGAAGAGTCACTGATTAAGACTTTGTGTGCATGGGGCTTCCACTTTAGTGTAGAGGATAAAGCCACCGCCTGCCTTGGCAGCATCATATGGACATGGGTTTGAGTCCCAGATGCTCCACTTCTGATCCATCTTTGATAATGCACCTGGGAAATGAGCAGAGGATGGCCCAAGTCCTGGGCTCCTGCAACCACTTGGGAGACCTGGAAGAAGCTCTTGGCTCTTGACTTGGGTGGGCCCGTCTCTGGCTGTTGCAGCAATTTGGGGAGTGAACCAGCAGATGGAAGATCTCTCTGTCTCTCCCTCTCTCTCTTTGTAAGGCTATCTTTCAAATAAATAAATAAATATTTAGCAAAAATAAAAAAGACTTAGAATGAGGCCAGACATTGCATTTTAAGACATGTTGAGTTCGGAAGCAGTCCACACAGCAGACTCATAGAATGACAATCATTTTAAATAGCATATAGATGTAGCATTAGGTGTGAGAATATTAAGTATCTTATCTAGTTGTCATCTCTTTTTCAAAATGGGAGGGCACTCTAGAGATTGTAGTTCTAGCAGAGTCTTTTTGTGCCAGTTACTATCCATCATTCATTAAAAATCTTTATAACTTCTTTGCTTTATCTGATTTGCTTTAGAGTTCACACCAGTGACTCACTACATCTTGACTTTTGTTTCTTCCTTATGATGAAGATCTAGTTCTGAAATCACAGCTGATCAATCATGTTCCATCTGTCTCTTGTTGCAAAGTTGTATTTGACCTGGTTTTTCATGCAGACCCATGTCAAGATAGAAACATTTGATGAGAAGAAGTCAGTGTAAATATGTTTTTAGTCACATTTGATTAACAAGGAAGATTTAGGAGTGGTCATCAGGCTAACTTTATCTGTAGTCCATTGCTAAACTTAATCTATCTGTTCTGTATACAGAAGTCGTTGCCCTGAAGTACCTAGGCAGGATTATTTTGCTGGGAATTGTACTTCTGTAGAAGTATGCCATTCAATAGGCCCAAAGTTCAAAATAAAAGTGTTTAACAAAACCAACAAGATGATAACAAATTGAGTTACATCTATGCATATAAGCTATACAGAAGTTATATGTGAAAACAATGAACAAGGTTACAAGCGAATAGCAGAATACCATAATTAACATCATATAAGTACACAGGAAATGCTTATTAACCTCAGTGAAAGTTTTCAGGCCCATGAACATGGGCTGGTATTGTGGCCCAGTGGTTCAGCTGCCATCTTTGATGCCTACATCCCATATGAGTGCCAATTTGAGTCACTTCTGATTTGGCTCCATGCTAATGGACCTGGGAAAGCAGTAGAAGATGACATAAGTGCTTGGACCCCTGTCACCCATGGGGAAGACGCAGATGAAGTTCCTGATTCCTGGCTTCAGCCTTGCCCCATTCCATATATTGCAACCACTTGTGGAGTATACCATGGATGGAAGACCTCTCTTTCTCTGTCTCTCCCTCTTTGTCTGTAATTCTGCCTTTCAAATAAATGAAAAACTAAATCTTTGAAATAAAACAAAAACAATGAACAGAGTTGTGATCTGAAAGAAGGAGTATTACAGTGTGCTAACTACTTACATTAAATATGTATAATGTCTGATCCAAAAATTCTGAAAGTTAAAAATTGAATCCAAGACAGGCTTATATTTTCTTTACCAGCAATATCTGGTATTTTCAAGTTTTGGGGTTCACTAAGAAGTGAAAACTCTATTCACTAATTGCAAGGGTAGGAGTTCATGATGCCAGATATTCTGTGCATAATTTTTGTATATGCTAACGTTTTCAAGGATATTGTGGTATGATGATAATAGATTCTTCTTTTTTAAAATTTATTCATTTTTACTTGAAAGCCAGAATTACAAAGAGGCAGAGGCAAGAGGGGAGAAAGATGTCTTCCATCTGCTTGTTCACTCTTCCAAATGGCCACAATGGCCAGAGCTGGGCTGATCTGAAGCCAGGAGCTTCTTCTGGTTCTCCCACACTGGTGCAGGGGCCCAAGGGCTTGAGCCATCTTCCATTGCTTTCCCAGGCCATAGCAGAGAGCCAGATCAGAAGTGGAGCAGTCGGGACCTGAATCATTGCCCATATGGGATGCCAGCACTGCAGGTAGCGACTTTGCTTGCTATGCCACAGTGCCGGCCCTGGTAATGGATTCTTACTGAGCTCATACAATAACGTTGCCACAAGAAACCAAAAAAGTTTTGCATTTTAGAGGAATTAAGTAGGTGGAAAGGTAAACATTTCCATCTATTTATAAAACTATACTAAAGTATAGTAACCAATAGAAATTGTAGAAATCTTCCTGAATCTAGATGAAACACTGAAATGCAGAACCAAAAACATTTAAATAAAAGCATAGAAATCCATAAATATGATTAATTCAATCTCATGTAACTAATTCTGTGTATTTGAAAGACAGTTACAGAGAGAGAAAGAGACACAGAGAGAGAGAGCACTTGCATTTGCTGGTTCACTCCCAAGTGGCTGAAACAGTTGGAGCTGAGCTGATCTGAAGCTAGGATCCAGGAACTTCTTCTGGGTCTCCCATGTGGATGTAGAGGCCCGAGGACCTGAGCCATCCTCTGTTGCTTTCTCAGGAACATGAATAGGGAGCTGGATCAACAGTGGAGCTCCCAGGACTCAAACTGGTGCCCATATGGAATGCTGGAGTGTCAAGCCAGGGCTTTAACCCACTGTGCCACAGCACTGGCCCCTCTACTAGCAGTTTAATGGGATTTTTAGTTTTTTTCTTTCCTGCAGCATTCTGGAAATTAGTGTCTAAAGTAGCCTAAGATCTCTATTTAAGAATATTTTCTGCTAAACTGATTTCAAGTGTTTTTAGAAAATACAAAATTATCCTTTGACATATCCAAGGGTCCAGCTAGAAATCTCAAGGTCAAAGTGCTTAGAACCTTGATCCTGAGAAACCCTATCAAGAATGCAAAAAGGGCTTCACATGTTTGGTCAAAACTTCTCTTGTCATGAGCTGTACGGAATCCTCTCTGGATTTGGGGGACCAAAAATTGGGAATTTCTTACACCCAGGGGGCTGAAGCTCATGGCTCTAAGGCAATCACCATGCTGAAAAATGACTATTTGACTCCTCAGGTACCCTAGTCTCTACTGTGGACCACATACTGATTGTCAGAATGCTTTGCTTGCACACTAGAGTTTCTCACCTGATTTCACTCAGATTTAAAAGCTGTAGGAAATCATGAGAGTAGCCATTAGGAGCTTAGGTCTCCAGACATCACAAGTCACTGGGTTCCACATTCCCCTTCCTTCCCACAACTAAGTTCAGCTAAGTCAAAGGAAAAGGGTAGCTCTTTGTATTTCCTTTCTGAAAACATCAATGCTGAAAACATTTAAGTGAAGTCTTCTCTAGAAATTTCACTTGGTTAATGCTCTGTCTGTGGTGCTGGCATCCCCTATGGGCACCAGGTTCTAGTCCCAGCTGCTCCCCTCCCAGTCCAGCTCTGCTGTGGCCCAGGAGGGCAGTGGAGGATGACCCAAGTGGTTGGGCCCCTGAACCTGCATGGGAGACCAGGAAGAAGCACCTGGCTCCTGGCTGCAGATTGGTGCAGCTCTGGCCATTGCGGCCATTTGGGGAGTGAACCAACAGAAGGAACACCTTTCTCTGTCTCTCTCTCTCTCTCTCACTGTCTATAACTCTACCTGTCAAATTAAAAAGAAAAGAAATTTCAAGTTGGAGAGAACATTTATCCAAGGTCTATGATCTAGATAGCTGATTATTTTTAGCATCTTTGAGCAAGAATTGTTAATGAGCTTTTCATCTTAGATCACCAAAGTGTTCCAAGTTTCAGTGAAGCACCACAGAATTCAAAGGAAATCTCATCAATTTCTTCCTAGCAGTTTATTTCCTGACAGTCACCTCCCAATAAAAGCAGCCAAAAGAACTTCTAAGACCACAGACACACATTAATGGAGCCACATGCCAAGTCCATGTCTATAAATTAGCTTTCAAATGGTCGGGGATTGGGGTAGTAATCTTAAATCTCCATGCACAAGTCCACAAAACAAGACAAGCTGTGTGCCAAGAAAGAGGAGACAGAGCATGGAGCCACAGGCAGACCAGGTTTATTCAGAAGGTTGATTCACTCCAAGGTGAATGCGTGGCAGAGAGTTCCCAGCAAACACAGCAGAGAGAACCCCCTGTCTTACAGACTGGTGCTTTATATAGCACAAATTGGTGGGAAGGAGCTTGCAAGTCTGAGCTAAAGCAGGGCTGCTGAGATAGAGAAGAGCTTGGGCTAGATTTAAAGGTCCTTTGAGGTCACAGTGTGAGCTGGGAGGGGTTTGGGCTGAGGCTGGGCTCTGAGGCTGAGCACTGAGATAGAGGGAGACAGCTTGGGAGGAGTGGGGGAGATCTCAGGCTGATAGCAGAGTTTTCACATAGTGTTGTGTCCAAAAGTTGAGGCAGAGCAAGACTGGTCAAGGTGGGGTGGGGGGGAGAGGCTGTATTAGCAAGTCAGAGAAACAGGGGACTGCTTGTTGTGTAGGTGAGAGATCAACATGGACATAAGGATTTTTGTCCTTTCTCCATCACTGTGTTTGACAAAGTCAGAATAAAGCAGACTTTGGTGGGAAATTTCTGATATAAATTCTATAATAAAATTTAGCCAATCACAATCTTTTGCAGTTCGGATAGATTTCTGTGGGTGATCCCATGGGACTGCCTGGCCTGCCCATGCAGGAGGTTGAGAGGGCATGGTGCGCTATGCCTCCCAGGAGGGACCCCACAGCCTGGCTGCTGGCAAGTGGCAGGAGCTCCAGGCCCATTTCCTCCATCCCCTCTTCCTGTTGGAAGCCTTGTGGCTATGCTTTTGTGGTTCATAAACAGAGAGCTGATAAGCAACTCCCAGACATGGGCTGGTTGCACAAAGGAGCCCAGGGGCCTATGTGTGCTAAGTGACCTTTAAGTCAATTAGTTGGAGGTCTTTTGGCATGTTGCCCCTTCTGCTCTATAGACTTGCTGTTGCCACCCAAGGTTTTTTCTTCCCCTCTTCCCCTATAAATTCTGAGCCTGATTGCTAAAAAACAGACAGGCTCATCAGGCCTGTCTCCAGTGTTTCTTGTGGAGAGATGCTGTTGCTCTTCCAGCCCGACAGCTGAGGGTCTCACGCAAAGAGACCACAGATGCTAGTCTTTAGATAATGGGATTCATGTTTGGCTGCCTTTCAGCTGGGAACCTGAGGAAATGTCTAGCAAGGGTGAATGCCATAGGAGTTGTCAGAGACCTAGTTGAGAAAATGATGTGCACCACCAATGGCAAAATCCAGCTCTAATGACAGAACTCCCAATCCCAATATGGAGCCACACATTCAGCATCTTTCAAGTCAGCAAGGAGTACTTACATTTTGCAAGAACTCTCAGTCAAGTCTCAAGCTATGTGCATGCCTATATTTGTTTTAAGCAAATATCATTTGTTGGGCCATGTGTAGGAAAGATAAGCAGAATATTAGCCACATTAGGCCCTTTATTCACAAGTTCCAACATCATTACTAGCACCAATTCAGATTTAAGAGGAAGGCAATTGCTAACCTTGGGTGTGCATCTTGGGGAAGGGGCAAAGGAGATGCTGTGTTTCCTGTCTCTTTGCTCATTTTCTAGCCTGCAAACCTTTCTTCTTCTCTAGTAGCCCCAGGTGAGAAATCAGCCTGCTTCACTTGCTCATAGGTTCTTCTTGAAAATCCCACGGCGCGGCCGGCACCGCAGCTCACTAGGCTAATCCTCCACCTTGTGGCGCTAGCACACCAGGTTCTAGTTCTGGTCGGGGCACCAGATTCTGTCCCGGTTGCCCCTCTTCCAGGCCAGCTCTCTGCTGTGGCCAGGGAGTGCAGTGGAGGATGGTCCAAGTGCTTGGGCCCTGCACCTGCATGGGAGACCAGGAGAAGCACCTGCTCCTGCCATCGGATCAGCGTGGTGTGCCAGCCACAGCGCACTGGCCGCTGCGGCCATTGGAGGGTGAATCAACAGCAAAAGGAAGACCTTTCTCTTTGTCTCTCTCTCACTGTCCACACTGCCTGTCAAAAAAAAAAAAAAAAAGAAAAGAAAAGAAAAGAAAATCCCATTGCCCACTCTCCCTCTGTCTGACCCTCATTCATATCAGGCATGTGAGTGAACACATGGGACAGCACCCAATATTGCACATTAAGTTATCATTATGACCCATAACCTGCATACATTAACCAGAATCTCATCTGGAGGTCTCTCAATATCACCCACCCAGCTTGTTGTACTCAATTCAGGCTCCTCTAAATTCAGAGGAGCATAAGGGGATGGACATGTAGTCAGGAGTCCACCCTGCCTTGCAGGGCTACCCCTGCCACATCACCTTCTGAAAATATTGTTGCTATGGCAACTTTCCAACCTTGAGGCCAGTGCTGCATACTTCCTCTGTAGGTCTACACACATCCCTTGGCTTCATCAGGCACTCCAGGAGCAGACTCATTCCATGCATACTGCAATGCTGGCCAGACAGAGGCAGGATTAGCTCAAACCACTGCCACCAGTCATCCCTGATGTGTCAACAGCTACAGCCAGTACCACGAGGCCACAGCTCACAGCACATCTGTGACCATCCTATTCTGTGGGCAGATGTGTGATGTGGCAAGCCTCTGAGTCTTCTGCTGGATCCTTTAACCAATGGGCTCTAGAGGGGCAGGGCCTTTCCTCCCCAAATGTTTTCTACATTGTCAAGACAGTGCCTGCCCAACTCTGGTCTTAGGGGATTTGCAATTGTTCCAGGAGCATGTACTCAGGGCTGGATGGCTGGGCACTTCTGAAGTGTGAACAGGATTTTCTGTGTTTTTTTTGTTTGTTTGTTTGTTTTGTTTTGTTTTGTTTTTGCTTTGTAAGGAGGACTCTATGGTTGAACATGACCAAAGTCCCCTGCCTCAGTTTTCTCACCTTCAAGTACACCCATAAGGTGAGAATAGATTCATGAGTCTTCCATTTACATGATACCTCAAGATTCTCTTCATTCAGCCATTTACATTCACATGTGCCCGGTGATGTGGGGCTATGGGAGGTCTGGTGGCTTGAGAGGTTTATGCTAAGAAGACAAGGTCAGGAATGAGCCTTCCTATGAAAGAGGAAATCTCAGGGTTAAAAAGATTCTGGCTTCAAATGTGGGGAGCTCCCACAGTTCCCTCAGCCAAAGCCAGAGATGATTTTCTCTTTCTTGGTTATGCCTCTCTGCCAAGACATGGGCACTAGGATAGAAGTTGGGAGATCCCAGCCTAGTCCAAGTTGATGATTGGTTTGACAGCCTGCCAGTCAAGATCCATGTGCTGATCACAGCTTTAGTTACCAAGCTTCTACCTACCATCTGCCTATTTTCATTTCATACCATGGTGTCATTTCTGGGCTCTGTTACCTCTGAGATCTGACTCTTTTTTAAAAAAAGATTTATTTATTTATTTGAAAGTCAGAGTTACACAGAGATAGAAGGAGAGGCAGAGAGAGAAGAGGTCTTCCATACACTGGTTCACTTCACAGTTGGTGGCTGCAATAGCCAGAGCTGCACTGCTCAGAACCCAGGAGCCAGGAGATTCCTCCAGGTCTTCCCATGAGGGTGCAGGGGCCCAAGGGCTTGTGCCATCTGCTTTCCTAGTCCACAGCAGAGAGCTGGACCAGAAGTGGAGCAGCTGGGAATTGAACCAGTGCCCATATGGGATGCTGGCACTTTTGGGGGTAGCTTTACCCTCTACACCACAATGCCAGCCCTGAGATCTGACCTTAACCTGGTGGTTCCTGCCTGATGGGCATGGCATCCACAAATGATGTAGGTGATTGTATTCTGCACCCACAACTTTTGTCACATTGTTTTTAATTATCTATGTCCTTGTCATTTGTCCACCAGGACTGAAATTGCCTTTAGGGTAAACATGATATTCACATTATACGTATTGCATCAGTCATACCCAGGAGAGTACCAGGCATAATGCAGACAAGTCACCCCTGTCTCCCTTCCTCCTCTGCTCCTCGTTCCCACAGTGCTAGGGGCTCTTGCTCTTCTCCTCCTCCACCCCTCCCTCTGCACAGCTACCACCACCATGAGACCCACACACCATGCTCCTCTACTCCCTCTGACCCCATACGCTCTCCAGTTCCAGTGGATCCTAACAGGATGACATATCAAGTGTGGAGGTTTAGTTGTACTCATGAAGCGAAGCTACAGGGCTCCACTATCACTAAGTGAATTGTGGATGTTGGACTTGAAAGCTCTGATTGTTGTGCTCAGCTCTATGGTCCTATGACAACTGAGAGCATGGCAGGAATTAAGGAGATGCCTGCCTGCATATCCCATTCAGTTAGGAGCCACAGAGCTCTGCAGCATTGTTGTTGGAGCCCTTTCCATTTATTCACTGCTCAAACCTATTGCTTTCTTTTCTGCTTTGTGTCCATCCACTCATATCAGAGTAGCCAGGACAGTGAGTTTTTATGAGTCATGATGGTAGCCAGTGGCTAGACACCTTACTTGGACTTTATAATGTGCATTTTGGCTATTCCAGGAAATTTTTTTAAAGATTTATTTATTTATTTGAAATAGTTACACAGAGAGAGAAGGAGAGGAAGAAAGAGAGGGAAAGGTCCTCCATCCGTTGGCTCATTCCCAATTGGCTGCAATGGTCGGAGCTGTGTCAATCTGAAGCCAGGAACCAGGAGCCTCTTCCAGGTCTCCCACATGGGTGCAGGGGCCCAAGGCCTTGGGCCATCTTCTACTGCTTTCCCAGGCCATAGCAGAGAGCTGGATCAGAAGTGGAGCAGCCAGGACTTGAACCGATGCCCATGTGGGATGCCACACTGCAGGTAGCAGCTTTACCCACAATGCCATAGTGCTGGCCCCTCCCCAAGGAATTTTTTTTACTTCTTTTCTGCTTAATTGTGCTTTAGTTACCTAAGGTTGATGAATCTATAAATTGTGAATTAGCTAGGTATTCCAAATTTAGCTTTGAAATATATGAGTTTGGGGGTTTTTTAACTTAACTTTTTTTTATAAATTTTTTTTTTTGACAGGCAGAGTGGACAGTGAGAGAGGGAGATAGAGAGAAAGGTCTTCCTTTTACCATTGGTTAAACCCTCCAATGGCCGCTGTGGCCGGCGTGCTGCGGCCGGTACACCGCGCTGATCCGAAGGCAGGAGACAGGTGCTTCTCCTGGTCTCCCGTGGGGTGCAGGGCCCAAGCACTTGGGCCATTCTCCACTGCACTCCCTGGCCACAGCAGAGAGCTGGCCTGGAAGAGGGGCAACCGGGACAGAATCCGGCGCCCCATCCGGGACTAGAATCTGGTGTTCCGGTGCCGCAAGTTGGAGGATTAGCCTATTGAGCCACGGCGCTGGCCTTTTTATAAATATTGACCATTACTACTCTTTTTAAAAAATATTTATTTGCTTATTTATTTCAAAATCAGAGTTACACAGAGAGAGGGGAGGCAGAGAGAGAGAGAGAGAGAGAGAGAGAGAGAGGTCTTCTATCTGATGGTTCACTCTCCAATTGGCCACAATGGCCAGAAGTGTGCTGATTCAAAGCCAGCAGCCAGGAGCTTCCTCCAGGTCTCCCATGTGGGTGCAGGGGACCAAGTATCCTCTACTGCTTTCCCAGGCCATAGCAGAGAGCTGGATTAAAAGTGGAGCAGCCAGGTCTTGAACAGGGGCCCATATGGGATGCCAGCACTTCAGGCCTAGGTGTTAACCTGCTGTGCCACACCGCCAGCCCCTGAATTTTACTTTTTTATTTAGAGAAATGGATTATGTCTTCTAGTTTCTAAGTAACTGCATCATAATGAGGACCATTGTAGATTGTAGCAGTTAAAAATATTTGGCTTGATGATCAACATAAGCTTATAGATAGTAGCTACCCATGAGATTGTGTGCTGGATTTAGGGGAAGTTTATAAGTCAGTTGGAGGTAGCCTTTTATTACTGATGAACATGAATGTACTGAGAACTCCTTGTCCATTAAATAATAAAATCCAAATGAAGATTTACACACGAGTTCCCTCCTGCTTTCGTCTACCATTGAAATCCTATTGTTTCTGCCTTTTGGATCTCCCTGTAATCTGTTACCTCTTCTTCATTCCCACTACCAGCATACCTTGGTTCAGGTCCTACTAAATTACCTTTGATATACTTTTTAATTGACCTCTCTGCTTTTTGTTTTTCTTACCTTTGTGTAAAGCCTCTTATTTCATCCAAACATTTTTCTGATTGCTCAGGTTCTCTTACTCCAATAACTAGGAAAATCATGTGGCTGGTAGTTCTTTCAACACACCACACAAAAGAATGCTCAGTAAATGCTTACTAAATAATGAATGGAATGCCTTACAAAGCTAGGGTGAACATTTAAGCTGCTTGGCCCTGGATGGTTTCTGTTTATGCATTTCAACCCTGTGTCATTATTAATATGTCTCTTTTATTATCAAAGTTGTCTCTGAGCAACAAATTATACATTCATCTAATTGTGTGTGTTATCAAATAGATATCTATTTCATTATCTCTTCAACTAGGTAGTTATTGGGGAACAGAAATTGTATTTGTTTAATTTTTATAGCCTCATTTATTCATTCAACTAAAAGAATGACTCTATCAAGATGCTGAGTTTCAATGTCAAAGCAAACATGTTTCTTGCCCTCCTGAATTTTCAATCTGGCAAGAAAAAGCAGTCTACACAAAGAATATCACCTGACATAATAAACATTAGTGTGAAATGAATGGATACATTTAAGCATTCCTAATCCAGCAATTCTAATCCCATGAATTATAATTGACAGAAGTAATCACAAACAGAACTCCATGTCATCCTGCTTCCATTTACATTTCTACTTAAAATCTTAAAAATCAAACACCACAAATATACCTAAGAATGCATAATATTTATATGCTATCTTGATATTAAGCATGAGAAAAATAGCCATACAGCAATAGCAATTTTGAACCTCCTTTCTTTTTTAGATAAGTTATAATCCTATGTGTTTCTCTACAGTGAAGATTAGGATTGTAGATACTCTTCCTCTCCCTCACTTTTTATTTTAGAGATGAGAAATCTGGGGTTTTAGAAACTGAGCTCCAAGATAAAAGAAATATTTCTTTTTTTAAAAGAAGATTTTTTTTATTTGAAAGGCAGAGTTACAGAGAGGCAGAGGGAGAGAGAGAGAGAGAGAGAGAGAGAGAGAGAGAAGTCTTCCATGCACTGGTTCACTCCCCAAATGGCTGCAATAGCCATAGTTAAGCTGATCCAAAGCCAGGAGCCAGGAAATTCTGGGTCTCTGATGTGGATGCAGGGTCCCAGGCATTCGGGCCATCTTCTGCTGCTTTCCCAGGCTACAGCAGAAAGTTGTATTGGAAGCGGAGCAGCAGGGACTTCAACTAGCCCCTGTATAGAATGTCGGTGCTGAAGGCGGAGGCTTAGCCCACTATGCCACAGTGCTGGTCCCGAAAGACTTCTTAAACCAATATTTCATGTTGGTTGGCCTTTAAGCTAGACTTTTTTTTTTTTTTTTTTTTTTTTACCATACTTCCATGGGCAAATTCAATTCTAATCTCTTTCCACCTCAGCTTTCTCTTTGTAAATTGAGAATATGGTCTCCAGAATTAACCCAAGGTATAATTGATACAAAGTAAGGCATTTACTCTGTTAATCTGGACTCTAGAAGATACTTGGCAATGTTAGTCCTGTATCCAGTTCTCTTTTTTTCTTCCTTTTTTTTTTTTTTTTGTACTTGGTGAATTAGAGGGTGGTGTAAAATGCTTTGAAAAGAACCACAAATAAAAGACACAAGTAAAAATTGTATTCTCAAATCTAGATGTTAAACTGTGCCGTGTACACCTGTGCTGAGAGTTACATTGAAATCCTTGTCATTCGTTACTTGAGAGAAGCTGTCCAGGAATAAAGCAGCAGGGGATTTTCCTGAGGGAAACAGCGTGTGTGAGGAAACCGGGATTTGGGACTCAGCAGCAGTGGCTGTCACTTCTTAAGATTTTGTTCAAGAAAGGAAGAACAGCATCTGACCCTTGAGATCTGGGGTGGGAAGGAAGGGAAGGAGGGATGTAAACAAAAGCAAACGCTCTCTGGTTCCCAGCCTGTCTCCACCCACCCCGCACTGAGCCCTGGGAGAGGGCCAGTAAGTTTATCTAGGAATGCCCTGGCCTGGACTCCATTTCCCAGAGTCACCCGGTGCTCTAACGTTTCCTGCTCTGAACGCCTGTGCGTGTGCATGTGGGAGAACGTGCGCATGCGTGCCTTTCCCTGTGGCTCGGGGCTGGGAACAGAAGTTCTTTTACTGATCAGAGAGGTCCCTGAGAGGCCGCGCTGCTCCTTCTCCCACATTCACTGGGGAGACTTGCTCTGCAAGTGCAATTGCAGGCGGTTCGGGAGCACACACCCCAGACCTGCCGCCCGCTGCTTCTGTGCCTCTGCATCTGCCACCGTGGGCCCCAAGTTCCAGCGACTTCTCCTGTCCCACACTCTCCGCTTTGCTCCCCGTGTGTCCTGAAGGAAGGGGACGTGCTCCCGAGATTTTCCACAGCAAGTATGGAGAACAGGAGGGGCACAGATGTGTGTGGGAGAGGGGAGGGTGCGATGGCGGGTGGCGGCTCCCAGACCTCGATCACTTGCTTCTCAGTGATGCTGGGAGCTTCTCTGGCAGAGTCAAGTCTGGGGCCCAGGTGTTGTGTCTCCCACCGCCGCTTCCCAGTCTCCCGATGCACGGCCGGTCCCACGGGCTGCCTCTCTCAAATTCTCCTTAAAGTACACTGGATGAGGAACAGCACCAGCAGGGCAGTTGAGAGCACACTGAAGGAAGGAGTCCCATTCCCTAGATTTAAATAAGCCCAGTTCTCACTTTGGGTGGATCAGAGAATGCCTTGTGGCTGGCCTCGGGCTATATCCCCTGGTAGTTCCAGCTGGGCGGGGCTCGGCGGCGCTCAGCCAGAGCCTGAGGCAGTGGAGAGGTGGAGATGGAAGATCAGAGTAGGCTCTGGCTCCTGGCCCCCATGCTGGACCCCGCGGACACATTTTCAGCTGGGGCGCTGTGTGTTTGGCTGACTTTCCCAGCAGCACGTGAAGCTTGTGCAGTAGCTTTGTGGATTGATCGCTCCTCCGTGTTTAATTAACAGACTCTTTTTCAATCTGGAGCTTGAGGCCATGGAAATGTAACTGATTTATTTTCCTGCGTTTCGATTTCTGTCTTCAACCCTTCTTTCTTCTCATGTTATTAGGGATGTGAACTTTTATTACCTGCTGCTAATCCCTTTGCAAAGTGAGAAGTGAACTGAAATTAATGCAAGTCTACCGTGTGAGTTAATAATGAGCTACTTCAATCTGCATTTTCATAGTGGAGAGCTATGAAAACATAAATACAGAAAAGTATCAGTTTTTCTTGTCTAGTTCTTTACAGTCACTCAATGCTCCACCAAGCTGATTATCTTACAGTCCATATGGTTTTAATTAAGGGGGCCAGTTACTTTTTTTTTTTTTAATTTGACACGCAGAGTTAGAGAGGAAGGTCTTCCTTCTGGTGGTCACCCCCCAAATGGCCACTATGGCTGGCACGCTGTGCTGATCTGAAGCCAGGAGCCAGGTGCTTCCTCCTGGTCTCCCACATAGGTGCAGGGGCCCAAGCACTTGGGCCACAGTAGAGAACTGGACTGGAAGAGGAGCAAATGGGACAGAATCCGGTGTGCATATGGGATGCCGGCACTGCAGGCAGAGGATTAACCAAGTGAGCCACGGTGCCGGCCAGTTACTTTAAAAAAAAAATTATTTATTTATTTTAAAGGCAGAGTTACAGAGAGGCAAAGACACACACACACAGAGAGAGAGAGAGAGAGAGAGAGAGCTCCCATCTGCTGGTTCACTCCCCAGATGGTCACAATGGCGAGAACTGCATGGATCTGAAGCCAGAGGCCAGAACCTTCTTCCAGGTCTCCCACACAGGTACAGGGGACCAAGCACTTGGGCCATCTTCCACTGCTTTCCCAGGCCATAGCAGAGAGCTGGATCAGAAGTGGAGCAGCCAGGTCTTGAACCAGCACCCATATGGTTTTACCCGCTCAGCCACAACACCAGCTTCAAGTTACTTTTCTTATTCTGGGTTCTGAGTTTAACCCCATGACATTTTCAACACGGGAGGATATTAGTGATAGATTTTCAAAATGACTGGTCTGTGGAAGCCTTTGTACAAGGTGTTAATGTGAAGAGGGTAAGGAAGCAAAGAGAAAATGTGCCCCTCTCCCCCACAGAGATGCCCACACAGTATGGTAAAAGATGTGGCTTTGGGCTGGCACTGTGGCTCAGTAGGTTAATCCTCTGCCTGTGGTGCCAGCATCCCATATAGGAACCAGTTCGAGTCCCAGCTGCTCCTCTGATCCAGCTCTCTGCTATGGCCTGGGAAGGCAGTAGAAGATGGCCCAAGTGCTTGGGCCTCTGCACCCATGTGGGAGACCCAGAAGAAGCTCCTGGCTCCTGGCTTTAGATCAGTGCAGCTCTTCTGGCCATTTTGACCAACTGGGGAGTGAACCAGCAGAAGGAAGACCTTTCTGTCTGTCTATCCATCTCACTATCTGTAATTCTACCTCTCAAATAAACATCTTTTAAAAAAAGAGAAATGTGGCCCTGAAAACTATTGCTATAGACTAACTTTCAGTGTAATGAAGTTTTCACTTGATTAACTGAATGATTCATAGACTCTGTTAGAGTCCTGTTGTCACCAGATTACTAATCTGTGAAACTCATTTAGCATAGTAAGGTTACCTAGGAGGTAAGAATAGAAAGGGAATCCTGGATAGAGGTTGCTAGGGTGACAACATTCTTCCTCTCAAACCCAGCGTGTTTTGACCTTTTCTCCCATGTACTCCCTATCACAGTGCTTGTGAGTGGGCAAGCAGTGATGTGTTTCTGCTGAGAAGAGCTGCTTCACACCCAGGAAACAACTGTAAGACACTTTCTCAGCAACTATGTTGTGTGTACATTAATACGAACTTGAAAACAGCCAAGAACAGGATTCCTGGACTACTCAGGCTAACTCACTGTCCTTGGCACATCATTCCCTGCTCTGCAATAAGTTTCTGGCAAGTTCTTTAAAATTTTTAGGAAAGACATGTTTCATACAAGAGACATAATCTGGTAATGCAGCAGTGATGTCTTTAAGAAAAGGTGCCATGTGAGGAAGCAGTCTGATGTGTCCATTCATCTTCCCATTAATAACTCTCATTGATGTCTACCACAGGGTGACAGAAGCAATCCTCCTTCTGAATTGCATGAAGCCAGGAGGATTTCTCTACAGTTTATCTGAGCTTTCCTTGTATGAGGGAATCACCAAAATACTACATTATATAGGGTTTTTTTTAATGCATTTTATTTACTTGAAAGGCAGATTTACAGAGAGATTGAAAGAGAGGTCTTCCATCCATTGGTTCACTCCTCAAAAGGCCACAATGACTTGGGCTGGGCCAGGTGAACCCAGGAGCTAGGAGCTTCTTCTGGTTCTCACACTTGATTTCAGGGGCCCAAACACTTGGGCCATCATCCTCTGCTTTCCCAGGTGAATTAGTAGGGAGCTATATTGGAAATGGAGCAGCCAGATCTTGAACCAGTGCCCATGTGGGGTGCTGGCACTGCCAGGGTCTGCTTAACTTACTATATCAGTCCCATGTGCATTTCTTCAATGGGGGAGGGGTTAATTTTTTTCTAATATAACTCTCAAAGATTATAATGTGTAGTAGATGATGATTTTGGTTATATTTTGAGTTTCATTAAATTTCTATATTTTTGAAGTTAATGAGTACTAGTAGTTATTTTTTTTTAAATATTTATTTATTTTACTTGAAAGTCAGAGTTATACACAGAGAGAAGGAGAGGCAGAGAGAGAGAAGTCTTCCATCTGCTGGTTCACTCCCCAATTGGCTACAGTGGTCAGAGCTGTGCCGATCCAAAGCCAGGAGCCAGGAGCTTCTTCTGTGTAGTAGTTATCTTATGCTATCCTTGCTTTGGATAAACAAACTCTCCCATCCCTCATTTAAAATGCTTTTTAAAATATGATTATTTTGAGGACTGGCACTGTGACATGGCAGGTGAGGCTGCCACCTACAGTGCTGCCATCTCATATGGGTGCTTGTTTGAGATCCAGCTTCCTGCCGTGGCCTGGGAAAGCAGTGAAAGATGG
The DNA here is from genome assembly GCF_051225735.1 of Oryctolagus cuniculus. Classification (NCBI taxonomy): domain Eukaryota; kingdom Metazoa; phylum Chordata; class Mammalia; order Lagomorpha; family Leporidae; genus Oryctolagus; species Oryctolagus cuniculus. Next base: position 49,515,445 of record NC_142887.1, on the reverse strand, counting down.
CCCAAGTTCTTGGGTTCTGCACCGCATGGGAGATCTGACAGAAGCTTCTGGCTCCTGGCTTCAGCTAGATCCAGCTCTGGCCATTGCAGCCATTTTCAGAGTGAATCAGTGCATGAAAGACCTCTCTCTGTGCCTCTGCCTCTCTGTAACTCTGCCTTTTAAATAAATAAATAAATATTTACATGCTACACCACTGTGCTGGCCCCAAGACCTAACAGGTTTTCTGGGTGCTTATCTTGGGGTTCACTTTGAGCACTAAGCACAGTTATTCTGTGTGACTGAATATTTCATGTTCCTTCTTATGGAAAAGTTTTTCTCATGATCTGAGTGATTGGCTACATCTGCCCGTAGTGAAAACTAAAACTTAATTTGGCATTTGAACACCCAGAGTGCTGAGTCCCGTAATCTCCTGAATTTAATCAAAAAATGTGTTTTGAAACATTTGGTCTGTGGGTAGGCAGGGCAGTTTTCCTGGATCCCTGTGAGAATTGATGAACTGATGGTGTGTTTCTACCCCACATTATATTCTGAAATTTACTTCCTTTTATTTTCCTAAAATTACTATATTTGTAATTTGCTCCCCCTTTCTGAAATGTTTGTGCTTCTGTCCTCCTTATAAGCATGGACATAAGTAGCCCTTTTCCTTCTCTCTCTCTCTCTCTCTCTCTCTTTTTTTTTTTTTAAACAGGCAGAGTGGACAGTGAGAAAGAGACAGAGAGAAAGGTCTTCCTTTGCCGTTGCTTCACCCTCCAGTGGCCACCATGGCCGGCACACCGAGCTGATCCAAAGGCAGGAGGCAGGTGCTTCTCCTGGTCTCCCATGGGGTGCAGGGCCCAAGCACTTGGGCCATCCTTCACTGCACTCCTGGGCCACAGCAGAGAGCTGGCCTGGAAGAGGGGCAACCGGGACAGAATCCGACACCCTGACCGGGACTAGAACCCAGTGTGCTGGTGCCGCAAGGCGGAGGATTAGCCTAGTGAGCCATGGCGCCGTTTCTTTTCCTTCTCTTTATGATGTTACAAGAGCAGTGGGATATTGCAGCTCTCTCCCCTGGCAGCACATCTTCCTCATTATGTCTCTTTGAATTAGACCCTGGGTTAACTTGGCTGCACAAAAGGCATATATCTAAACCCAGTGTACCTAATGAATGAAAGTCATCATAAAGTCAATATGCCTTGTAAACCTCTCATCTCTTGTTTTGGAATGTGTTGTGAATGTGTCTTTTATGTCAGTGTCTGTAAGCCAGAGACTTCCCACTTAAGGCAGAAGGCTGCTGAGGGACAGCACAACTGTAGCTTTGCTCTGTTGCTTTACTGTGGCTACTCTCTCACCCTCTCTATTTTATTAAGATTTAAAAATTTTATTTTAAAGCAGAGTTACAGAGAAAGAGGCAGAGACAGAAGGATGGGGATCTTGCATCTGCTGGTTCACTCAAGAGACTGCAATGAATAATGCTGGCCCAGCCTGGAAGTCCAACCCAGTGTCCCACATTGGTGCAAGGACCCAAGTACTTGTGCCATCTGTTTCTGCTTCCCTAGTTGCATTACAGGGAGCTGGATCAGAAGTGGAACAACTGTGACTCAAACTGGCACTCATGGGACTGGCATTGTGGCACAGTGGGGAAAGCTACCATCTGCAATGCCAGCTTCCCAGATGAACAGCTGTTCATGTCCCAGTTGCTCCACTTCTAACCTAGCTCCATGCTGATGGTCTGAGAAAAGCAGCAGCAGATGACTCAAGTGTTGGGGCCATTGTAACCCATGTGGGAGACCCAGATGAAGTGCCTGGCTCCTGGTTTCTGTGTGCTTCAGCCCTGGCCATGGCAGCCATCTCAGATGGAAGATCTCTCTCTTTTTTAGCATTTATTTATTTATTTACAAGGCAGAGATAGAGAAAGGGAGAGAATGAGAAAGAGATTTTCCATCTGCTGGTCTACTTCCTAGATGGCTGCAATGGCCAAGACTGGGCCAGGCCCAAGCCAGGCACCAAGAGCTTCATCCAGGTCTCCCACTTGGGTGTCAAGGACCCAGGTATTGGGCCATCTTCTACTTTTCCAGGGCCACTAGCAGAGAACTGGATCAGAAGTGGAGCAGCCAGGACATGAACTGGTGCCTATACCAGATGCCAGCACTGCAGGCAGCAGCTTTACCTGCTAGTCCACAATGCCATCCCATCTGACTCTCCCTCCTCTCCATAACTCTGACATTTTTTTAAGATTTATTTTATTTATTTGACAGAGTTACTGATAGAGATAGAGACAGATAGAGAGGTCTTTAGTCTGCTGGTTCACTCCCCAAATGGCCACAGTGACCAGATCTGAGCTGATCTGAAACCAGGAGCCAGTAGCTTCTTCTGGATTTCCCACATGGATATAGGGGACCAAGGACTTGGGCCATACTGTGCCACTTTCCCAAGCACATTAGCAGGCAGCTGGATTGGAAGTGGAGCAGCCAAGACCTGAACCAGGGACCATAAGGGATGCAGGCCAGTGTCTCAACCAGCTGTGCCACAGCACTGGCCCCCAAAACTCTGACTTTCAAATAAATAAATCTTTTTTAAAGGATGGACACACATATTGGATCCCAGCATTTTATTTGGTGGTGGCTTAATCCACTGTGCCACAAAGCCAGACCCACCCTTTATCCTGGTGACTTGTGTGTCAAGATCTGGGTAATATCTGCTGAACAAATGTTGGTATTATGGTAGACTCTTCTGTTTTATTTTGGTTCTCATTTGTTGAGTTTATTTTGACTGTCACTTTTGGGGAGCAAGCTGTGATGTCATCAGTGGCTAAAGCTGCTGTGTGTTAGGCTGGCACTGATTCTACCTTTCCATTTCTTCAAGCAGAAGTGGAACATGAAATCCTCTCAAAACTAACATGCTACAAAGTAACAACTGGAAATCAAGCTTCCTTTCTTCTCACCTAACAGACCCAGCTGGTCTCTGTGTTTCTCATTTTAGCCCAAACCTACATTAGTTTCCAGAGCAGAAGGAAGCTTATTTTTTAATGCAGAATTCATAGATGTGGTTGTCCATTCACCTCTGAGAATTAAAGCCATCACTCTGCTTTTTGACTGGTTTTCAATTTGTGGTGGTGCCCTCTCTCACAGGAGGACAGAGTCCTCACAGAAGAATACACCTAGGAGGAGAAAACTTCAAGGAGTGGGTTTTCCAAAGTGAAATGGAATTCTGGTCTGGACATCCTCGAGATCATGATCAGCAGAGTGGGGAAATTCTTTGCTATGTCCACTCACATCCTTTCCTTTTTGTTCATTGTATTCCTCCCTTACATAGTGCTCTGTGCTCTCCTTCTGTTGCACACACACAAGGCATGTCTGTGATTGAGGCTGTTTGTGGACCACTGCAGCATCTGGAGTTGCCTTTGTCTCCATCTCTAGCCAGAAACTCAGATGCAGAGTGAGGAGGGGACTGCCAGCCGGCCACACAGGGTTTGGGTCCCTTGCTCCTTTACTTTTCTTCAGTGCAAGAGCAGCCTTAAAGAGAGCTGTACTGGGTAGTATTATTTCTTTTGGATTTGAGTGCTTGGACAGCAAAAGAAATACATGTTTTTTTTTTTCTTATAGAATGGATTGAGGAGGCACTACATAAAGTCAGCAGCAACTTTCTTGGCTCTTGTTACATGTCAAGATGAGTCAGAATATTTAGGGCCATTTGTTAAATTTTTTAAAAAATTAAAAATATTCATTTATTTGAAAGGCAGAGTTACAAAGAGAGAAAGAGAGATGTAAATCATTTATCCACTGTTTCACACCCCTAATGGCCACAGCACCTGGGGTTGAAACTGGATTAAAGTCAGGAGCCAGTATCATCTTCCACATTTCCCATGTGGGAGTAGGAGCATAGGCACCAAACTTTGTAGCTTTCCTAGGCACATGAGAGAGCTGGATCAGAAGTAGAGCAGCTGGGACATGAATGGGTACCATTCTAGTCCCAGATTCTCCTCTTCTGATCCAGCTCTCTGCTATGACATGGGAAAGTAGTAGAAGATGGCTCAAGTGCTTAGGCCCCTGTACCCAAGGAGGAACAGAGAAGAAGCTCCTGGCTCCTGGTTTTAGATCAGTGCAGCTCCATCAGTTATAGTCATTTGGGGAATGAACCAGCAGATGGAAGACTTTTATCTCTGTCTCTTCCTCTCACTGTCTATAATTCGACCTCTCAAATAAATAAAATCTTAAAAAATAAGATGTAGAGAAGTACTGGAATTAAATGCAATAGTAGACTCCTAAATATGCAGTTAGCATTAAATTTTTGTTGAGAAAGGGATGAGCTTGGCTTTATGTGTGTCTTGCTTAGAGCAGAATTTTTATGACTGAATTTGAGATAATTAAAAATCAGTTTCATAATTGAAACATTGACCTTTTTTACTGCTGCAGCCTCCCCCTCACTCTGTATCCCTATGCAGATAGTCCACATGAAGGTACAGCAGAAAGAGAGGCCTGCATATCTGGAGTAATGCAAATATGCCCTTTGCTTAAACCAGGGGATTGATCGACTGGAGTTCTTTGAGATTCAGTTTGCATTTTTCTGTAGAGTAAAATATAGTGATTTGGGTAAAGTATCTTCTCTTCTAGTAGATGATTCCAATTGGCTTTCTTATCCATCTACCTGGCATCACAGGTGATTCCCAAGACAGGTGTTGGGCTCTATGGAAAAAAAAAAAAAAAAGTAGCCTTTTCAGAGTTGATGTATTTCTCCTGGAAAATTGGAGAAATATTTTGTAAGAAGCAGTTCATGGAGGAAGTGTACTTCCCTAGAAATGAGACAGAAGTGATTCCCTTTCCTTGCCCCTCCCTGAGCTAGTTCCTGAGGCTTATTTTCAGGCCAAGAATGCTAATATTTGTAGGCCAATTATGAATGATGCATGTTTGTCTTACACATGAGATGTCTACAGATCTGTTTCTCAAGGCCTTTAAGATAAAATAAGAAAACTTTGCAACAAAAGAGAAGGTTGGCATTGCCTGTTGCCTTGGTCTGAGATCTGTGCATTTATTACCCACTTAGTACTCTGACTGCTATTGTGCGCATCTCCTGATGGTTCTTTTTTGGCCATTCCTGTGTCCAGATTCCTTAATGGGTGACAATCTTTGGCCAGACTGCCAGTCTGATAACTCAGCCCAAATTGGAGTTGACTAGTTTGTGTACCCACTTCAGGATTAAGGTGGTCTAAAACTGCCAGTGCCCAATGACTGGGCTGCCTTTATGCTCACTCAAGAGATAAGACTCTGGGCACAGGTCCCAAGTGGTCCTCTTCCCTAGATCTCCCTGGTGAGCAGGCTGATTCTCAGGTAGGCAGGGAACTTGTTGGCTCCAGATTTCTGTTTTGCACTCATCTGGAAAATATTTGAGTTTTCTCTTGGATCTCAAGAGGCCTGAGTAGGGAGTTTTATTTTGTATTGAGACGTGTCTTTATAAAGACAGGTGTCACTGAAGACTGTGTGTCCTCAGAATCAACTGAACTCACCCAGGCCTGCATGGAGTTCTGGGATCCTGGCTTCAGGCTAAACATTGCCTGCTGTTGTGAGCATTTGGGTGTGTACCAGAAAATGGAAGAAATCTCTCTCCCTCTCCATCTCCCTCTACCTTTCAAATAAAATGAAAAACAGATAAAAATTGGAAAAAGTGTGCTTTGCCTTGTGTCCTAAGGCAAAAGTAATTACTGTTGTTATAGGTAGAACTCATTTGTACACTTCACAAATACTCACAAATCTCAGGTTAAAGGCTTGGTGGTCACTACTGGCTGGGCTGCCTACTCAGCTCCCATTCTGTAATGCATCCCCTTCCATCATCTGCAGTTCACTTTGGGTGCTCATAAAACACCAAACTGCCTCCTGACTTTGCATCCCTACATTCTTTATACATAGCTGGGCCACAATCTCATTTTCTTTAGCAGCATGCTAATTTTTATGAGTGCTTCATAGGCAAAGAATAATGGGGACATTGATTTTTTCTGAGCTTTTGCCCTAAGTGGTTTATTTTATGAAGCTGATTCTGGGTACTGTATAGAACTTTGCTGGATCAGAAGTTGGGGTGCAGAGATTGACATTAGAGAAATAGAGCTAGCACTGTCACTTCCACCCTGCAACCCATGCCTGCCTTTGGTTTCTGCTTTTATAGAGTGTTGGAATGAGGCAGTAATGATGCAATAAAGGAATGAACTTTCAGTTGTTAAACATTTTTATTTTTATTAATACAAAGAGAACAGATTGCATAAGATGGTAATTCCAGAAGAACATAACCATACTTCTCTATTGCCCCCTCCTTTCTTCCTTTCTCTTTTTAAGGATTTAATAAGCTGGCTTTTTTTCCCTAACCTAGTCTTTACCCCTTCACCTCCAGCCTTCCTGTCCATTTGTTCCTACTTTACAATCTAGTACTTTAAGCTTTTTTTTCCCCCTTCTTTCATGCATGTTTTTGCCTACTCCTACTCCAATTCCAAAGAAGGAAAAATGAATAAAAATCATGAGATATTGATTCAAAGACAGGAATCCTATCCAGAAATACAGAAAAAAAGTTACTTCCTTTTTCTTTTTATTAACAGTTTATTTATTGATTTACCTTTCTGGAAGAGGCAGCTGGAAGTTCTCCGAGGTCTGTCCTTAGAATGTGAGGAGAGCCAGAGATATTGGATAGACTCTTTACAGTCTGTTTTACTGTGAGAGATGTTGTTCCACTTGCCTGTGGCAGAAAAAAATGAGATTTCAATGATTTTTTTTATGTATTACTAATTTTTATGATGAGTCTCTTCTTTATCAATGGATAGAGACCTGTCACATTTACTATGAGCAAAAAATTTCACAGACACAACTGCTTCCAGAGGAGATGAATGACTCTCCATTCCCACGTGGCCTTCTCTGAGATCTCCAGGTGGCTTCTCTTGGTCTCCTGGAAGCAAAGAGAAGATTCCAACCATAGAAGAAGTTCACTATGACTGTGGTGTTGTTCCTTGGAAGTTCCTGCCAAAAAGTAATCATTTAAGAACACCAGGGGCATTTCATTAGTTTCACAGGACTCTCTTCTTCCTGGCTTCAGTGGAGGGGAAGAATAACCACAGTTGAAGCATGATTCTAGGCAAAGCACAATTATTTATCTGCATAACAAAAATCCTCATGTTTTTCTGCATATTGTTAGTCTTACATGGGTTAGAAAAAAATGCCATTTAATGTCTTAGAACTCTCTAATGTTAAAAAGTGTAAGAATTAAAAATTGCTATTATTTTATGCTCTTATAATGCTGCAAAAGCATTAACATTGTGCATTTCTGGGTGATTTGGAAACTCTAAGTTCAAAATCAATTACATTGACTGGCTTTGCAGAGTAGGAAGAAAATAATTGGTTTATTAATTATTTATAAAGAGAGACTATGAAAGAAGCTATTCATTGGTACCAATTGTCTAAGCTTTAGCGTTTATGAAACTATGATTTATTTATTTATTTGTTTGTTTGTTTATTTATATTTGACAGAGTTATAGACAGTGAGATAGAGACAGAGAAAGGTCTTCCTTCCGTTGGTTCACTCCCCTAATGGCCACTATGGCCAGTGCTCTGCCGATCCAAAGCCCAGAGTCAAGTACTTCCTCCAGTTATCCTGTGCAGGTGCAGAGAACCAAGCACTTGGGCCACCCTCCACTGCCCTCCTGGGCCCAGGAAGAGGAGCAAATGGGACTAGTACCCAGCACCCCAACTGGGACTAGAACCTGGGGTGCTGGTGCCACAAGTGAAGGATTAGCCAAGTGAGCCATGGCATCAGCCTATGATTTATTTTATTTTATGAGCTATGTCCACTTGAAGTTGTGAAAGAAAACATACAATGGTGGTTGTAATTCACTTTAACAGACTTTTTGAAGGATTTTGTTTATTTCTTTGAGAGGCAGAGTTACAGACAGTGAGAGGTAGAGACAGCGAGAAAGGTCTTCCATCCACTGGTTCACTCCCCAAATGGCCACAACAGCTGGAGCTGCTTGATCCAATGCCAGGAGCCAGGTGCTTCTTCCTAGTTGCCCATGGGTGCAGGGGCCCAAGCACTTGGGCCACATTTTACTGCTTTCCCAGGCCATAGCAAAGAGCTGTAGTGAAAGAGGAGTAGCTGGGACTAGAACCAGTGCCTATATGGGATGCCAGTGCCACAGGTGGAAGATTAACCTACTGTGCCATGGCACCAGCCCCACAATTCTCTTGAAAACAGAAACATTTATTCCTGAGTCTTTTGATGAGTTAGGCCAATGAAGTCCTGACAGGGCACATATGTCTCTAGAATTAGAGGAGTGGTCATCATTCTCATACTGTGTTCTGTTGCTGTTCAGCCTGTGACAGTGACATGTAAATAAAAAACCAGATATTCAGCATGTGGTTACCCCACAAGGAGTCTTATCTTGTCTGCATCTGAATAATTTTGATAGCCAGGTGTATTTTGTTGTTGTTGTTGTTTTTTTTTTTTTTTTTTTTTGGACAGGCAGAGTGGGCAGTGAGTGAGAGACAGAGACAGAGAGAAAGGTCTTCCTTTTGCCATTGGTTCACCATCCAATGGCCGCCGCAGCTGGCATGCAGCGGCTGGCGCACCGTGGTGATCTGATGGCAGGAGCCAGGTGCTTCTCCTGGTCTCCCATGAGGTGCAGGGCCCAAGGACTTGGGCCATCCTCCACTGCACTCCCTGGCCACAACAGAGAGCTGGCCTGGAAGAGGGGCAACTGGGACAGAATCCGATGCCCCAACCGGGACTAGAACCCAGTGTGCCAGCGCCACAAGGTGGAGGATTATCCTAGTGAGCCGTGGCACCAGCCGCCAGGTGTTTTTAAGTTGCTAAATATTCTCCTAATTTGTATTTATTTAAAGACTATTAACTCAGTATGACAATTTTTGTTATAATAATTTGATTGCCAATAAGGAATTTACAAATTCATACCTTGACTAGAAGTTTTACTTTGTAACAATCACAGACTAGCAGAAGTCATAAACCATTAACCCTAATTTTTCTAAAATAAGAGGTTGTAATTAATATGAATATTTAAAGAATATATTTTTTAAGATTTTATTTATTTATTTGAGAGGTAGAATTACAGACAGAGGGAGAGTGAGAGACAGAGAGAAAGGTCTTCCTTCCATTGGTTCACTCCCCAGATGGCTGCAATGGCCAGAGCTACATGGGTCTAAAGCCAGGAGCCAGCTGCTTCTTCCTGGTCTCCCATGCAGGTGCAGGGGCCCAAGCACTTGGGCCATCTTCCACTGCTTTCCCAGGCCATAGCAGAGAACTGGACTGGAAGAGGGGCAGCTGGGACTAGAACCGGTACTCATACTGGATGCTGGCACCACAGGCAGAGGATTAACCTCTACACCACATCACCAGCCCCAAGTACATGAAGAATTTAGAACAGAAAATCTACCAACCTGATGGAGTTTATCTCCCTTTCAAAACTTTTAATAACCTTTGGGATGGAGAATGCTAATTTAAGGTACTGTAATTAAGTTCACACAAACAAAAGATGTTTTAGGATGTTTTCCTTCATTATTTAAGTTAGATACTGTTAGGAAATTCTAGATTATTTTGGGGATAAATTGTCATTTCTTTTCACAAGTGTATTTGAGTAGAAACATAAGCTTTTATAATCAATTATTTATGTTTAAAACATATGCTTATGTATGTTTTATATTAAAATAGCAGCATTTTATGAAGTTTAGATACATCTTGTTCAATACAAGCCTATACTTTTTTTAAGTTTTATTTAAAAAGAATCTTTGTATTCATTTTTTTAACACAGCAAACTCAGGTGACACAGTAAGTCCATAATTTCCCACAGAATTCATAAAGTTAACAACTGAGTATCTTAAGTCTTATAAATCTTCTGAATCATTCATAGTTATGCACTCGATGGAATGTACTCCTCAGCAGCTGAGAAGAATCTTAACTTAAAAGCACCAACTCTTCAGGCATCTCTACAGACCTCTATTTTTCATTCCCTAAGACATGCAGTCAGACTGCTGATGCAGCAAATACCAATTCGCCTTAAGCTGAATGGATAAGAAAAAGCATTTGGGAAACCAACATTCTTAATATTAAGTCTGAAAGCATTTCTACCTCTTTACTGAATGACTTTCCCTTCTGTCAGTGTTAAACTCTAATGAATAAAAATTGTGTTTTGAACATAATTTTTTCAGGTTAATCTAGCACTTTAGGACATTTATATTTGTTTTATAAGCCTTAAGGAAAACAAAAAGATAATCTCTAATCTAGACAATTCTGGACTCTTTCATTAGATTTAGAATTTTACAGCAAAATAATATAATCTGTTTGTCCAAATAGTATGCCTTTTAAAAACTTCTCTTCATGTATGTAAATTAATAAAGCTTATTTCCAATATATATTTTCTGTATTTTCATTTGCTGAAGCAGGGTTCAAAGGGTGTTTTTAGGATCTTGCCAACATCAGCCCTATGTACCCATAAATTATTGGAGCCATTAAATGGACAATAAAAACTGGTTGAGGCTACTGATGAATGCTTCAAAAGGAATCTGAATCTTTTCCAGGTGTCTTTTTAGGCCATTACAGCGATTGATAACATCCCAAAACCCTGTAGTTTGGAACATACACCCTAGCGGTTTGAACCCTACACTTTAGCCAATCATTTTAAAAAGCATCAACCCCAAAGCCATCTAACCACCTTTACTAGGTCTATTCCCACCACTGGATTTACTAATCAATTTTAAGAGATGTTCTTTAAATTCCTGCAGAATGAGATGATTTGCTGAATGGTGCTATAATATGTAGAATGTTTCTGAAAACTCTATATAAACCCCACAAAGTATATGGGATGGGTCCTCATCAGATGACCACTGTGATGATTGGAGGAGTGGACCCTAGATCAAGCTAGAACAATAAACCTCTTTGCTTTTGCATCATTGAAGTCTCTCATTGGGATAATTGAGTCCCATCCAAGTTCAGTCTAACAGAAAGAGAGTCGACCTCTGCCATCTGCTAGTTCACTCCCCAAATGGCCACAGTGGCCAGAGCTGTGCTGATCTGAAGCCAGGAGCCAGGAAATTCTTCCAGGTCTCCCACATGTGTGCAGGGGCCTAAGGACTTGGGCCATCTTTCTACTTCTTTCCCAGGCCAGAGCAGAGAGCTGAGTCAGAAGTGAGCAGCTGGGACTTGAACTGGAGCACATATGGTGTGTCAGCACTGTAGGCCAGGGCTTTAACCTGCTGCACCACAGTGCCAGCCCCCAACTATTTATTAAGAGCTCCTAACTGACCTGTTAATTTTGATAAAAATTTATGACACTCAGGAGTTTTATTATGAATCTTCATTCTAGTTTGCATGGCATATAAATGACCCCCTTGGTGAAATACATAATGATCAAACAATGGCTGACAACAAACACACCTCAGATCAACTTGAGCAACTATTCAGTAATAAGCCACCACAGGGCCCTACTTGTCATGCTCCTGAACCATCAGGTGATGCTGTATGTTCTTTTATTTTTAAAATTATTCTATTTTTTTTTTATTTTGACAGGTAGAGTTATAGACAGAGAGAGAGAGAAAGGTCTTCCTTCTGAATGTTGTTGGTATTTTGATTGAGATCATGTTGAATCTGTAAATTGCTTTTGAGGGGCTGGCACTGTGGAATAGTAGTTTGAGCCTCTGTCTGTGGCATTGGCATCTCATATGCATGCCAGTTTGGGTCCCAGCTGGTCCTATGATGCAGCTCTCTGCTCGTGGCCTAGGAAGGCAGTGGAAGATGGCCCAAGTGCTTGGGCTCCTGTATCCACATAGGAGATGAGGAGGAAGCTCCTAGCTCCTGGGTTCAGATCAGCCCAGCACCAGTCATTACAGCTATTTGGAGAATTAACCAACAGTTAGAAGGCATCGCTTTTTGTCTCTCCGTCTCTCTGTCTATAACTTCTTCTCAAATAAATAAATGATTGTAAAAGTAAAATTAAAAATAATTTCTATTGGTAGAATGGGAATTTTGATGATATTTGTTCTTCCAATTTATGAACATAAAAGATTTTTCCTTTTTTTGTGTTTTCTTTTTTTCTTTAATGTTTTGTAATTTTTCTTATAGAGATCTTTCACACCCTTGACTAAATTTATTCCAAGGTAATAAAAAATTTTATGGTTATCGAGAATGCCACTGTTCTGATAAGTTATTTTTCAGCCATGGCATTTTTGTGTATATAATGGTTATTGATTTTTGTGTGTTGATTTCATATTTTACAACTTTGCCAAACTTTCTTGTGAGTTTCAATAATCTCTTGGTGGAGTCTTTTGGTTTCCCAATATTTAGGATCATGTCATCTGCAAACAAATTATTGGACTTTCTCCTTTCTAATTTGTTTTCCTTTGATTTCTTTTTCTTGCATTATTGCCATGGCTAAAACTGTCAGTAGTGTATTGAACAGCAGTAGTGAGGGAGAGCAACTTTGGTTTCAGATCTTAGTGGAAATGCTTCCACGATTTCCCATTCAATATGATGTTGGTTGAAGATTTGTCATATATTGCCTTGATTGTGATAAGGAATGTTCCTTCTATTCCCAACTTGCTTAAGGTTTTTATAATGAAAGGCTGTTTTTTATCAAATACTTTCTCTTCATCTATTGATCATCATGTGGTTTTTATTCTTTAGTTTGCCAGTGTCACATATCACATTTATTGATTTGCATATGTTGAACTATCCCTGCATACCACAGGTACATTCCACTTGGTCCAGGTAAATTATCTTTATGATCTGTTGTTGGATTTTATTAGCTAGTATTTTGTTGAGAATTTTGGGATCTGTGGGTATCGGAGATATTGTTCTTTAATTCTCTTTCTCTATTGTATCATTTTCTGGTTTAGAAAATAAGGTGACACTGGTCAAACAGAAGGAGTTTGGGAATACTCTTCTCTTTCAATTGCTTTGAATAGCTAAAGGAGAATTGGAATTAGTCTTTTTTTTTTTTTTTTTGACAGTTAGCATGGACAGTGAGAGAGAGACAGAGAGAAAGGTCTTCCTTTGCCATTGGTTCACCCTCCAATGGCCGCCGTGGCCGGCATGCTGAAGCCGGTGCATCATGCTGATCCAAAGCCGGGAGCCAGGTGCCTCTTCTGGTTTCCCATGGGGTGCAGGGCCCAAGCACATGGGCCATCCTCCACTGCACTCCCAGGCCATAGAAGAGAGCTGGCCTGGAAGAGGGGCAATGGGGACAGAATCCGGTGCCCCAACTGGGACTAGAACCTGGTGTGCCAGTGCCACAAGCTGGAGGATTAGCCTATTGAGCCACGGCACTGGCCAATTAGTTCTATTTTTAAAAGTCTGGTAGAATTTAGCAGTGAAGCTTTCTGGTCTTGGGCTTTTCTTTGGAGGGTTTTTGTTACTGATTCAATATCTGTTTTGGTTTTTAGTTTGTTTAGGTTTTCTATATGTCTTCATGGCTCAATTTTTTTACCTAGCATGTGTCTTGATTTCTTCCAGGTTTTCTAATTTGTTGGTCATTGCATGTGATGCCCACATTCTATATTGCAGTGCTAATCTAAGTTTTCAGTGTTTCACTTCCAAACTAGTTTCCTGCTTAATATCTCTGAGAAGCATGGGGTAGTGGGTCAAATTCTTCAGTTCCTTTCACCTAAGTGCAAGATCTACTACTTATTAGGGGACCTGAGAGCCTGGTCCAGCCATAGCTGTTGCAGACATTTAGAGAGTGAACCAACATATGGAAGACCTCTCTTCCTCTCTCTCTTCACCCACTTTCTGTGTGTTTCTCTGCCCTTTCTAAAATCATTTTAAAAGTTATTTACTTCTTTATTTGAAAGTCACAGTTACAGAGAGAGAGAGAGAGACATAGAGAGATCTTCCATCATCTGTTTCACATCCCTGGTTTCTCCAATGGCCGGTGAAGGGCCAGGTTGAAACCAGGAGCGTCTTTTGAGTCACCCATGGGGGTGGCAGGAGCCCAAGTACTTGGGCCATCTTCCACTCTATCAGGCCATTAGCATGAAGCAAAATCAGAAGTGGAACAAGTGTGACTTGAACTGGTGCCTATATAGGATGCCAGTATAACAGATGGCAGCTTTGCATACTGCAGCACACCGTCCTCCTCTCTGCCTTTCAAATAAACAAATCTTTAAAAAAGAAATGAAAATGTCCTTAAGATAGTAAAAGTCATCATGATTGAGCACTGAGGAATCTATTGAAATGATTACATTTTAAAAGATTTATTTATATATTTGAAAGGCAGTGTTAGAGTGAGAAAGGGAGAGACTGATCTTCCTTCTGGTTTGTTCTCCTCCAAAATGGCTGCAATGACTGGGGCTAGACCAGGCTGATCTTGTAAGATAGGAGCTTTTTCCAGATATCACATGGGTTCAGGGGCCCAAGCATTTGGGCAAGCCTTTGCTGCTTTCCCAGACACATTAGCAGGGAGCTGGGTAAGTTTGGAGCATCAATATCTATGACATCTTCCTTGCAGTACAAGGATATAGAGCCCATCTGGCACAATTTACGTCCTATATATATGGGTGGGCCAAGTATAACAGCTTCCAACTCTCAAGGTTTGGACTAGATGGGTTCTGAGGAATCGTGTTATAACAGATATTAATCCATAACTCTTGGTTTAAGCTTTTGTTAGCAGATAATGCTGTGACTACTTTGGGTCTCTGGATTGTCACCAGTGAAGGCATCCAGATTAATAGTAATGAAATCAACAGTCAGCAGAATGGTGTCCAGCTGAACTTAAATGGTTTTTCTTTATTATTGTTAGAATAGTGACCTCCTGCTGTACCCTGGCATCTGGACATAGACAGCAGACATTGGAAGTCATCCCTTTTGCCAAATGGAGTATGCCAAGTTTGGGTATATCATCTATTAAGTAGGCCTTAGTAGCCATTCTCATGTTTTACTGTTCTATATCCATGGCCAAAGTCCTACTAGATAACAAGGTTTGGAGAATCACAGGCTCAAGGTGTGTAGGTGACTGTTTTTCTAGTCTAGCACAATTAATAGAAATCTAATTTAATTTTACTGGCACATAGCAAGGTTCCAAGAGAGGTTATTCCTTGCATCACAGCCCTTGAGAAGCAGTGGATATCACAAATGATCCAGAGGATTTAGAAGGCATATGATCTCCACGAGTGAAGAAGTCACTGAGAGCACTAAGGATAGTGCCTGCAGAATTCAATTTGACTTTTCATTGGAAGGGGGACCATATAAGCTGGACTGATTTGTAGCATCCATGACAATTAATTTTTTAAATGAGGCATGCATTGCACCAAAACCCAGGAAGGACTAAAAGGTATTAGCATTGTATGTTCTTCACAAGTGTGGCAAATAGTCTCATGAAGGGAGGAAGTCATCAATGTGATATATTCTTGTGCTCCTGATAAAAGCTGGGTACAGTTAAATTCTTTGCAAAAATTATGTTTGATGGCCAAGTCAATGAAATGCTCATGTATACCCTAGAAAAAGTGTCTTTCCAAAATGAAGGCAAACTAGACTGAGGAGCTGTTGGAAAAGCTTTGAGCAAAAACACATTTGCCACTTTTGTAATAGTTAAGGCAGGTCATTTATCTACTAAGAGGCATGAGATATGTTAATATTAGATATAAAGTATGGTGGACATAATCGATGGCATATAGCATTAAGATTTTAGTAATCTACCATGAGATGCCATTTACTTTTTTCCAGATTCAACAGGTAAAATTGGGCTGCCAAGTGGGAAACAGCTGGAATAATCACCTTTTTGTTTATTAAGTTTAATGTAATACATTTTAATGCATGAAGACATTGAGTTTCCTTTTATTATGTCATCTTAATTATTTTAGTTTGGGACCTGTGGAGTGTTATTTTCCCTAGTTAAGTTGTAGCTTAACATTTGTATTTTAATAATTACTTGCTGTGTTAGGCCATCTCTCCCACCTGTGGGAATTTTTGAGTACATCTGACTATTGGAAATTTAGGTAATACTATAGTTAAAATGAGATGTACCAAATAAATAATTTTTTTCTTCTGATACATATTTTGGAACTTTTCTAAAATGAAATTGAGCACCCTGTTTAAATTTAGGGGGATTCCCTGGGTAAGACTGTTATTTGAGCCACATTACTGATTTCTTCTATGAAACTCTGTGAATAAGTGCATCTAGAACCTGGAAAAGTTGATGTCTTATGCTGAAGAGACATAAGAATCAATGTCTTTTTATCTTTTTTTAATTATATAATTTACAAATAAGTTTTAGATGACTAAAAGGATGAAATTATGTACTTTTCAGAAATTTATACCTATATACAACTATAATTGATATATTATACATTTTATTTCTTTAGGTTTTTAAGACTTATTAGGGCTGGCACTGTGGTGTGGGCAGAGGCCCACACACTTGGGCCATCTTTTGCTGCTATTTTCCCAGGTTCAATAGCAGGGAGCTGGATCGGGGTGGAGAGACTGGGACACAAACTGGCACAAATATGGGATATCATTCCCATCTAGTAAAACTTGATCAGATAACACTGGTTGCTTCTATTAGTGATAAGTAGCTCAAGCTTGACCTCAAATTTAGTCCTTGTAGGATCCTGAATTAGTTTCAGTCTGTGATCCTCACTCTCTTTATATCTTAGGGACTATATTTTTCATTATTGATTCAGTAAAATCAAGTGTTAGAGCTCCTATTTCTAAGTGCTTGAAATTATAAATGCTGGTCAGAAGGTGTATTTAAGGTTTGGTGCCATGGCTCACTTGGTTAATCCTCCACCTGTGGCACTGGCATCCCATATGGGCACCAGGTTCTAGTCCTGGTTACTCCTCTTCCAGTCCAGCTCTGTGCTGTGGCCAGGGAAGGCAGTGGAGGATGGCCCAAGTGCTTGGGCCCCTGCACCCCCATGAGAGACCAGGAAGATGCACCTGGCTCCTGGCTTTGGATCAATGCAGCGCTGGTGACAGCAGCCATTTGGGGAGTGAACCAGCACAAGGAAGACCTTTCTGTCTCTCTTTTACTGTTTATAACTCTACCTGTCAAATAAAAACAAAGGTATATTTAAAATCAGTGAGAGAAAATGAATTGTAAAAGATCAATCAACAACAATTGAGTGTTGCGTGCTGCCTTCCCACTTTCTTCTCAGGAATCCCCACAGAATTTTCCAGCATAATTCTAAAATCAGCAACTCCTGCTGTCAGAAGTGTGTGGCTACCACTGTGGGGAGCAATAATTTTTAGAAAGGACAAGGGAATTCACTATTTCATGATACTATTCTTGTTTGATGCCTACAACTTCATTTTCTGTTTACATTGTATGATGCTGGGAACTAAGTAATAATTTTATTCTGGGTCTGAGGTGAGGTTATGTAAGATTGAAGTTCAAGACTGAGGTCCTTCAATTTGCAGAATGAAGTCACTGAAAGGCAATTACCAGATAAGTGCTGATATAGGCATTTGCATGGCACAATTCATACACTATACATAGAAAAAATGACCAGTAGCTGTGGGCCAACAGTCAATGGCCCATGAGACCATCACTCAAATCCTCAAGAGTTTGTCTATAATTTCATGGCAATTCTCATTTAGACTAGAAGAGGAGTAAAAGCAGGAGCTCCATGATACCCTAATATTTGTCTCTTGCCTAATTTGTGTCAGAAACCTCTACTTAAGTGCAGTTTTTTTTAAATATAGCTTTGTTAAAAATATACAGATAACTGGATGTGATGGATAGATGAATTCAGGATGTTTTGGGTCAAGAATTTCTAGATAGTGCAGTTTTAAATATTCACAAAGACTTTACAAGGCATTCACCCTGTTTTCCAGCCATATTAATGCACCAAATTATTACTATTTTACTGTAAAATATAATCCATTGATGGTCCACAAATTATTTTAATAGGTAAGATCAAGCATCATTTTAAAATCTAGTATGTTATATACTTGGTACCTGGGCTATGCTTCTG
Organism: Oryctolagus cuniculus; assembly: GCF_051225735.1. Taxonomy (NCBI): domain Eukaryota; kingdom Metazoa; phylum Chordata; class Mammalia; order Lagomorpha; family Leporidae; genus Oryctolagus; species Oryctolagus cuniculus. The sequence continues at coordinate 49,497,521 of NC_142887.1, read as the reverse complement.
CCCACTGTATTCTTTTTCTCTTTAACTTTTATTTAATAAATATAAATTTCCAAAGTACAGCTTTTGGATTACAATGGCTTCCCCCCCCCCATAACTTCCCTCCCACCTGCAACCCTCCCATCTCTGGCTCCTTCTCCCATTCCATTCACATCAAGATTCATTTTCAATTATCTCTATATACAGAAGATCAATTTAGCATATATTAAGTAAAGATTTCAACAGTTTGCACCCACACAGAAACACAAAGTGTAAAGTACTGTTTGAGTACTAGTTATAGCATTAATTCACATTGAACAACATATTAAGTACAGAAATCTGTCGCTCCCCCTCTTCATGGAGGAATGACACAGGACCCTGCACTGTTCTTTTGTCTGCTTGGCCCTCCCCGGGTTTGCTGCTGGTTCTTCCCGGGTTGGCTACTGTCCCTTCCACCTCCGTGGAAGGGCGGTTCCCCCTGCCACTTTTCCCCACTTCCGCGGGGGAGTGGCACACCGCCGGCCAGCTCTCTCGGGGGCTGCACAGATGTTCCCTCAGATGTTCCCCTTAGATGTTCCTGGTGCATGTTGTCTCTCTCCTCCTTTATAGTTCTCTTCCACCAATCCCAACTCTGCTACCCACACGCCGAGTACGCTTCTCTCCTCCAATCAGGAGCAGGTCCTGCTGTTTATTGGTTGAACTGGAGGCAGCTGTGTAGAAGCTGTTTCTCCCTTCTCAGCGCCATATTGTGGGAGAGCAGATGCATAGAATAAGTCTTAATTCCAGTAACTTAGTCTAGTCCGAGTTGCTCCCCACAGATCCCCCTTTCTTTTTATTTTTGGCATTGATACGCGCCTGTCTTTGGTGCCCCACGGCACACACTCTGCTCTGCTTGCTGGAGTTGCCCACAGGTGCTTACAAGTCCTATCAATCAGGCAAACCGAATCCGGGTCCTCTCTTCGCCATGTTGTGAGGAGGTTTTTAGGCGCTGATGCGTGCCTGAGTTTGGTGCCCTGCAGCGCATGCTCTGCTCTGCTAGAACTGCATGCAGGTGCTTACAAGCCCTATCAGGCAAACCGAATCCAAGCCCTTCTCATTGCCGTCTTGTGGGAGGACTTATTAGTGTTGGTTCGTGCCTATCTTCGGTGACCTGCAGCTCATACTCTGGTCGAGCCGCCTGCTGGTGCTTACCGCCTTACTAATCAGGCAGACCAAATCCAAGCCTTCTCATTGCGGTATTGTGGGGAGACTTATTGATGTTAATTCGTGCCTGTCTTCGGTGACCTGCAGCGCATAAGCTGCTAGCTGCCCGCAGGTGCTCACCACCTCCCTAATCAGGCAGACTGAATCCAAGCTCTCTCATTGCCATGTTGTGGGGAGGCCTTATTTTTCTGTTTCTCTATCTCCAGGCATTCCTATTTCTCCTATTTTACTTCTATCTACCAGCATTCTTATTTCTCTCATTTTACTTCTAAACTTCTGTTTCTCTTATCCCTGTGGCATCCCGGCGCCCGCCCCGAGGCTGCTTCTCCGCACCTCGCCCCACGGCGGCTTCTCCGCTCTGTGCCGCTTCAGCCCGCACTTCTCTCATCTGCACGGCTTCCCGGCGCCTGCCCTGTGGCAGGTTCCCGGCTCTGTGCACATGCTCCGCGGTCTCCGCGCCCCCTTCGCGCCTGCACCACGGCCTCCGCGCCAGTCCCACGTTCCCTATCTATTCACGCCCCGTGCTCTCTCTGCACGCGGCGGCTTCCGCGAGTCACACAGCGTAGCTTACGTTTCCGCCACCACCGGTATTCAGTCCAAGTTCCCCGGACTAACCTGGCAAATTCCAACCTGGTGGCCCACGTCTCTGCCTCTGGTTCCAGATTTTCGCCTTTTGCTCCCCGGGCTGACTTGAAGAATTCCAAGGTGGCTTACGTCTCTGCCTCGGCCTGCACTCGTGGCTTCATCCACCCTAACATTTTTCTCTGCCCGGTATGTTTCCCTAAGTTTTCTTCCAACAATATTCCTACCTCATTTCTCCTGGCCTCTCCCCACAGTCCGTATCCAAGTCTAAGTTTCTTATAGGTTTCACTTTCACTTTCAACCTGCAGTCCGTATCTGAGTCTAAGTTTCTTCTTGCTTTCACTTTAAATCCTAACTTCTTTCCCACAGTCCATATCCGAGTCTAAGCCTAGGCTTTCGATAGCTTCTTCTGGCACCTTTTCTGTCCGGCTTTTCCCTAGGCTCTTTGCTAGTCTCTCTCTCCGGTATTTTCCACTTCTTCCCGTTTCTTCCCTCCTAAGTTTCCTATCTGAGTCATGGCACCATTATGTCGCTCCCCCTCTTCATGGAGGAACGACACAGGACCCTGTGCTGTTCTTTTGTCTGCTCGGCCCTCCCCGGGTTTGCTGCTGGTTCTTCCCGGGTTGGCTACCGTCCCTTCCACCTCTTTATTTTTTTTAATTTTTTTTCCAGTGTGTCTTGGCTTTTCATGCCTAAAATACTCTCATGGGCTCTTCAGCCAGATCCAAATGCCTTAAGGGCTGATTCTGAGGCTAGAGTGCTGTTTAGGACATCTGCCATTTTATGAGTCTGCTGTGTATCCCACTTCCCATGTTGGATAGTTCTCTCCTTTTTAATTCTATCAGTTAATATTAGCAGATACTAGTCTTGCTTATGTGATCCCTTTGACTCTTAATCCTATCATTATGATCAATTGTGAACTGAAATTGATCACTTTGACTAGTGACATGGCATTGTTACATGCCACCTTGGTGGGATTGAATTGGAATCCCCTGGCACGTTTTTAACTCTACCATTTGGGGCAAGTCTGATTGTGCATGTCCCAGATTGTACATCTCCTCCCTCTCTTATTCGCACTCTTATATTTAACAAGGACCACTTTTCAGTTAAAGTTAAACACCCAAGAATAATTGTGTGTTAATTAAAGAGTTCAACCAAAGTATTAAGTAGAACAAAAAAGTACTAAAAGGGATAAAGTATTAAGTTGTTCATCAATAGTTAGGAAAAGGGGTGATCAAGTCACTGTTTCTCAAAGTGTCTGTTTCACTTCAACAGGCTTCCTTTTAGGTGCTTGGTTAGTTGTCACAGATCAGGGAGAACATATGATATTTGTCCCTTTGGGACTTGCTTAATTCACTCAGCATGATGTTTTCCAGATTCCTCCATTTTGTTGCAAATGACCAGATTTCATTGTTTTTGACTGCTATGTAGTATTCTATAGAGTACATGTCCCATAATTTCTTTATCCAGTCTACTGTTGATGGACATTTGGGTTGATTCCAGGTCTTAGCTATTGTGAATTGAGCTGCAATAAACATTATGGTGCAGACATCTTTATTATTTGCCAATTTAATTTCCTTTGAGTAAATTCCAAGGAGTGGGATGGCTGGGTTGAATGGTAGGGTTATATTCAGGATTCTGAGGAATCTCCAGGCTGACTTCCATAGTGGATTGACCAGTTTGCATTCCCACCAACAGTGGGTTAGTGTCCCTTTTTCCCCACATCCTCTCCAGCGTCTGTTGTTGGTAGATTTCTGTATGTGAGCCATTCTAACCAGGGTGAGGTGAAACCTCTAAGGTCTAATTGATAGGCAAAGATTGTGTTTATAGGAGCTTTTTTTCTAAGTTTTTAAAAAAAATTATTTGAAAGTATTGTATATAGAGGAGAGACCCAGAGAGATCTCCCTTCTGCTTGTTCACATCACAGATGGCTGCATTGAGCAGGGCCAGGAAAGAATGAGGTCAGGAACCAAGATCTTCACCTGGATCTCCCACATTGGTAGCATTTGCCCAAGTATTTGGATCATCTTCCATTGCTTTTCTCAGGCCATCAGCAGGAAGCTAGATCAAAAGCAGAAGAGCCAGAACATGAACCAGTGCTCATATGGGGTGCTTGTATTGCAGACGGCAGGTTTACTTGCTATGTGACAATGCTGGCCCTGTTTTATGGGAACTTCGAAATGAAATTTTGAAGTTGTATGCATTGTAGTTTGCATGTAATTCAACTTTCTGCCATACTTACTGATATATATCAGCATTTGATGTAGGACAAATCAGAAAACACAATGGCTTAACAAATAGCCATTTGATTTGCAGTTCTGACTCTGTGTTTTGGGCTGTACTCAGCTGGGCAGTTCCTATGATCAGTCCAGGAGCAGAAATGAGAGTTTAGTCATCTGGGGAACTGATTGAGGCTTCACTTAAGTGTCTGGGGTTTGTGGTGAATCTTGGCTACATATTATCTCTTTTTTTCTTTTTTTGACAGGCAGAGTTAGTGAGAGAGAGAGAGACAGAGAGAAATGCCTTCCTTCCATTGGTTCACCCCCCCAAATGGCTGCTATGGCCAGTATGCTATGCTGATCCAAAGCTAGGAGACAGGCACTTCCTCCTGGTCTCCCATGTGGGTGCAGGGCCCAAGCACTTGGGCCATCCTCCACTGCCTTCCCAGGCCACAGCCGAGAACTGGAGTGGAATAGGAGCAACTGGGTCAGAACCAGCACCCCAACTGAGACTGTCACCCGGAATACCAGTGCCACGGGCAGAGGATTAACCTAGTGAGCCACGGCGCCAGCCTACATACTATCTCTTCAACAGGCAGGCCCCAGGGTTTTTCAGAAGATAACTGTCAGAACAAGAAAATCTGAGAAGGCAAATACTTTACAAATTGTCTATTTCTGGGGCTGGTTCTGTGACATAGCAAGTAAAGACACTGCCTGCAGTGCCAGCATCTCATATGGGTGTCAGTTGATGACTCGGCTGCTCCACTTCTGATCCAGCTCTTTGCTACAGCCTGGGAAAACAGTAGAAGATGGCCCAAGTCCTTTGGCCTCTGCTCCCTTGTGGGAGACCTGAAAGAAGCTCCTGGTTCATATCTTTGGATCTACACAGCTCCAGCCATTGCAGCCATCTGGGGAGTGAACCTGCAGTTTGAAGACCTCTCTTTATTCCTCCTTCTCTCTCTCTCTCTTTTCTCTGCCTCTCCTTCTCTCTTTGTGTAACTCTTTCATATAAATAAATATTTTAACAAATTGTCTATTTCTATCACATTTACTGGTATCTCATGGGGTAAATCAATTGAAATGGTGAAATTCAGGGTCTTTTTCAAAAAGATTTATTTATTCATTTGAAAGAGTTACACACAGAGAGAGGGAGAGGCAGAGAGAGATAGAGAGCTCTTCCATCTGCTGGTTCACTCCCCAGTTGGCTGCAATGGCCAGAGTTGTGCCAATCCAAAGCCAGGGTCCAGGAGATTCTTCTGGGTCTTCCACATGGGTACAGGGGCCCAAGGACTTGGGCCATCTTCTACTGCTTTCCCAGGCCATAGCAGAAAGCTGGATCAGAAGTGGGGCAGCTGGGAATCAAACCAGTGCCTATGTGGGATGCCAGTCTACAGGTGGCAGTTTTACCCGCTAGGCCACAGTGCCAGCCCCAATCCAGGGTTTTGTGAAGGGATGAATACAGGGAAAGGTGCTACTTGGAATCATTACTGGTAAAGTGCACTGCATTAAATATACATTATGTGTATTTGTTAACTTTCTTTAGTATAAACTTTAATAACATAATGTTTATCTCTGATAACCTTATCCATTTGAACACTCAACTTTTCTTTTTCCTTTTACATTATTATTTTACAAAATTTGTAGATAATGCTTTCGTTAAACCAATGATAACTTCTGTTTAATCTCTGCCACTTAATATAGGTGGGTGCATTTTCCTATGTATTTCTATTTTTAGAGGTTTATTCCTCCACAGTGAAGCTGATGTTTTCTTGGTTAATGTATTTATTATTCTTTACTCATTCTATTATATCCTTTTTTTCCCCACTGTTCAGTGCAGAAGGAAACCAGAGGGTTTTTTTTTAAGATTTCATTTATTTATTGAAAGAGTTGCAGAGAGAGAAAGTCTTCTATCTGCTGGCTCACCCTCCAAATTACTGCAAAGGCCAGAGCTCAGCTGATCCAAAGCCAAGACCCAAGAGCTTCTGGGTCTCCCATGCAGGTGCAGTGGCCCAGGGACTTGGACCATGTTCCACTGCTTTCTCAAGACATAGCACAAAGCTAGATTGTATGTTGAGCAGGCAGGACTTGAACCAGACCCCATATGGAATGCTGGCACTGAAGGCAGCAGCTTTACCCATTATGCCACAGCGTTGGCCTCCTGAGTTTTCTTTGAACTCCTGCCATTCACCTCTCTCCCAGGTATGATTCTGGGTCCTCCACATGTTTCTAAGAGGAAAGAAAATTAATATATCACCTGTAAGTGTTTTTTTTGTTTTTAATTATTCCCCAGCTTGTCAGTACTCATTTTTGGTGTTTAATGCTAGTTTATTTATTTTTTTAGATTTTTTTTATTTATTTGAAAGTCAGAGTTACAGAGAGGCAGAGGGGGAGAGAGAGAGAGTCTTGCATCTGCTGGTGCACTCCCCAGTTTGCCACAATGGCCGAAGTTGCACTGGTCCAAAGCTAGAAGTGAAGAGCTTCTTCTGGGTCTCCCACATAGGTTCAGGGGCCCAAGGACTTAGGCCATCTCCTACTGAATCCCCAGGCCATAGCATAGAGCTGGATTGGAAGTGAAGCCACTGGGACTTGAACTGGCACCAATATGGGATGCCAGCACTGAAGGCAGTAGCTTTACCTGCTAGCCACAGTGCCAGTCCCAGTATACTAGTTAATTAAAATGGAAAATATGGGGCTGGCACTGTGGCTCAGTGGGTTAATGCCCTGGTCTAAAGCATCGACTTCCCATATAGGCACCAGTTTGAGACCCGGCTGCTCCACTTCTGCTCCAGCTCTCTACTATGGCCTGGGAAAGCAGTGGAAGATGGCCCAGGTCCTTGCGCCCCTGCACCCATGTGGGAGACCCAGAAGAAGCTCCTGGTTCCTGGCTTCAGATTGGTGCAGTTCCAGCCATTGCAGCCAACTGGGGACTGAACCAGCAGATGGAAGACCTCTCTCTCTTTCTCTGCCTCTCCTCTCTCTGTGTATCTCTGACTTTCAAATAAATAAATAAATCTTTACAAAATTTTAAAATAGAAAAATAAACATAAAATTTGTTATCACAGAATATACAGAAATGAATTATGAATTTGGCATGATTATGAAACATTACTGTCATCTATAATAATGCAGTTTGGTCTCTTGTCTTTCTGTTGCTATTGCAAAATATATATTTGTTACATGAATTGAGTTGAAACTAAGCACAATATGCTACCTTTTTGGGGTCATGTCTGAAACATTCTACACATAGATGATGTACTGAACAGTGTTTTAGTGCTACCTATGAAGTAAACACTTAGCATTCTGCAAGAGGAAGAGTTACCTAGTGCTGGAACACAAATCAGTTAAGTTTGTTTTCAAATTGTTAGAGTAATGGAGTTCTTAATACCTTTGAGAAGTTGAATTGGATTCTGGAATAGGATAAGGAATGTGTGGAGAAAAGAATCTACTGGAGGCTCATTTATTTTTTTAAGATTATTTATTTGAAAGGTGGACTTGCAGAGATTGGGAGAGACAGGGAGACAAAAGGTGATATATTCTATCTACTGTTTCATTCCCCAAATGCCCACAATGGCTGGGACTGGGCCAGGCCAAAGCCAGGAGCCTGGGACTCCATGGGTCTCCCACATTGAATACTCAGGCCATTTTCACTGCTCTTTCAATCAGGTTAGCAGGGAACTAGATTGGAAGTGGAGCAGCAAGGACTCAAGTCCTCTGTTTACATGGGATGCCAGCATTGATGGTGGAGGCTTAGCCTGCTGGATCACAATTCTGGTGACTATTGCAGGTTCTGAAACAAATCTCTAAGCATTTTTCTCAGTGAGTCACAAATGCAGATTGTACTGCAGACATTCCCAGGTTCTCTTTTTGGGCAAATAATTCCATTGCTTTCATTTAATTATGTATAATGTCATTTCAAATGTTTATCATTTGAATGTTTTGGGCAAGTATTTCCATTGCTTTCACTTTAATTAGGTATAATGTTATTTCAATTGTTTATCACTAGAATAATCATAGACAAGGGCAAAAGCTAATTTGTATTCTTTGTCTTACCTGTATTTCCTCTCTTACTTAAAAATATTTATTAGCTTGATAGAGAAAAAAGTTGATGGACTGAGAGATAGAGAGCTTTGACACATTAATTCACTTCCTAGATAACCATACCAAACAGATGGGGCAGGACTGAAGCCAGGATTGAGGAATGGAATCTAGGCCTCCTTCATTGGTGACATCACCATTGCTTCCCCAGGTTTGCATTATCTGGGAGCTAGAAACTAGAGCTGGCATTGGAAATCACAGACACTCTGAGGTGGCATCATAAACAACACTAAGCTAAATGTCTGCCCTGTCTTTTAATATATTTTTCCTCTGACATATTGGAAATGATATGCATGGTGTTTTCCTGGAAATTGTTTTCTGTTCATTCCCATCGTAGTTTCACTGATGGTTTCTTGCCTTTTTTTCTCAATGCTTCTACATACTTCTCCTTAACATTGCCCAGTCAAGAGTCAGTATTGCCCCTCTTCTAGCCTGCTGTGCAATTCCCCTTGACAGATGTGGCCTTTGTGATTTGAACCTCCTGTTTCCCTCCAGCTTGGGCATGTCTCACAGCCTGTAGATCATGGGTTTGACTCTGTTGAATGCTCCGTGTGGCTTTCTAAACACTCCACAAGTCTAATGTGAAACCATATCCTTCCTTTTTTCCTTCATATCCATATACAACTGTCAGTGTTTGTTTTGTGACAGAATTAACATGTTGACTGGAAGTGTATTATTATAGGTGATGACAGCATTTGAAGACCTGGCTGTGTACTTTACATGGGAAGAATGGCAGAAAATGAACAATGCTCAGAAAATCCTGTACAGAGATGTGATGCTGGAGACCTACAGCAGCCTGTTCTCCTTGGGTGAGTGACACCCATCACATGCCCAGTGATAACATTTTCTTGCTATTTGACAAATAAGGGAACACTTTATAATGTTTAATATTGGGCAGGATTAGAAATTGAGTCCATGAATAATCTGAATATCTACCATCTAACAAAAGATTCAAATTGGAACATTTGTTGCATAGCTCCTGAACCAAGTTGTAGTCCTTTAAATAACCCAAGATAGTAATTTTACAAAGTCTTACTTTGTTTCCATTAATAGGGCACTGCATTACCAAACCTGACTTGATCTTCAAGTTGGAGCGAGGAGAAGAGCCATGGATGGTGGATGAATGCTTGAATCTGAGCCTTTCAGGTCAGTCTGCACATGACAGGGAAGCCAAGGCAGAAAGTGTGCAGATGTTGATTGGTGTTCTTTCCATGAATTTCTCTCAAGCCTTACTCCTGATGACAGCTGCTTTTGTGCATCAGACACAGGCATTTAGAGATACCAATATCTTTCTAACTTTTGTTCTTAGTGAAGATGTTCTTTGATTAAAAAAAAAATCCAGTCATTTTCTGATGTTACTAAGGCTTTTATCTAGGTTTGATACATTCCTCCAATTCTAACTTGTCCTTCTCTACACTTTCATACCTTTTCCTTCATGCACTTATTATATTAGTTCCTTCAGTGCTTGTTAATTAGGCAACATACAGAAACTTATTTTTTTAAAATTAATTTTTTTTTTTGACAGGCAGAGTGGGCAGTGAGAGAAAGAGACAGAGAGAAAGGTCTTCCTTTTGCCATTGGTTCACCCTCCAATGGCCACCATGGCCAGTGTGCTGTGGCTGGCACACCATGCTGATCCAAAGCCAGGAGCCAGGTGCTTCTCCTGGTCTCCCATGTGGGTGCAGGGTCCAAGGACCTGGGCCATCCTCCACTGCACTCCTGGGCCACAGCAGAGATCTGGCCTGGAAGAGGGGCAACTGGGACAAAATCCAGCACCCCGACCAGGACTAGAACCTGGTGTGCCAGTGCCGCAGGCGGAGGATTAGCCTATTGAGCTGCCACGCCAGCCTGTTTCTGTTTTTTTTTTTTTTTTTAAGATTTACTTATTTATTTGAAAGTCAGAGAGAGAGAAGAAGGAGAAGCAGAGAGAGAAAGAGAGGTCTTCCATCCACTGGTTCACTTCCCAATTGGCTGTCGTGGCTGGAGCTGTACTGATCTGAAGCTAGGAGCCAGGAGCTTCTTCCAGGTCTCCCATATGAGTACAGGGGTCCAAGGACTTGGGCCATCTTCTACTGCTTTCCCAGGCCATAGCAGAATGCTGGATCAGAAGTGGAGCAGCTAGGACTTAAACTGGTGCCCATAAGTGATGTTGGCACTGCAGGTGGTGGCTTTACCTGCTATGCCACAATGCCAGCCCCCAGAAACTTATTTCTAACTCATTGCTCAGATTGCGTTCCCACTCATGATTTTGCCCAGGCATAGAACTTGCTCAGGACTGAATCAATAAATGTGAACTCTCTCTTTCTTAGTCTCTTTCTTTTCTTTTCCTCTGTGCCTCTCAAATAAATAAGAAAATTATAGTCTGTTGGAGACATTTGAGGAGTGAGCCTATAGTTGGCAAACCTCTGTTTCAGTCTGTCTTTATCTTTCATTCTGTTTCTCTTACTCTCAAGGAAGTAAATAAGCAAATGCTATAAGATGGTCATGTGGCCGGTGCTGTGGCGCAGTGAATTAACACCATAGCCTGAAGCACCAGCATCCCATATGGGCACCAGTTTGAGACCCAGTTGCTCCACTTCTGATCTAGCTCTTGGCTATGGCCTGGGAAAGCAGTAGAGGATGGTCCAAGTCCTTGGTCCCCTGCACCTGAGGGAGACCCAGAAGCAGCTCCTGGCTCCTGGCTTCAGATCAGCACAGTTCTGGCCATTGTGGCCAACTGGGGAGTGAACCATTGGTTGGAAGACCTTACTCTCTTTGCCTCTCCTCTCTCTGTGTAACTCTGACTTTCAAATAAATAAATCTTAAAAAAAAAAAAGATGGTCATGAGTAAACCTCTGTGCTGTGACATCAGAAATTATGAAGCTAGGAATGACACTGTGGTGCAGTGTGTTAAAGCTCCAGCCTGCAACACTAGCATTGCATATTGGTGCCAGTTCAAGTCCCAGCTAGTCCTCTTCTAATCCAGCTCTCTGCTAATGCACCTGAGAAAAGAGCAGAGGTTGGCCCAAATCCTTGGCCCCCTGTACCCATGTGGGAGACAAGAAAGACACTCCTGGCTCCTAACTTCATTTTGGCCCAGCATTGGTTGTTGTTCCCATATGGGGAGTGAACCAGCAGATGGAAGACTTCTCTCTGTCTCTCTCTCTATAATTCTAGCCTTCAAATAAATAAAGTAAATGTTTGAAAAAAGAAATCCTACACTAAGGATGAACTTACATAAAACATGAAAATAAGTGATCCTGGACTCACCAAGAAAGTAATGAGATTTTGAGACCCAAGGTCAAGTAGCCTCGTGGGGTTATGTTGAGTGGCTCAGATTTCTTTTAGGGTGGAGTTTGAAGTATGATTTTTCTCTTATTTTCAGTATCATTGAAAATAAGCAAATAAAAAGATAAGAAAAACATAGGAAAGGAAGCTTTCAGTGAAAATAGGAGGCAACTGATCAAATGCCTCCAGAAATTCAAATTATCACACAGGAATGTTTCTAGAAAGAATTTAGAGGAGGTAACCAGCACTGATGATTTCAGAATGAGTTAGAAACCACTTTTCAAAGAAGATGAGCAATTCCCGGTTTGCAGAAACAAATTCTTCAAACTGATTGGGAGTGTTTAACTAAAGTGGTATTTTGGGAATTTTCTGTACCTGTTGTACTTCTGAGAAGCTGAAGGTGTTGGGTGTCCTTAGGAATTTGGGGAAGCTGTCATAGAGTAAAGACAAAGTAGTTTTTCATTTGAAAAATCCCACAAATGATGTTTACCTAGGAAGACTGAGCATGAGACACTCATAGATTTAAATCCTACTCCTTAAATGTTGTCCTGCTTAAAGTACAGGCACATTTCACTCTTCTCCACCTGCAAGTAAATGATCATTAAAACTTTTTCATGTTTATGGTTGAGATATCAGAGAAGGAAAAAGCACACAATTTTTATAAAAATAAACTGGGAAAAAAGGACAGGGAAAAAAATGGTTGCTAGGTAGTGGGTGAATATTTTTATTAAATATTTGCCCATTCTTTAAAATATTTTATAGTTATTTCATCTTTTGAAAGGCAGAGTGATAGTGAGAGAAGAGAGAGAGAGAAAGAGGTCCTCTATTAGCTCACTTCCCAGATGCCTGCAACACTTAGGTCTAACTAGTCTGAAGCCAAAACTCTAGAATCCCTCTAGTCTTCCCTGGTTTTTCACAGGTTCCCAGGCACATGAACCATTATCTGGTTCCTTCCAGTTTACATAGGCAGAGAGCTGTACTGAAAGCAGAGTAGCCAGGGCTCAAACTGACACTGTTTTGAGATGCAGGTATCCCACACATCATAGCACAAATGTCATTCTACCATCCTTGACAAATTCCCATAGTAAAAAGGATCATGTTTGAACATTGGGAAACCTCATGGTATATTAATGTATTAAGGAGAAAAACCATATAATGGTCACAAATAAGTACCTCATACTGATTTTGTGAACATCTTATGCCACTTGGATAACAAGTAACTTCATTCCCTTTACATTGAGTATGCCAGGAGAAACAGTTACATGTGACTCAGTGACATGATTGCTTTTTTCTCATTTCAGTGGTCATGAAAAGGGATGACCTGATTAGGATCAACCAGAAAAGTCAGGACAAAAATCTGAATCAGGATTTTATGAAAAATAACAAGACATCAGCTCTCAAGAGAATTGAATTAAGAAAAACACTTAGTTTAAATTCAAGCCATGTTCCAACACTGATTATTAAAAAGGGAATGTATTCAGGATTGAAGCCTGAGGAATGCAATAAATGTCACACTGTGTATCCCCCCAGTGGGCCTGATCAACTACAGGCTGGAGAGAAATTTGATAACACTAAGATACCTGGAAAATCTCTCCAGTTCTGTGAGCCTCTTAGCCAGCTTGACAATATTCGCATCATGAAGCAGCCATTTGGACCCACTGGACAAGCAAAAGTCTTCACAAGAAAGATGTTCTGTAAATCTGAGAGGGTTCATATGGCAGAAAACTGTAATAAGTCAACTGTCACTTTTGGAAAAGCAACGCAAATAGAAAAAGCTATCCATGAAAATGCTAGCCTCAATATGCATCAACAAACTCACACAAGAAAGAAATTTTATAAGTACATTATGTATGTTGAACCTGTCATTCACCAGTCACATCTTGCAATAAACCAGAAACTAAATACAAGGGAAAAACTTTACACATGTAAACCTTGTGGAAAATCACTCAGTTTTAATTCACCTTCTGAATGTAATGACTGTGGAAAAGCCTTTAGACAAAATTCAGTCCTCAGGAAACATCAGCAAATTCACACAGGGGAGAAACCTCATGAATGTAGTGACTGTAGAAAAGCCTTTACACAGAAGTCATACCTCATAAACCATCAGCGAATTCACACAAGAGAGAAACTTTATAAATGCCTTAAATGTGGAAAAGGCTTTTTGTGGAAGTCAGACCTCATAGTACACCAGATAATTCACACAGGGGAGAAACCTCATAAATGTAATGAATGCGGAAAAGCCTTTGGACGCAAGTCATCCCTCCTCATACATCAGCGAATTCACACAGGGGAGAAACCTCATAAATGTAATGACTGTGGAAAAGCCTTTGGACACAAGTCAAACCTCATCATACACCAGCGAATTCACACAGGGGAGAAACCTCATAAATGTAATGACTGTGGAAAAGCCTTTGGACAAAAGTCAGGCCTCAGGAAACATCAGCGAATTCACACAGGGGAGAAACCTCATAAATGTAATGGCTGTGGAAAAGCCTTTGGACAAAACTCAGACCTTATCAGACACCAGCAAATTCACACAGGGGAGAAACCTCATAAATGTAATGACTGTGGAAAAGCCTTTCGACGAAAGCCAGACCTGATCATACACCAGCGAATTCACACAGGGGAGAAACCTCATAAATGTAATGACTGTGGAAAAGCCTTTGGACGAAAGCCAGACCTGATCATACACCAGCGAATTCACACAGGGGAGAAACCTCATAAATGTAATGACTGTGGAAAAGCCTTTGGACAAATGTCAGCCCTGCTCATACATCAGCAAATTCACACAGGGGAGAAACCTCATAAATGTAATGACTGTGGAAAAGCCTTTGGACAAATGTCAGGCCTCAGGAAACATCAGCGAATTCACACAGGGGAGAAACCTCATAAATGTAATGACTGTGGAAAAGCCTTTCGACGAAAGCCAGACCTGATCATACACCAGCGAATTCACACAGGGGAGAAACCTCATAAATGTAATGACTGTGGAAAAGCCTTTGGACGAAAGCCAGACCTGATCATACACCAGCGAATTCACACAGGGGAGAAACCTCATAAATGTAATGACTGTGGAAAAGCCTTTGGACACAAGTCATCCCTCCTCATACACCAGCGAATTCACACAGGGGAGAAACCTCATAAATGTAATGACTGTGGAAAAGCCTTTCGACGAAAGCCAGACCTCATCATACACCAGCGAATTCACACAGGGGAGAAACCTCATAAATGTAATGACTGTGGAAAAGCCTTTGGACAAAAGTCACACCTCATCATACACCAGAGAATTCACACAGGGGAGAAATCTCATAAATGTTATGACTGTGGAAAAGCCTTTGGACACAAGTCAGGCCTCAGGAAACATCAGCAAATTCACACAGGGGAGAAACCTCATAATTGTAATGAATGTGGAAAAGCCTTTGGACAAAAGACACACCTCATCGTGCACCAGCAAATTCACACAGGGGAGAAACCTCATAAATGTAATGACTGTGGAAAAACCTTTGGACGAAAGTCAAACCTCATCATACACCAGCGAATTCACACAGGGGAGAAACCTCATAAATGTAATGACTGTGGAAAAGCCTTTTTGTATAAGTTATACTCATATCAAAACAGTTCACACAGGGCAGAAACCTTGTGAATCTAATAAGTGTGGAAAAGCCTTTATAAATCATATGTTATAAATCATAGCTCATATCACACCACAGAATTCACGCCAGGGAGAGACTTTATGAATGCAATGACTGTAGAAAAGCCCTTGGCAATAAGTCACATCTCAGAATGCATCGGAAAATGCACAGGAAGAGAAACCTCTTGGACATAATGACTTCCCATAATTCAGCCCTCATTGCACATCATCTAATTCATATGGGGGAAAACACTTCGGATATAATGCATATGGAAAAGCCTTTATCCATAAGTAACACCTCATAAAACATCAGAATTCACATGGGGGAGAAACCTTATGAATGGAATGAATGTTGGAAAACTCTGCTAAAATCACACAATATAACATCAGAGAATTTATTACATGGTGGAAATCTTGTAATAAATGTGGGAAAGCCTTTTGTCAGAAGGAATACCTCATAACATGTAGATCAAACAAGGGAGAGAACTTAATGAATGTGAAGGACTTTTTCCAAAGTCAACATAACCATGTGACAGAGCCTTTTGCTGGAAATTACATCCCATACAATAGGCACTCCCATAAGGAAGAAAGGTTGGGACCAGCGCTGTGGCACAGTAGGTTAAAGCCCTGGCCTGAAATGCTGGCATACCATGTGGGCACTGGTTCTAGTCCCAGTTGCTCCTCTTCTGATCCAGCTCTCTGCTATGGCCTGGGAAAGTAGTAGAAGATGGCCCTGCACCCACGTGGGAGATCCAGAAGAAGCTCCTGACTCCTGGCTTTGGATCGCTGCAGCTCCAGCCATTTCATCCCTCTGCGGAGTGAACTAGCAGATGGAAGACCTCTTTCTGCTTCTCTGTCTCTCTCTAACTCTGTCTTTCAAATAAATAACATAAATTTTTAAAGAAAATGAAGAAGTTCAGAAATATTATTAGTGTGACAAAAAGCCATTTGTCAGAAATGGCATTATACATCAGAAAATTCACACAAGTGGTTTCTCAGGAGTGTAATGAATGTGGAAGTATATTTTCATAGAATTCAGGCTTGCATAAATATGCAACTCAAAAAAGGCGATATTCTTCAAGTGCAATAGACCTCAAAAAACCATAGCCAGAAATTAAACATCAGGCCGGTGCTGTGGAGCAATAGATTAATCCTCCACCTCCACCTGCTATGCTGGCATCCCATATAGGTGTGAGTTCTAGTCCCAGCTGCCCCTCTTCAATCCAGCTCTCTACTGTGGCCTGGGAAAGCAGTAGAAGACAGCCTAAGTGCTTGGGCCTCTGCACCCACATGGAAGACTAGGAAGAAGCACCTGGCTTCTGGCTTCAGAGCAGTGCATCTCTGGCCACTGTGGCCATTTGAGGAGTGAACCAACAGAAGGAAGACCTTTATCTCTGTCTCTCTCACTGTCTGTAACTCTGTCAAATAAATAAAAATCTTAAAAAAAGAAACATCAACTAACACCAGAGAATTCATACAGTAAAATTTCAATTTAATGAATGTGAAAAATTTTTTCTGCCATTAATCAATTCACATGAAGAGACCCCGAAATGAGAAAACATACATGTATAGAAAAGTCATGTACCATATGTCACCTCTCAATGGTTACCTGACAACTCACAGAAAGAAAAAATCCTATGACTTATTGTAATGGGAAATACCTTTATTATTAGGCAAACTTCCACAGAACATAGCAAGATTACAGAGAGAAGTCCCTGAAGTATAATTTGTTTGGAAGAATTCTTTGGTGGAATCACACCTTAGTGAGTATTGGGCAGTTTTCATAATGAATTGTGACAGAGAGTGGTTAACCGCTCTTCAGAAATTTTTCTCTTATGCAACCGGAACTTTTGGTTTCTCATTATTCTGAGTGGAATCAAGTATATGAACTGAACTGTGCTCTCTTGTGTAAATTTTGTTAATAAATATTTAAAAGTTGAGTAACAGTTATTTCAACAGTTATTTGGAATACCATCTTCATCAATTACAAAGTTACTTGTTTTATAGCTGCTTTTTTGGCCACCCAGGACTCTTTCCCCACATTATTGTAGTGGAAACCAATGATGTGACCATAGGCATATCAAGTGACACATGTTCCAGCCATAATAGGGTACCCCGGCCCTGGATAATAAGTGTTGTGTGCAACACAAGGGAATGAGTGTGTGGTGACCTATATACCCATGAGAAATTTCAACTTATCTGTGTGCACATCTGGATTAGACTCCACTACCCAAGGTCTATTTGAATATGCAAGTAGATGTTGCCACATACATTACTCTCATTCTTTAAAGGGACAACCTGAAACCCTATAAGTTGCAACACTCATCTGAATTTTCCTGTATTACTGAGTGCATAATACCTTTTTCATTCATGATGCCACTTTTCTACTCTTTTTCATTCTATTCCTAATTGCCTTGAGATGAGACAAGAACATGGAATAAAGTCTATCCATGTGGTACCCATTGCAATAGAGAAGCAGGAGCATAAATGTAGTATTTTTTTTTAAAAAAGATTTATTTATTTGAAAGAGTTACATAAAAAGAGCAGAAGCAGAGAGAGAGAATTTTCCATCCAATGGTTCACTCCCCAATTGGCCACAATGGCCAGAACTGTGCTGATCCAAAACCAGGAGCTTCCTCCAGATCTCCCATGTAGGTGCAGGGACCCAAGCACTTGGGCCTTCTACTATTTCTCAGGCCATAGCAGAGAGTTAGATTGGAAGTGGAGCAGCCGGGTCTCAAACCAGCACCCATATGGGATGCCAGCACTTCAGGTCAGGACATTAACCTGCTGTGACACAGTGCTGGCCCCTGTAGTACATTTTTGTATTAATTTAACTTGTAATTTTTTACAACCTTTTTTTGTTGCATTATTCCCTGCTCCTGCAGGTGGCCCTCATTTTTATTGAAAATGTGTACTTTTATTCCTTCCAATTTACAAAGTCCTTTCTGGATTAATATAAATCTGATTTACATTCAGTTAGTGCCTCAGGATACCCTCAGGAGGAACACTTTTCCTAGGTTGCTTGGCTATCCCATGATAACAGGGCTACAAATGCTATGATGCATCTAGCTTCAGTAACTCTTTTATTTCCCATCTAGATAATAGCTGTGCAACTAATCCATTCCACCTCCATTACTACCCATAAGAAATAGCTCTTCATCCCTGTTTAAGTCCCCACAGCTTCTTGCAAGTGTTCATCAAATTAAATCTTATTATAAATAGATTTAATAGAAAATGAATGATGTAGCTGCTGGTAGTTTCAGTGAGGTTGAATGATTTGCTGGACTGCTGTTTTCTCTGGGTTATCTTTCATATTACTTAGAACTAATTTTTCACAATATTACTTGCCTGAGCACTTTTTCCTAGGCTCCCAGCTAAACAGGTGTTTGAAGACTAGATTTACTGTTAATTCTCACTAAGAACAGAGGTCCCACATTGAGAGCACAGATCCTTATGTGGTCCTTGGGACATAGTGAATATTATACCCACTTGATTTAGTACTCAGGCACTGGTTTCCATTGAAGAGAAGAACTCAGCTGAACAGAATATAATTCCCTTCTGATTAAAAAAAGATTTACCATGCCAAACCTGGGTGTGTCACCTTAGGCATACCCTTTACCCTTGAAAACTGAACAGAGCTCTCTGGCCACACCCACTACAAGCCTCTAGAGATTCAGTGAAAGCAGAAAGTCCATTTATCTACAGTCATAATACAATGATAAAAACCGCCAGAAAAAAAAAGAGTATTTCCACAAATGCCAAATGCAAGAATCCAAGAAGCAAGAATAAGGAAAACATCATCATGCTCCCAAAAGAACATGACATTCCAATACTAGGTCATGAAGATGATGAGAGAAGAAATGCAAGAAATAGAACTCAAAAATTTGGTCATAAGATTTCATAGAAGTAAGCAAAAGCAAAGGCACAAACTACTGAAATCCATGAAGGACATGAAAGAAAATCTCTCCCATGAAATAAAAATTATCAGGAGGAATCAAGATGAAATGAATTCAACAGAACATGAAACTGAGATATTAAAAAGAAATCAAAATGAAATGAAGAATTCAATACAACAAATAAAAAATGCAGTGGAGAGCCTTAAAAACAGAATCAGTGAGGCAGAAGAGAGAATACCAGACTTAGTAGACAGAGTACAGGAAAGTATACAGTCAAACCAAACACAAGAACAGGAGATTAGAAATCTAAAAAAGACTGTTGGGAATCTATAGGATACTATAAAAAAAAAAATAAGACCAACATTCTGGTTCTAGGAGTTCCTGCAGGCATGGTGAGAGACAAAGGATTAGAAGGCATTTTTAGTGAAATACTAGCAGAAAATTTTCTGGGTTTGGAAAAAGAAAGAGACATCCAAGTACAGGAAGCAAACAGAACTTTGAATAGACATGATCAGAAAACAACCTTGCCATGACACATTGTAATCAAACTGCCACAGTGAAACAAAAAGAGAAGATTCTAAAATGCATAAGAGAAACATCAGATTACTCTCAGAGGATCTCCAATTAGACTCACAGCAGGTATAATATTTGTCCGCTCTGTCCAAAGAACCACATAAAGGATCTGTGTAGTCCTCAGTATAAATTCAGATTCTCCAGAAATGTCTCTCATAAGGTAACCAGGAACTCCCAAGCTTGTGGCCTCTCCCACTGAGAGTGCTCAAAGTCCCAGTCACACCACAAATCTTCCTACACACCCTCAGTTTTTTATTTTTTCACAGTCCTGCTTCAGAAGTTTCACACAGTCACAAGTTCCTAGTTTCCTGTTATTTTTCCCTACCAGCATCAGGAGTCTCCACTTGGCTGCTTGCCTGGTGTAGACACAAGCTGGCACAGATGTTATGTATGACCAAAATGGCTCCTGCTCTATCAGCTTGCATGCCTTTGTGAGGTGATTGGAGAGAGAGAAACATGTCTGTACTGTCCCTTTTTTTCCTCTCCTCTAGTTTGGCTGGCACACTTTCCCTCAGATATATAAGCCTCATTCCCTCTAGGTTCCTGCCACATTTTTGCTGGTGGCTCAGGCTACTGTGGTCTTGTCTCACCTCACTTTCCAGTTCTAGTGCATAGACTCTCAGCTGTTGGAGTCATGAGCCGTGGGCACCATGCCCTCCATGTGGGTCCACCATGTCCCTCTCATGTCAGTAGAATTTCCTCTGTCATTTTTTCCCTAACTCTTCCCTGAGACTACTCTATTTCCACTTTTTTAAAACTATCTTCTCCTGGGCTAGAGCAGTAAGCTCCCTCCCTACTCCACCATCCCATTATTAGCCCATCTCTATATGATTATGACTCTGTTTCTTCCAAATTACTAATTTATACACCATATAATCAAAATTAAATGTCTTCCATGGAATGCATATTTATTTTGTCATTTACTACTATCACCTGCATGTGTAATGAATAACCCAATTTGTGACATTCCTAACAGGGAAATGATGGGTACCATGGTTTGATTTATAATTGTGTGGTCATCAACTCACTCTAAATGCTGGAAGTTGTCCAAGCAACTGTCATGTGTATAGGATTTGAGTACATTGCAGTGCCAGCACCATCATGGTCATCAGCATAGGATACATTCTTAATGTTTCTAGATGCTCCTGGAACTGTAAATTATTTTCTGATTGTGGAAATTTTCCAAACTGCAAGTCTGTATCATACTGTAATTTTTCCAGTTTATTCTGGACTGTTTTTTCACCAAATATTCATCCACATATTTTTTAGTTATGGCTCACATTAAAATATACATTGTTACTAATGGCAAGGCAAAGTTTTAATTTCCATGTGCATCAGGTTTCTATTTTTTATTTTGTCTTTCATTTTATTAATTTCATCTGAGTATGTCAATATCCACATGGAAAGCAATCTTAGCACTGCCAAGGAATGATGATTCTCTTGGGCACTTATATTTTCATATCATGAATGCACTAAATAATGTTCAAGTTGTCTTAGCAACCTCCATCTTTATGGCCTATCAAATAATTTTAGAACATTACATTCCTTTACACTTTCAATGACACTTTTTTATAGCTTCCTTATATTTTGAGAATCAAAATTGTCATTCTCTTTAAAATTTCCATGCATTGGATCAAGACAATTTTATCTTGGTTTTAAAATTACTGAATTCAATGGCATAAGCTTTCTTTGATTTAAGAGAGCACAAATTTTCTGTATTTAAATGTGTATTTAGGGCTATTTTTATTAATATCTGTTACATCTCCTTGTAACCTTATTCCTGCTTCTACTAAATTTACCATTTGTACACACAACTGTCAATATATTGAATACATTTCTCTATTTTTCATGTTGATTCACATTTATCATTACCACCTCAATAAATAATAACCTAATTTGTGCCAATTCTAGTGCAGGGAACTTCAGTCTACCATGATTTACTTTAACATTGTAAGGCCATCAAATTCTGGAAGATGTACAAATTTTATTTTCACAGTATATGAGAACAATTTAAGGCCAGTTCCATCACTCATTAGCAGGAGATTTCATTCTTCGCCTTACAGACATTCATGGAACTTGAAATTAACCTTTAATAATGAAAATTTAAGTAAAATTTTAAATTCACTGGAGTCACTCTTTTTCACAAATATTTTATTCTAGGCCAATCCTAGCTCTGTGACTTTGTGGCCATGGTGATTTCACTTTTATTGTAAGATCATCATCACCCCCAACATTCTGTAAGTTGCCCTGGAAACTGTCAGGTACACAGTGTCTCAGGGCCATTTTAGCCAAGGGTAATAATTCTTCCTCCTCAATGTAATATATATATATGAATATATGTAACATATATAATATACATATATTTTATACATAGATAAATTTGCCACTGTGTGTTTAGATACTAGTATATTTTCTGAAAATTATGCGGGAAAATAGTGGGATCTTAATGTGATTTCTATCCCAGAATTATGTATGTTTATTTAATTTTAGAGGTTGGTAGACTTGGAGACACAGAGAAACAGAGATTATGAGCTACAACTTGGTGGCTTACTCTTCATTCTTGTAATGATCAGAAACTGGATTATTACAGAAAGCTGAGCTATTCTTTTCTGATGATAAATACATTATAAAAATTTCAAAACGTTGCTCTCTATATATTTATATTACAAATTATATATATATGTACATTTATATTGTAATGTCATAAATTAAACACACACATATATATTATATATAAACACCTTTAAAATTCTCCTTGTTATTGGTATAAATTTTTTGAATTTTAAATATTTACTTCCTTTTAAAATTTTATTTAAGATAAGTTTGATATATTTCATATATACAGACTAATGAATGTAAGTGACACTTCCCCCGATACCCTCCCTCCCACACACAGTCCAACCCTTTCTCTTCTTACCTCTCACATTCCCACTTAACTTTTACAAAATCTGTTTTCAGTTTACTTAATGATTGTATAGTTAACCCTACACTAAGTAAGAGTTCAACAAGTCAGCAAATAGTATGAAGCAAAAAAAAAAAAAAAAATCACTGTTCCTCAATGGAAGAGACAAGAGCTCTAAACAATCATCAAATCTCAAAATGTGTATCTAACTCCAATACATTACATTTTAGGTACTCTATTAGCTACCTCAGATCAGGGAAAACATGATATCTGTCTTTTGGAGACTCATTTATTTTACTAAGTATAATGGTTTCCAGTTTCCTCTATCTTGTTGCAAAAGACAGGGTTTCTTTTTCTTTCCTTTTTTTTTTTAATAACTGAGTAGTACGCCATAGTGTGTATATACCATAATTTTCTTATTGAGTCAACAATTGATTGATATCTGGATTGTTCCCAGATCTCAGCTATTGTGAATTGTGCTGCAATGAACATGGGGTTATAGATAACTCTTGCATATTCTAATTTCTTTTGGTTTGGGTAAATTCCAAGGAGTGGGATGGCTGGATCAAATGGTAGGTCTATAATCAGATTTGTAAGATATCTCCATACGGTCTTCCGGTCTTCCACAGTGGCTTGTGCCAGTTTACATTCCCACCAACAGTGGACCAGGGTAACTTTTTTCCACATCCTCATCAGTTTTGTCATTTGTTGATTTCTTTCTTTCTTTTTTTTTTTTGACAGAGTTAGGCAGTGAGAGAGAGAGAGAGACAGAGAAAGTCTTCCTTCCATTGGTTCACCCCCCAAATGGCCACTATGGCTGGCGTGCTGCAGCCAGCATGCTGTGCTGATCTGAAACCAGGAGCCAGGTGCTTCCTCCTGGTCTCCCATGTGGGTGCTATTCTTTTTTCCCTAGTTCTGACTCTTAAAACTGTTCCAAATTATGGGATTTGATTCAATGCACCAGGTCTTAAATTTAAGGTTTTATTTCTGACTTTTGAACAACCAAAGAGACAGATTTTCTGTTATTTTAAAGTAATCTATTATGTTCTCTTAATGCCTCTTAAGTTCTAATTGTTTAAAACAATGTTTTAAAGGAGTTATGATTTGATCAAATCTGGTCTATACTTTGTCATGATGTTAAGGATCTTATTTTAACCAGATATTTTAAGACTTCTTGTCATCTTTCACAGGCATTCAAAAAAATCAAAGTTCCAAATAATTTGGACTTTGATATTTCCAGTTAGGTTTCTGGAAATGTCAAAGGATATATGTCTCTCATCTTGAAGAGACACCAGCTAATCAATCAGGCTATTTAGGTTATATTACAGGTATTGTTAAAATGTGAAGTCATGCTAAATTTTAAGTTTTGATAATATAAAATGCCACTGATACAAATGTCTGAAAGTTAAAAAGTCTAATGATCTTGTGTTACTAGACATGATGGTTACCTTAATGAGAAAGGCCCAGAGGCCTAAAAGAATTAAATGTTTTGTAAAATCCTACAGGTACTTTTGAAAATACTGTGTAAAGTAAGCAAATGCCTCTTATTGGTTAATGAGTTTATCATGTTAAACATAGCTATTTAAAGTCTTTTCTCATCCACAGTTTTGTATATCAGATTTGCTGCTCTAAACTAAAACATTGTTGGTTCTGTGTTTAGCTGCCCTCCTAGAGGTTCTGATGGATTTTTTCCCAGCCACTTCTATTGAATTCAGTGGTTTTGAATTGTTCTGTAAACAGATGAATTGAATAATGCACTACAGGTTCCTACGGGAAGAAAGTATGGTTAATCAAGTTGACCAAGAACAGAAAGTAATTTTAATTGGTTGGTAATAAAAAAAAAAGCTAAAGACTTTAGGAAACTATTACTAAAACTTCTTTATTGTTCTACCTTGTATGTTGTGTTATGTGTGTGTTCATATTGTATGTCTACATGGGAAAATTTATTTTGAGCTCTGTCTTAATTGGTTTATAAAGGAAAGATTGCTCATAAATTTAATAGTTAAAATTAATTGAAGATACATTTGATTCATGTGACCTGAATCTCTTTGTCAGATGTTTTAAATTTGTCAATAGAAAGAAACTAAAAAATGTTTTATGTTTCTGTTTGCTGTTTAAACAAGCCACATCATGTTAGATATTTAAGATATATTTAAATACATGTATTCTTAAAATTTATAGAAGGCATTGGACCTACAGTAAATATTTTATAAGCTATTATTTAATGGTTAAAACCACTTGCTAAGAGTCCATTTGACATTGTCAGTGGGCATTCTGGCAAGCCTGACTTGCTCCCACATTTCTCTATTCTCTTTAAGATGGGACACTGACTCTGTCCTGAGGGATTCCTCAAGATGTAGTTTGATTTTTAGATCTTATGAAAGGAGTGACTAACATATTCTGTGTAACAACATAGCCAAAATGAGAGCTTAAATCATAATTTCGCAGCTGGATTTACTTCACCATGGGATCCCAAATCCCCTTGGGCTAGATGGTGAAAGTGACATTTTAAGTTTTAACATATATATATATATATATATATATATATACATATGATTAAGTCTAAAAGTGACTGTATTTGATTCCATTAAGTTTTAGATTGGTCATATAGGAGGCACTAATTGTTAAAGTGATCACATCAATAGAATTAATAGAATTAGAGTAGTAAATGCTTGAACATGGGAAGCAGTCCATATAGCAGACTCATAGAATGGCAATTGCTCTTAGTAACACTCAATGACCTCAGAGTCATCCCTAAAGGCATTCTGGTCTGGCTAAAAAGCCCACAAGAGCATTTCAGGCATGGAAAGTCAGGACACTTGTGCAAAAAGGTGTGCCTACATGGAGAGTCTCCCTGGGTGAGACTCCTGTGGAAATAAGTGGTCATCAAAGAAGGATGTACTCTCTTCAAAGGGAGAACTGTCACTTTGCTTACAGCCTTCTCTAAATATTGATGGAGTTTGTGGATTCAGAAGGCTTCCATAGCCTAGACAGCTCATGTCAAGAGCCTTGGGTGATCACTGACAGCACACAAAAGAGTGTGAATTGTTAAATTAACCATAGGAGTCACTGTGCACTAATTTCACATGCAGGACCTTAAGACTATGCTTAAAAAACAGAGGGGAGAGTACGGTACCCCCACTATGAGTGTATTAACTTTGCTTCTTTCACCGTAAAGTTCTTACAGGTCTCACCCCCTGGAGAGCCACCAGCAGTGAGACACTGGAGACCTTTCACAGGTGCAACCCAATTGCCTCTGGTTTGATGGAGGGACCCAACCACCCAACAATGGAAGGGGCCTGATCCCCTCATAATGATGGGCAAACATTTTGCTTGTGCTTTCCAGAGATTACTCTGCAGCCTGTGTGGATAGCAGCCTGAAATGCCAAACCCTGGACCCAGTCTCTGAAAGCTGACCCTCTACAAACCAACTTCAGCACCTTTCCCTGAACAAGCCATTCATAGAAAGATCCTTTTCAGATGGGCTACAGCTTAAATGGAAGGGACCTTACCAGGTGCTACTGAACATGACTACCTCAGTAAAATTAGGATTAAATGTCTACCTCTCAAGTCCTCACAGGTGTACTCAAAAGACATGCCTGATTATTCCTGTAAGCCAGAGATCTTAAGCAAAAAGAAAAGTAAAGCCTTTGCTTTCCTCACATCAAGAGTGCTGCTCCAGAAGGTAGGCATGGTGTACCTGCCTCTGTGATTCTCTCTGTTATTAACAATAAAACTCCTAATGTGATTAACACACAATTATTCTTAGGTGTTTAAATTTTAACTGAAAAGTGATCCCTGTTAGGAATTTGGAAAACATTATGCTGAGTGAAATAAGCCAATCCCAAAGGGACAAATACCATATGTTCTCCCTGATTGGTGACAACTAACTGAGCACCAAAAAGGAAACCTGTTAAAGTGAAATGAACACTATGAGAAACGGTGACTTGATCAGCCCTTACCCTGACTGTTGATGAGCAACTTAATATGTTATCCCTCTTAGTATTTTTTTGTTTGTTCTACTTAATACTTTTGGTTGAATACTGTAATCAATACACAATTCTTCTTAAGTGCTGGAACTTAACTGAAAAGTGATCGCTGTTAAATATAAGAGTGGGAATAAGAGAGGGAAGAGATGTGCAATTCGGGACATGCTCAAGCTGACTTACCTCAAATGGTAGAGTTAGAAACATACCAGGGGATTCCAATTCAATCCCATCGAGGTGGCATGTACCAATGCCATGTCACTAGTCCCAGTGATCAATTTCTGTTCACAGTTGATCATAATGATAGGACTAAGAACCAAAGGGATCATATAAACAAGAATAGTGTCTGCAAATACTAGCTGATAGAATCAAAAAGGGAGAGAATGATCCAACATGGGAAGTGAGATACACAGCAGACCCATAGAATGGCAGATGTCCTAAACAGCACTCTGGCCTCAGAATCAGCCCTTAAGGCATGCGGATCTGGCTGAAAAGCCCATGAGAGTATTTCAGGCATGGAAAGCCAAGACACTCTGGGAAAAAAAAAAAACCTAAATGAAAGATCTCTGCGAGTGAGATCCCAGTGGAAAGAATGGGTCATCAAAGAAGGAGGTACCTTTCTCTGAAGGGAGGGGAGAACTTCCACTTTGACCATGGTCTTGTCTAAATATGATCAGAGTTGGTGAACTCAGGGGGCTTCCATAGCCTTGGCAGCTCATGACAAGAGCCTAGGGTGATTACTGAGGCCAAAAACAAGAGTGTCAATTTGTTAAGTCAATAACAGGAGTCACTGTGCACTTACTTCTCATGTAGGATCTTTGTCCTTAGTATGCTGTACATTGTGATTTAATGCTATAACTAGTACTCAAACAGTATTTTTCACTTTATGTTTCTGTGTGGGAGCAAACTGTTGAAATCTTTACTTAATGTATGCTAAACTGATCTTCTGTATATAAAGAGAATAAAAAATGAATCTTGATGTGAATGTAAGGGGAGAGGGAGTGGGAAAGGGGAGGGTTGTGGGTGGGAGGGACATTATGGGGGGGAAGCCATTGTAATCCATAAGCTGTACTTTGGAAATTTATATTCATTAAATAAAAGTTAAAAAAAACTCCTAATATGTTCTTCTAATATAATTCTCTATACTCGAGCTAAATGGGTTTATAATGTATCACCACCCACTATCTGGGAGTCTGTAGGATGTGGTCTTTTCATCTTAAAGGGGCACTCCATTTACAATTGGTCATGTTCCAGTTTTGCTCATACTAATTAACAAACTTATATGTTCCAGAACTCAACAACTTCTGGGAGTCACTGACCATACAGGGGACACAGACATTGGTGGTGACCAAGATTGCTCCAGTTCACAAAGAGAATTTATTAGATGAGATATAGACTTCCAGACTGAGGACAGGCAGGGCCTGCACTACATCCCTCATAAATAGGAAGCAGCTATAGAGGATGTGATGATTCTACACCCTTCAACATCCCTAGGATTAAGGGAATGGAGTCTCTGAAGGGGGGATGATGCAGGCAGTCATATATCATTAGACAAGAGCTGGAAGGCTACACCCTCATCACACTGTCCCCAGCCCCCGTGTGATCTCATGCCCCTCCTTTCCCATACCTGTGCACCGCCTGCCAATTATAAAGGCCTGGAACATGGTGGGCCTGGCCTTTTTCCCTTTGCCCTTCTTTTCCCCCTGCCTTAATCCCCATGCTAGGCATTCTTCAATTTAATTTAAAGCTTATTGTGGGCTGCGGCTTGTTGCTGTGCCACGCTAAGCAGAGTCACACTTGCCCTAAAACAAAGGGGGGAGATGTGGGTGATCCTGTGAGACTTTCTGCCTAGCCCATGTGGCTAGCCTTTTTGATGGCGGGAGGTGGGAGCCTCAGGCACATTTTCTCCCACCCCCACCTGCTAATTAGGTAAACTGTTGCGGGGGGTGGTCCAGGCCCCCCTGGAAAGCTACCCTAACTATGAGACCTTCAAGCTAATTGGAGATGCATATTGGTGCCAGTGTTGGTTCTATCCTATAGAGTTAGGGTTGCCCTGAATTAGTTATGCCCCTTCTGCCTGCCCTTTGAAAAGGTACATGGTCATTAATAAATGTGGACATGTTCACTGAAGCCTGTCCCCGGTGCTTCCAGTGGAAGAACACCATTGCCTCACTCTCCCCGATGGTGTGGGCCTCACAAGACAAGTCCACAGCTCTTGGCCTGCTCCCTGCTTGGTATGGCCCCTACTTAATTTCCAGACTTTCCTTTCTCCTTTAGATAGAGCCCTCACTCTCCTATGTGTTTCTCTCACTGAATAAAAGCTTAAAAACTCAGCTTATCATCTGGTCTATTTGAGCCAGTATTCAGAATTTGTCTCTGAATTCATGGCAAGAACCCACACAGATTATTAATTTCAGAAATATTAATAAGTGCTGAAGTCTCAGGGCCAAATTATGGAGTCTTTTATTTCTAAAAGCCTGTGGCTGCACAGGGGCGTGTGCTCTCCAAATCACACTGCCCTGAAGGAGCTCTAAGTTAAGCTTCTAAAGGCCAAAACCATATCTTGTTGAAGTTAATTACAAAGCCAAGCATTTGTTACAGGAGCTAGAGCAAGCAACATTATGCTTATCTTGGGGATATTAACAAGTTTCCCAGTACTTAATGTAAATAAACTTACAAAAAAACCTCTCAGAAGATTAGTTTTTGAGTAGCTAGCAGTTGTGGGACTGGTTAGAAAAAAATAGAGGACAATCAGGGACAAAATGGAGTGACTCTGGTCAGGCCATAGATCATTTGCACTTGAAAATCAGTAAAACTTAGCCTGAGGATCTGCAGCACCTTCTGTATGGACCCAGAGGCCCCTCTGACTTTGACCATCTTGACCTCAGCATGACCCCGGCATGGCTCCCCATTCTCTGTTACAGGAAACTGGGTTGCCAGCATCACTGCAGAGAACAAGGACAGTCCCACAGGGACAGAGGTGGAGCCTGGAGCTGGAGTCTCTACAAGGGGCAAGGACCCATGGCAGTGTGGCCAGGAGTTCCCCATGTCTCACAGAGGACAGTGAGTGTGCCTCTGGTGGACTTCCTGTTGCAGGCAGAGGATTGCTCACTTCAGGACTGGTTACTACATGAATCATGCTGGCTGTGAGGCCTTAGCCCATGCAAAACTTGGCTCATGCCTTGGCTGCCTAGAATTAATCTCAGACATGGTGAAGCAGGCCCCACAGCACTGCTCAGTGCATGGCATGGCCTCTGTCAGCAAGGATAGTGTCAACATAAAGAAGCCACACCACTGCCCCTGAGCCAAGCATCCAAAAGCACTTGTCTGTCCCGATGACTGAACACCAGCCTGTTTTCATAATCAATTTCATTGTGACAGGATGAAGAAGTAAACAAAACTGGAGAAAAAGTGGAAAAACCAATGTAATTCTACACACTTTTCAAATGACA
This sequence comes from Oryctolagus cuniculus, assembly GCF_051225735.1. NCBI lineage: Eukaryota > Metazoa > Chordata > Mammalia > Lagomorpha > Leporidae > Oryctolagus > Oryctolagus cuniculus. The sequence goes on along the minus strand of NC_142887.1, from coordinate 49,467,736 downwards.
AAGAGGAAGAATACATCTGGACTAATCCATAATGCAAACATTATCCAACTGAAAGGACTCCCCTTGCAATAAACCCCGCCTAGAAACAGCCAATCATCAGATAGCAGGGAGATACCTAAAGTTTCAGGTGTCTTTTCAGGCACTTAAGGTAATTGATAATATCCTGAGACCCTGCAGTTTGGCACGTACACCCTAGTGGCTCAGACCCTATACTTCAGCCAATCATTTTAAAAGGCATCAACCCCAAAAGCCATCCCACCACCTTTACTAGGTCCATTCATGCTGCTGGATGCACTAATCAATTTTATGAGATGTTCTTTGAATTTCCCGTGGAATGAGATGATTTGCTGAATGGTGCTAGAATGTATAGATTGTCTCTGAAAACCCTATAAAAACCCCCTTCACTGAAGTTGGGGCTTTCAACCAGACCCATGGCATCAGTGATAGTTGATCACCCAAGCCCAGACCTGCAATAAAACTCATGTGTTTCACAATGGTATAGGCCCCTTGGTGGTCTTTAGGGACAATCTAAGTGGGCATAGCATATCATACAAAAATTTTATTGCTAAAGGAAATGAGCTCACAAATCACGTGGTCCATTAGCATTTTACACGACATCTTGTTTCAACAGCCTGAACATGCAGATGAATATCTGTGAGATGGGATAACTTCAGTCAGAGTAAAGTTAAGTTTCAAGATAAAGTCTGGGACCTGGCACTGTGGTGTAGTGGCCTAAGCCTCTGCCTACAGTGCCATAATCCCATGTGGGTTCCAGTTTGAGTCCCTGCTGCTGCACTTCTCATCCAGCTCTCTCCTTTGGCCTGGGAAAGCAGTGGAAGATGGCCCAAGTCCTTGGGCCCCTGCACCCAGGTGGGAGACTCGGAATGAAGCTCCTGGCTTTGGATTGGCCCAGTTCTGGCCATTTGGGGAGTGACCAGCAGATGGAAGATCTCTCTCTGTCTCTCTTTTTCTCTGTCTGTAACTCTACCTGTCAAATAAATAAATAAATAAATAAATAAATAAAATAAAGTCTGCCTGATTTTTTTTTTGGACAGGCAGAGTTAGACAGTGAGAGAGAGAGAGACAGAGAGAAAGGACTTCCTTCCATTGGTTCACCCCCTAAATGACCACTACAGCCAGTGCACTGCTGTAATCCAAAGCCAGGAGCCAGGTGCTTCCTCCTGGTCTCCCATGTGGGTGCAGGGCCCAAGCACTTGGACATCCTCCACTGCCTTCCTGGGCCACAGCAGAGAGCTGGACTGGAAGAGGAGCAACTGGGACAGAACCGGCACCCCAACTGGGACTAGAACCCAGTGTGCTGGTGCCACAGGCAGAGGATCAGCCCAGTGAGCCATGGCGCCAGCCTGAGTAGTAGTTTTACCATTAATTCACATAGTACAACACATTGAGGACAGAGATCCTACATGGGAAGCAGGTGCACAGTGATTCCCATTGTTGATTTAATAATTTACAGTCTTATTTATGATGTCAGTAATCACCCAAGGCTCTTATCTCCAGCTGCTGAGGCTATGGAAGCCTCTTGAGTTCACAAATTCCAACCTTATTTAGATAAGGCCATAATCAAAGTGGAGGTTCTCTCCTCTCTTCAGAGAAAGATATCTCCTTTGATGGCCCATTCTTTCTGCTGGCATCTCACTCACAGAGATCTTTCATTTAGCAACCTGGTTATTTTTAAAGTAACAAGCTGATATAAGTGCATATGAAAATGCAAAGAATCTAGGATAGCCAAAATAACTCTGAAAAATAATAAAATCAAAGGGATGATTTTTAAGTGTTATAAATTTATACTAACCTAAAGTGTGCTGTTGTCATACAGAAAGCCAGATGACTGGAACACAAAAGAGGTTCCAGAGAAGATCCAAACACAGTGAACAGGTTTTCTACAGAGGCACTATCACAGTGCAGGGGAGAAAGTATAGCCTTTTCAACACATGGTGTTAGCACAATTAGATACTAATTTCCAATAAAATAGCTTCTATTTACAAAATTGAAAAGAAAGTATGCCACAAATCTAACTGTAGTACTGAAAACTACAATACTTCCAGAAAGAAAAAGCACAGAAGAAATTTTTTTTTTTTACTTTAAGTTAGGCAAAGATTTCCTAGATACAAGAAAAAATTAAAATCTATAATTGAGTACAGGGATAATTTACACTTAATCAAAGTCTAAAACTTCTTTTCTTCAAGACTTATTTATTTATTTGAAAGGCAGAATTACAGAGTGGCAGATGCAGAGATAGAGAGAGAGAGATCATCTATCTGCTGGTTCACTCCCCAGATGGCCACAATGACCAGAGCTGGGCTGAGCTGAAGTCAGGAGCCAATAGATTCTTCTGAATTTCCCATGTGGGTGCAGGAACCTAAGCACTTGGACCATCTTCTACTGCTTTCCCTGGCTATAGCAGTGAGCTTGATCAGAAGTGGAGCAGCCAGGACTCAAAGTCATACCCATATGGAATGCCGGCACTGCAGGCAGCAGCTTTACCCACTATGCCATAGCATGGCCCCAAAAACTTCTTTTCAAAATGCTGTTTAACAGCACTCTGGACTCAGAATCAGCCGTTAAGGCATGCGGATCCGGCTGAAAAGCCCAAGAGAATATTTCAGGCATGGAAAGCCAAGACACTCTGGCAAAAAAAAAAAAAAAAAAAAAAAAAAAAAACACACACACCTAAATGAAAGATCTCTGTTAGTGAGATCCCAGTGGAAAGAACAGGTCTTCAAAGAAGGAGGTACCTTTCTCTGAAGGGAGGAGAGAACCTCCACTTTGACTATGACCTTGTCTAAACAAGATAAGAGTCGGAGAACTCAAAAGGCTTCCATAGCCTTGGAAACTCATGACTGGAGTATAGGGAGATTACTGATGCCATAGACAGGAGTGTCAATTGGTAAAGTCAACAACAGGAGTCACTGTGCACTTACTCCTCATGTAGGATCTCTGTCCTTAATGTGCTGTACATTGAGATTTAATGCTATGAGTACTCAAACAGTATTTTTCACTTTGTGTTTCTATGGGGGTGCAAACTGTTGAAATCTTTACTTAATGTATACTAACCTGATCTTCTGTAAAAAAAAAAAAAGAAATTATCAATTCCCAATTTGACTTTCACTGGGATTAAACATGACAATAGGTCTGATCTGATTTCATCTTCATTTAAAAAATCATCTATTATTTTTCACTTTATGTTTCTGTGTGGGAGCAAACTGTTGAAATCTTTACTTAATGTATGCTAAACTGATCTTCTGTATATAAAGAGAATCGAAAATGAGTCTTGATGTGAATGGAAGGGGAGAAGGAGTGGGAAAGGGGAGGGTTGCGGGTGGGAGGGATGTTATGGGGGGGAAGCCATTGTAATCCATAAGCCATACTTTGGAAATTTATATTCATTAAATAAAAGTTTAAAAAAATAATTGGTTGAGCCATCTCCTACACTACTGGGATTCTATATGAGTGCTGATTTGAATTCTGGCTGCTACACTTCCAAACCAGTTATAGTAATGCTCCTGGGAAAGCAGCAGTGGATTCCACACATATTCTGACCCCTGGCACATATCTGGGAGACCGATATGCCCTGATCCTCTCCAGGTAATCAGTGAGCCCTGAGTACACGCAACTTCCCACAGTGACTGCCCAAAGTCCCAGCCACACCCTGAGCCCTCCCACACAGCATCAGTGTTCTCACAGTCCCAGCACACAAGCCTCCCACAGTCATGAGCACCCAGCCCCCCCATCAGTTCTCCCCACCAAATTCAAGTTTCTCTGCTCTGCTGTTTGCTGGGTGTGCAGACACTGGTGCATCTATTACATATGTCCAAAATGATGCCTGCTCTCTATCAGCTTGTTACAGAATGCCAGTTTCAGGGTGGTCAGGGAGACAGAAACATGGCAGGTACACTGTCCTACCTAGGGCTCCTAGCTGGATTCCCACCAGGATCTTTCTGCAACTTTATCACCAGTGGCTTGGGTTGCTCCAGTTTGGTCTCACTTCCTGAGCTGCTGCTGAGGTTCTTGGCTGCTGGGTTTCTGAGTTGTGCATGTCCACACCCTGCACATGGTCCACAGTGTCCCTCTTATTTGTGTGGAGTTTCCTCTGCCATTTTTTCCCTAACTCTTCCTTGAGACTGTACTCTCTCCACTTTTTTCATACTATCTTCTACAACAGTAAGCTCCCTCTATTCCTCCATCTTAATCCAATCCTTGATTTATTTTTTCTCAAGAAATTCATCAATAGGCTTTTACTCATCGGTTCAATTGTTTATTATTGAGTTCAACAAATACTTATTGAACAACCAATGCATGTCCATAGTAGTCACGGTGGAAAGAAGCATGGCTTTTCAATTTTAAAATTTTATAATAAAAATGGTAATCTGTGATATATTGCCAATATTTTATTTTCTAAAGTACATATACCAAGTCTTCTCATTTTCCCTAGAGTATAAACAACTATTATACAGCACCCTGAAAAATCATAGCTATTTATGTTAACAGGGTCAATGACACTGTCATATATATAACACTAAGGAATGGCTAAATTTCATCTTTCAAATTGCTTTTATTGGATGCATGCTTGTGAGAACACTATTGGAAAGGCTTCACCCTAAGCTCATTTTCCCAACCGCACCTTCCTCCCTACAAACTGCCCTCTCTAACTTGGATTCTGTATCTTCTTCACTCCCTGAAAAAGAATGCATCTGCCAACTAATGTGAAGAGCAAATCACTTTATCTCCTGTTTAGATGCTGCTTTTTGGACACTTGTGTGCTTCTACCTCCAAAAGCAGCCACTTTGTCATTCAATGGTCACTGTTACATCCTTCAACAAACAGGCACTAAAAAAAAAAAAAAAAAAGGACAAGAGCAATCCCACACTTCATGGGTTTTGTGTCTTCCCAGAGCCTGTAGATTAAAATTCTCATGGCTAAGGTCACCAAGGAGTTGGATCAAGACAGACAGCATAGAGTTCCCTATTAAAAAAAAAAAAAGGTCAGGTTTTCCTCTAACACATTTGTATTAGCCAATTAAAATTCATTAGATTATTAGATCAGCTACTTACTATGTTAGGACAAAGAGATAACATAGCATCATGGAACGAATAAGAAAATGAACCTAGGGTGCTGCTGTTTTTTTCCTTTTTTCATGGAGGCAGCTGGCAGTTTGAGGAAGAAAAGAGTTTGGACAAGAGTGCAAGCTCTGAGCTAGCAAAAGCCAACCCCAGCTGAAAGAGTGATGGTCCACACCAAAAGTTCTTGCTTTCCAAAATTCAGAAACAAGCTTCCCAGAAACTGAGATGCCCCAGGAAGAAAAGACAGATAAAGAATCCAGTTAGGCTGACTCCAATGAGACAAGAAGAGAAACACATTTTTTTTAAAATTTTTTTTTTATTTTTTTGACAGGCAGAGTGGACAGTGAGAGAGAGAGACAGAGAGAAAGGTCTTCCTTTGCCGTTGGTTCACCCTCCAATGGCCACCGCGGCCGGCGCACAGCGGCCAGCGCACCGCGGCCGGCGCACCGCACTGATCCGATGGCAGGAGCCAGGAGCCAGGTGCTTTTCCTGGTCTCCCATGGGGTGCAGGGCCCAAGCACCTGGGCCATCCTCCGCTGCACTCCCTGGCCACAGCAGAGAGCTGGCCTGGAAGAGGGGCAACTGGGACAGAATCCAGTGCCCCAACCGGGACTAGAACCCGGTGTGCCTTCGCCGCTAGGTGGAGGATTAGCCTAGTGAGCCGTGGCGCCGGCCGAGAAACACATTTTTCAACATGATGCTTGTAGTATGTTCTCCACCTCATGAAGCATCTGTCCAGGGTCTGGTGCCTTCTTGGTAATGTCAGCCATCAAACAGATGCCATACTTCCCCCCTAAGCTGAACTGTAGCCATCACCATTCATCAGCTGGCCTCTACCCTGTTCAGCAGCACTGAAGCATATACCCTATCCCCAAGCCCTACTTCAACATCCCCAGCTTCTGTAGCTGGATGGACCAGAGAGACTGGTAAGCCAAACTTGAGTGAAGACAAGGCACAATAAAAAGAAATATGGAGAAGTGTGTAATTCAGGTTTGAGTAGTAGAGACAACATGTACTTAACTCACCAGTCTTGGTTCCAATCCAGGTCCTGCAACATGTTAGTCTGTCACAAGACTTTGAGCCAATTATCTTGCTCCTCAGCATCTGTCTCCTCATCTGCAGAGATAAAACATCAACTTTGCAGAACTACTATGAAATTTAAATACATATGAAGTTGGCCTTCAGAAAACAGTAATTAAAATTCTTATTTCTTTATTAAAAGACAATCCCAAATGCATGTGACGCAAGAATCAGATTTTACTACACACAAATCCTACAGTATAACTAAGAATATAAAAAAATCAAATCTGAATAACATATAGCAGCTACTTTGATGCAGCAAAATATACATGCACACACAACAGTTGTACAAATTCCCAGCTTGTGAAATCAGAATTATCTAAACAAAACAGATGTTAATAACCAAAGTGTATGATGAGTTCTGCTCATTTCTTCACCACAAGTGAAGACCTTCCAGGATGAAATCAATGTCCTCATTTGCTTTCTCTAAGTTTGGGGGTGGTTAGGATCACTTCATTGGCCTCCTGGGGTTTTCAAGGAAACTGTTAGGGTAATTCTCAAAAGGAAAAGAACACCAAGTCTGTGACAACTGTTCTAGAGACACTCATACAGTAATAGACATTATTACTAAAAATGCACTGCTCTCGACAGCAGCTATTTCCTTTGAATAATTTACTACATTCAAAGCTCTAAGTAGGTAAACTTACACTTCTGCATAAAAACTAATGATTATTACTACAAGAAACCATCAGAACTCTAAATGGAAAATAAAATTAATTTCATGAAAGTGAATTACAAAACCTAAAGCCCAAATTTGCAGCATAACCCAGTATTGTCTTTCCAATAAAAAAAAGTTAATTCTCAAGTGTCTACACTGAAGAGATTCCCACAGCTGCCTCATGTCATCCTTTTCCAGGAGTCCTAGGCAGGGAAACAAATGGCTATATTATATTCAGCATGTCCTTAGTGTTTCTGTTTATTATCACATAAATTTATGATAGGTCAACTTTCAGTTCAGCATTTCAATGTTCAGTTGTGCTAGAATATTTCAGTTGTGGAGCAGGTATGTAACCTAGCAGTTAAGATGCCTGCATCCCATGTCAGAGTACCTGGGTTTCATTTCTGGCTCTAGAACCTGGCTCAAGCTTCCTGATAATCCAGACCCTGGGAGACAGATAACTGCTCTTGCTACCCACCTAGGAGACCTTGATTGAATGCCTTTTCTGCTGACCTAACCCCAAGTGTTTAGGCACTCATGGAGTGGACATGAAGAGTTTAGCTCTTTCATTACATTCCTATCTCTTTGTCTCTATGCCTTCCAAATTTAAAAAATGAAAGCAATTCTATTTCTGAGCCATTTAATAAAGAATCACATCTAACCATGAACTATAAAGAAATTGAAGTTCTAAACATAATTCTTTTTAATTTTTTAGTTACATAGTGTGAACAAATTCCATGTATTTCATATGTACAGATTTAGGAGCATAGTAATACTTCCCACCAACCCTCTCTCTCGCCCTTGCTCCCATCTTCCCTCTTCCTTCTCTTCTTAAATTTTCTTTTAATTTTTACAATGACATACTTTTAAAACTCCACTAAGTAAAGAATTCAATAGATATCAAGTAAGAAAATCACTGTTCTTCAAGAGGATAGACAAGGGCAATAAACCATATTCACATTTTAAAGGAGGGTGAACCAATGGCAAAGGAAGACCTTTCTCTCTGTCTCTCTCTCTCTCACTGTCCACTCTGCCTGTCAAAAAAAAAAATAGAAATTGTTTCACTAAAAAGGAAATAATTAACAAAGTGAAGAGGTAATCAAAACAATGAGAGAAAATATTTGAAAAAAATGCATCCTATAAATGATTAATATCAAGAATATATAAGGAGTTGCAGAAACTCAACAACAACAAAATAATCCAGTTAAAAATGTGCCAAGGGCATAAACAGCATTTCCAAAGGATGAAATAAAAAGGGCCAACATAGGGCCAGTACTGTGGCATAGCAGGTAAAGCCACCACTTGCAGTACTAGTATTCCATATGGGTGTTTGTTCAAGTCCTGGCTGCTCCACATTTGACCCAGCTCTCTGCTGTGGCCTGGGAAAGCAGTAGAAATGGCCCAAGTTCTTGGGCCCCTGAACCCACGTGGGAGACCCAGAAGAACCTTCTGGCTCCTACCTCTGTACTGGCTCAGCTCCGGCCATTGCAGCCATTTGGAGAGTGTACCAATGGATGGAAGACCTCTCTCTCTCTCTCCCTCCCTCTCCTTGTCTCTCTGTGTAACTCTGACTTTGAAATAAACAAATAAATCCTTAAAAAAAGGGTGGGCAAAAGACAGATGAAAAAATTCCAGGATCACTGCCATCAGGGAAATGCAAATAACAATTACAGTGTGGTGTCACCTCACCCCAGTTAGAGTGGCTATCATCCAAAATAAAAAATGGCAAATGCTGCTCATTATCAACCATACATATTCTGAAATAAGCATGAAAACTATCACTCACCTAGTTTTCCTATTGCTTTTCTAGTGTACCCATTATAGTCTGTTTTTATTTCTCATCTCCTCCTTTTTAAATATAGAAGTGCTGTAGATCTCAATCTTTGATATCCTTTCTAATGATTTGTACAACCTTGTTTGTACTAATGGTTTCCTAATTTGTATCTACAGTGCAGGAACCCCTCCTTAATTTCAGATCAGTATATCACACTGCCTACTTGAGACTTCTCTTTGATTACCTATTGTGTATTTAAATCCCAACAGGTCCAAAATATTACTAATATTATTCTTTCTCATACCTGTCCCTTAGGTAGTCTTCCCTACTTGAGTTAATGGCAGCTTCTGGAGTTGCTGTGCTGAGTTCCACAGTGCAATTATTTATTTATGTATTTATTTATTTATTTTTTGCCAGGCAGAGTAGACAGTGAGAGAGAGAAAGAGACACAGAGAGAGAGAGAGTTATAGACAACGAGAGAGACAGAGAGAAAGGTCTTCCTTCTGTTGGTTCACCCCCCAAATGGCCACCGCAACCAGCACGCTGTGGCCGGCGCACCATGCTGATCTGAAGGCAGGAGCCAGGTGCTTATCTTGGTCTCCCATGGGGTGCAGGACCCAAGCACTTGGGCCATCCTCCGCTGCACTCCCAGGCCACAGCAAAGAGCTGGCCTGGAAGAGGAGCAACCAGGACAGAATCTGGCACCCTGACTGGGAATAGAACTCGGTGTGCCAGCACCACTAGGCAGAGGATTAGCCTATTGAGCCGCGGTGCCGGCCGGTTCATGAAACAATTTCTTAGATTGATGTAAACACATTAGTCTATTGGTGTTTGTTTTATTACTTGTTCTTCTGCTATCTTATTCAAGAATTTATTGCCTAGGCCAATAGCCTTTCCCCTATGTTGTTCACCAGTAATGTGATGGTTTCATGTATGAGGTTTAGATCCTTGATCCATTGTGAGTTGATTCTTGAATAGGGAGTAAGATATAGGTTTGATTTTGAACTACAGCAGTGGAAATCCAACTTTCCAAACATCATTTATAGAAGAGACTGAATTAATTTCTAAAATATTTATTTATTTAAAAGACAGAGATGGGGGAGAGGAAGAGAGACAGAGAAAGTGATTTTCAGTCTGCTGTTTCTCTCCCCAAATGGCTGCAATGGTCAGGGCTGGGCCAGGTCAAATTCAGGAGCACAGAACTCCTTCTGGGTCTCTCACATGGGTGGAGGGGTCCAAGGTGCATTAGAACAAAGGTGGATTGGAAGTGGAGCAGCTGAGGCTTGAACCAGCACCCATATGGGATGCAGAAACTGCAGGTGGAAGCTTGACATTCTATGCCCCAGTGCCAGCCCAGAAGCAATTGAATTTTATCAAACTGCAGGAAGAACTGATCCCCCTTCTTAAATCATTCAAAACAATTGAAAGGGATAAAATCAATCCAAATCTATTCTTTGAGACAAGAATTAGCTCAATTACAAAAGCACAGAGATGCAATAAATAAGAACTATACACCAATATCCATAATGGACATAGACTCAAAAATCCTTAACAAAATGGTATGAAATACATAAATAAAATCATCAATAATACATCAATAAGACACAAAGTAGAATTTATTCAAGGGATGCAGGGGTAGTTCAGCATACGGAAATAAATATGTTATTTAAAATCAATAAAATGAAGGATAAATCCATTTGATTTTCTCTATAGATGCAGAGAACCATTTGATAAAATGACATCCTTTCATGATAAAAACCTTTAAAATTCAGGATATAAGAAGCATACCTTGACACAATCAAAGCAATATATGACTAAACCACAGGCAGCATCATTTTGAATGAGGCAAAGCTGTGAGGAATTTCATTAAGTCTGGAACCAAAGATGATCATTTTCATTATTCTTTTTCAGTATACTTCTGGAAGTTTTAGTCAGGCATTAGGCAAAAAAAAAAAAAAATCAAAGTGATACAAATTGGAAAGGAGAAATTCCAATTATCCCTGTTTGCAGATAATATAATCCTTTATATACAGGAACCAAAAGACTTCACTAAGAGACTATTAGAACTCGTAAGAGAATTAGGAAAATTTGTAGGATATAATATCATCACACAAAAACCAGTGTCATTCTTATACATGAACAATTCTCTGCCTGAGAAAGAACTGTAAGATTAGGCCCATTCACAATAGAAAAAAAAAAAACCCTTGGGATAAATTTAATCAAGAATGTGAAAGATCTCTACAATGAAAATTACAAAACCTTAATTAAAGAAACAAAGGACATAAAAATGGGAAAAAAAAATCTCTCATGTTCATAGAATGGAAAAAGTAATATCATCAAAATGTCCATACTACTCCAAGGAATTGATAGAGTCAAAGCAATCCTAATCAAAATACCAAGGACATTCTTCACAATTATAGAAAATACTGATTTTAAAGTTCATATGGAAAGAAAAAAGATCCCAATTACTCAATCTTAAGCAGAAATGAAGCTGGAGGCATCAGAATATCAGATTCCAAGACATAATTGAGGTCTGCTGTAATCAAAACAGCTTAGTACTGGAACAAAAATAGACATGTAAACAAATAGGACAGAATAGAAACCCCAGAAATGAACACACACATTGACAACCAACTAACATTTGACAAATGAGCTAAAATCACTCCCTAGATGCAAATATTTTGGAAGACAAATGAGGAAGCAATTTTGGAGATGTTTATGTTGAGAACAATACTGCTGGCAGGTTATATAAAATAACATTGAAGAAATGACCTCTAATTTTATTTATTTATTTTTTGACAGGCAGAGTGGACAGTGAGAGAGAGAGACAGAGAGAAAGGTCTTCCTTTTGCCATTGGTTCACCCTCCACTGGCAGCCGCGGCTGGCGCGCTGTGGCCAGTGCACCGTGCTGATCCAAAGGCAAGAGCCAGGTGCTTATCCTGGTCTCCCATGTAGGTACAGGGCCCAAGCACTTGGGCCATCTTCCACTGCACTCCCTGGCCACAGCAGAGAGCTGGCCTGGAAGAGGGGCAACCGGGACAGAATCTGGTGCCCCGACTGGGACTAGAACCCTGTGTGCCGGCGCCGCTAGGCAGAGGATTAGCCTATTGAGCCACGGCACCAGCTGATGACCTCTAATTTTATAAAAATAACTGTCAACCTGGAGAGAACAAATTTTGAATGGTCAGGGGAGTGGAAATTACTGGAATCAGTTCAGGAGTAAAGGAAAAGGATGTTTGAGACAATGCGTAAAGGCAGTCCTTTCACAGTCATCATTGCTGAGTGATGTAATCATACAAAATCTAATTTTACTTTATCTGAGTTTTCTAATCCTTAAATAATGGTTACAAATTATATTGGCAATACTTCAAAGCTTTTAAACTATGAAATGAATATATATCAGTAAAAGGCAGACCAAGGTACTAAATGATGCATATCTAAAGCTAAAGAATAAAATGACTTCTTCAAAATTCCCAAATATGTATTATGTATACTATTTATCATCTTGCTTAGATTTGTAGATACCATAAAATGTTTGAAAATCTTAAAGACTTGGTAGTTCTACCCTAGTCAAGTATAAAATTTCTTAATCATATTTAAATTTTGAATTACTTAAAAATGATAGAAAAAAAGCAGAAAGAAACTTTATTTTGTAATTAAAGATTTGAAAGTTTTATTTGAATACCCCCTTGAAAAATGTGGTGTGGCACACAATGGTATCCGTAAAGTGGGTAATGACATGCATGCAAGATATTCTGAAAAAGGAAGATTCACCACATTAGTAGTTCCTGTAGGCTACATTCCATTTAGATCATCCCCCAAAAGAAGCTGCGTGCCCAATAGCAGTTCCTCTTCCTCTCTCTCTCTCTCTCTCTCTCTCTTTTTTATTTTTTGACAGGCAGAGTGGACAGTGAGAGAGAGAGACAGAGAGAAAGGTCTTCCTTTTGCCGTTGGTTCACCCTCCAATGGCCACCATGGCTGGCACACCGCGCTGATCCGATGGCAGGAGCCAGGTGCTTCTCCTGGTCTCCCATGGGGTGCAGGGCCCAAACACTTGGGCCATTCTCCACTGCACTCCCTGGGCACAGCGGAGAGCTGGCCTGGAAGAGGGGCAACCGGGACAGAATCCAGTGCCCCGACTGGGACTAGAACCCTGTGTGCCGGCGCCGCAAGGTGGAGGATTAGCCTAGTGAGCCGCGGTGCCGGCTAAGAACAAAACTCTTAAATAATAGAATGTGAAGAATAGATGGAAGAAATAGCAGAAATGGAATTCAAAAAATTAATCATAGAACTGTAATTAATCAAAAACAAATTCATGAACTAATATCCAAACATGACAAAAAAGTTTCCCCATGAAATTGAGATTTTAAAATGAAATCAAATTAATTATTGGATATGAAGAATTCAAGGAACAAAAATAAATACAGTGGAAAACCTCTCAATGAGGCAGTGGAATAGACTCAATGAGGCAGAAGAAAGAATATACAAATTAGAAGACAAGTCTCTGGAAAATTTACAGTCAGAAAAAAAGAAAAAAAGCAAGAAGAAATTAAAAAGCTAAAAAAGTATCAGAGATTTGATACTATCAAATCTCCCAACATACAGGCTTTACAAATTTCTGAAGGTTTAAAAATAGAGAATGGATTAGAAGGCCTATTTAGTGAAATAATTACAGAAAACTTCCCTAATTTAGAGAAAGGAAGGGATGTCCAAGTACAGGAAACACACAGAGCTCCTAATGGACAGGACCAAAAAAGATCTTCACCATGACACATTGTAGTCAAACTCTTCACAGTAAAACATAAAAAAAAGGATTGTAAAATATGCACCAGAGAAACACCAATTTACTTTCAGAAGATCTCCAATTAGACTCACATCAGACTTCTCATCAGTAACCCTACAGGCTAAGAAAGAATGTCAAGATGTATTCCAAGTCTTAAGCAAAAAAAATTGTCAACCCAGAATACTATACTCAGCAAAGCTCTCACTTATGAATAAAGGTGAAATAAAGAATTCATAACAATCAGAAATCAAGAGTTTGTCACTGCTCCTACAGCCATAAAAAATATGCTTTAGGGTATGCTATACACAGAAACATAGTCATCGCTACAAAAGGTGAAACCAGAAAATCTCCAAGTAAAAGTTTAAAGGAAAACCAAAGTAAACAATATGAATATTTATGGAAAAATGGCAGGGCCAAGTTGTTACTTATCAATATTCACCTTGAATGTAAATGGCCTCAACTCTCCGGTTAAAAGATACAGAGCAGCTGAATGGATTAAAAAAAAAACCCATCTAATTGCTGCATATAAGAAACACATCCCCCAAACAAAAACACATGCAGACTGAAAGTAAACAGATGAAAAAAGTTATTCCATGTTAACAGATGGTATAGCCATCCTAATATCATACAAAATAGACTTTAACATAAAAAAATTTTAAAGAGACAAAGAAGGTGTCAATTCAACAGGAATATGTGACTACTGTTAATGGATTTAAAGGGAGCCATAAACCCCAATACAATAGTAATGGGGTCTTTAATACTCTACTTGAAACAAAGAACTAATCAACCAGATTGAAAATCAGCAAGAAACAACAGAGCTAATAGACGCTATAGAACAAAAGAATCTAACCGATATCTACGGAACTTTTCGTTTTAGATTTATTTACTTATGTCAAAGTCAGAGTTACAAACAGAGAAAAGGAGAGGGAGAGAGAGAGAGAGAGAGAGAGAGAGACCTTCCATCTGCTGGTTCATTCATCAATTGGCTGGAATGCCCTGAGCTGTGCTGATCCAAAGCCAGGAGTCAGGAGCTTCTTCTGGGTCTCCCATGAGGGTTCAGGGGCCCAAGGACTTGGGTCATTTTCACTGCTTTCCCAGGTTATAACAGAGAGCTGGATCAGAAGTGGAGCAGCCTAGATTCAAACCGGTGCCCGTATGGGATGCTGGCACTGCAGGTGGCAGCTTTACCTGCTATGCCTCAGCATCAGCTCCAACAAAATTTTTCATCCTACAGATGCAGAATATACATTCTCCTCACTAGTGCATGCAACTTTCTCTAGGATAGACCACATACTAGGCCACAAAGCTAGTCTCAGAAAATTCAAAAAAACTGAAATCATACTATGCTTCTTCTATAACCACAAAGGAATGAAGCTGGAAATCAACCACTCAAGCATCTCTAGACCACATGCAAATACATGGAGACTGGACAATATGATCCTGAATGAAACTGGGTCACTGAAGAAATAAAAATAGAAAAAAAATTTCTGAAATGAATAAAGATGACAATACAATATATGAAAACTTCTGGGATACAGCAAAAGAAGTGTTAAGAGGAAAGTTTATAGCAACTGGTCACTACTTCAAGAAATTGGAGGGGCCAGCACTGTGGTGCAGTGGGTTAATGCCCTGGCCTGAAGCATCGGCATCCCATTTGGGCACCAATTCTAGTCCTGGCTGCTCCTCTTCTGATCCAGATCTCTGCTATGACCTGGGAAGGCAGTAGAAGATGGCCCAAGTGCTTGGGCTCCTGCACCCATGTGGGAGACCTGGAGGAAGCTTCTGGCTTCTGGCTCCTGGCTTTGGATCAGAGCAGCTCCAGCCTTTGTGGCCAACTGGGGAGTGAACCAGCAAATGGAAGACCTCTCTCTCTCTCTGACTCTGCCTCTCTGTAACTCTGCCTTTCAAATAAATAAATAAATCTTAAAAAAAAGAAATATATTGGAAAGGAACCTAATAAATGAGCTATCAATGCATCTCAAGGTCCTAGAAAAACAAGCATAAAACAACCCAAAATTAGTAGGAGGAAAAAAACCCTTAAAACTAGAGAAAAAAATAGACAAAACTGAAACCAAAAAAAGAATACAAAAGATCAGCAAAATGAAAAGCAGGTTTTTTGAAAAAATAAACAAAATTGAAACAACACTGGCCTAATTAACCAAAAAAGAGGAAGAATACAAAGAAATAAAAGTAGAACTGGAAAAGGAAATGTAACAGTGGATACCATAGAAATAAAAAGAATCATTAGCAATTACCACAAAGAACAGTATGCCAACTAATCAGGAAACCTAGAAGAAATGGTTAATTTTCTGGACTCATACAACTTACCTAAATTGAACCATGAGGACACAGAAAACCTAAACAGACCAAAAAAAACAAGATAGAAATTGAATCAGTAATAAAGACCCTCCCAGCAAAAAAAAAGCACAGGACTGATGGCTTTACTGCTGAAT
Source organism: Oryctolagus cuniculus (assembly GCF_051225735.1). NCBI lineage: Eukaryota > Metazoa > Chordata > Mammalia > Lagomorpha > Leporidae > Oryctolagus > Oryctolagus cuniculus. Next base: position 49,451,906 of record NC_142887.1, on the reverse strand, counting down.
TCTACTAGATATTTAAAGAACAAACTCCAATTCTTCTAAACCTATTCAAAAAATTGAAAGAGGAAATCCTGCTAAACTCCTTCTATGATGCAAGATATACTGCATGACATTTATAATCAAAACATCCAAGAATTTGCAGGATGTACAGGCCAATTAATCAGAATAGAAACTCCAAAAATCAATCCACACATCTACAACCAAATTATCTTTGACAAAGGAGCTAAAATCAATCCCTGGGACAAGGATATTCTCTTCAACAAATGGTACTGGGAAATCTGGGATTCCACATGCAGAAGTATGAAACACGAATATTACCCTACTCACTACAAAAAATCCACTCAAAATATATTAATGACCTAAATCTATGACTCAATATCATCATATTATTAAATAATTCTTTGGGAAACCCTACAAGGCACTGGCATAGACCAAGAGTTCTTGGAAAAGACCCCAGATGCTCAGCGAATCAAAACCAAAATTGCCAAATGGGATTACATCAATTTGAGATGTAATTTCTGCACTGCAAAAAAAAAAAAAAAAACACTCAGCAAAGTGAATAGGCCACCAACAGAATGGGAGAAATTATTTGCAAACCATGCCACTGATAAAGGATTAATAACCAGAATCTACAAACAGATCAGGAAACTCCACAACAGCAAAACACAAAACCCAGTTAAACAGTCATTTTTCAAAATGGGAAATCCAAATGGCCAATAGACACATGAAAAAATGGTCACATTCACTAGCTATCAGGAAAATACAATCAAAACCACAATGAAGTTTCAGTTCACCCACATATGAATGGCTTTCATACAGAAATCAACAAACAACAAATTCTGGTGAGAATGTGGAGAAAAAGGTATTCTAATCCACTGTGGGTGGAATTGTAAACTGGTATAGCCACTCTGGAAGACAGTATCAAGATACCTCAGTAACATGAATATAGAACTACCATATAACCCAGCCATTCCTCTCCTGGGATTTTTATCCAGAGGGAATGAAATTTACATATGCAAGAGTACCTGTACCCCCATATTTATTGCAGCTCAATTCATAACAGATAAGATATGCAATCTATCCAAATGTCCATCAACTAAAGATGAAATAAATTATGAGGTATGTACACCACAGAACACTTACTACACAGCAGTTAAAAAAAATGGAATCCTTTCAGTTGGAACAAAATGGATGTAATTGGAAAACATCATACTTAGTGAAATAAGCCAGCCACAAAAGGGCAAATACAATCTCTGATATTTGATAACTAATAGAACACCTAAATGGTAATCTATAGAAGTAGAATTAACATTTTAAGATTTCATGACTTTGAATAGCACTTGTCTTGACTGTGGAGAAATTTTTTTTTCATACAACTTGTGAAAATCACACACACACACACACACACACACAAAGAAAAAATTCCAGATTGCATACAAAGGGACAAACATGATTTGTAACACCTAAGACATATCTTGCAAGCAAAAGACATTCTGAGGTATTCACAAAAATGCCAAAGAAAAACTCAGTGATGTTCAGATTATAAAATAAAGATATAAGTATCAAATATATTTCTGTGTATCATAAATAAACATTATGAAAGTACAATTAGCATTAACATTCAATGTAGCATCAAACTGAAAATACCACTAAGAAAAATTAAAAAAACTTGGATTTCATATTTGAAAAATACAAAATATAAGAACATGCAATTTTTAAAACAAAGCAGTGATTTCAGTAAGAGATTTAATTTTAATACAGCAAAAAATAGTAGTCATTTGAAATGCAATCAAATCTTCAGGAAGATATAAATTCATATATAGTAAAATGACTGATTCAGTCATAGATAAATGTTGACAGGGACATTAAGAACATGGAACCATCATATACCTAAATAAAATAGTGCAGGCATTATGAAAAATAATTTGACAGTCTTTCAACATGTTCTACATGGGACTATTTATGGCCTCAGCAGGTTATCTCCCAGGTAGGCCATTAAAAGATACAAAATTTATATGCCCATAATGGCTCACTGCAGCAATATTCATGAAAGCCAAATATGAAAGCAACCCAAATACTAATGTGCAAGAAAAACAGAGTTCAGTATATCTTTTATAAGGCATACTATTTGGCAATAAAAATTAATTAAGAAATGAAAGACCACAAAAATAATGAAAGTCAAAATATTTTTTTAAAAAAGAAGAAATCAGAAGCAAAACCCCACACATTTTATCATATTCAAAAAATAGCTAATCTCTGGATCAGAGTTTAGATTAATGCCTGTCTGCAGCTAATGGTGGATGAGAATTTACTGTAGTTACCTAGTCTATGGAACTTATGTTGGCAACATAAAATGAGGTCAGATCCGAGACACAGCTATTCTGAGAGATCAAGGTCTGGGACTGAGACCTTGCTTCCAATGTCTTCTGAGAACTTGGGGAATCAGGTCACCCTGGGAAGAAAAGAGCCAGGCACCACATAAATGACAGCCCCTCACCTGCATGAACCGTCTTAATTTTCTATTCACTTCCTGCTCATGTGTGTGTGTATGAGTGTGTATCTTTCCAGTAATCTCATTTATAAGTTGTATTTGTTTTTATATTTCATGGATTAGCCATTATATAAACATCATCCAATATATTCATATTTTACTGCTCAGAAATTGACATTTAAACCTTATATTTCCTTTTTTACTGTAATATTTCACTGACTATTCCTGCAGTTGAAGAGAGATAGTGCAGGCATGAGGGACTAGGTTTACCCCTAGAGAAAACAATTTCAATGACTCTGCATTAGTGGTGTTTGTTGTAGGTTCCCTTCTCTGTTGATTAGGTTAAGACACTGGATTGTTGTTGTTTTCTTTGTTACTCTGTATTCTTTTTTTTTAACTGGCATTAATAGTCCTTTTCCTACAGAAACTCATGAGTTGAGGGTACTTCAAAAAGTTCATGAGAATATATTTGTGAGATAACTAAACATGGATTTCAATTTTTATACCAAATAAATTTATCATTTAATTCAATTTCTCATGAACTTAAAGTATCCTTTTATATGACATTGTTCCCAAAAAGACAAGTACCATTTTTTCCCTGATCTAAGGTATCAAACAGAGTACAAAAAAATGTATAGAAGTGAAATTGCCACTTTGAGATTGGATGATTGTTTACAGTCCTTGTCTATACTGTTGAGGAACAGTGTTTTTTTCTTCTTACTATTTATTGAACTCTTTACTTAGTGTATGGTTATTCTTATGGGTATGAAGTAAACTAAAAGTAGACCACTGTAAAAACTGAGAGGGAATAAAACAGGGAGGAAGAAAAAGGGTGGGACTGTGGGCAGGAGAGAGGATAAGGTGGGGAGTATCACTATGTTCCTAAATCTATATATATGACATTTGTTTACCTTAAAAATTAAAATAGTTTTTTTAAAAAAAGAAAAATTCAGCTTGTATTGGAATAAATTTTCTGAGTTTTTTTAATCTTCCCCAATTCCAACATGCAAGTCTAAATTTATTATTTAGTAGGACTAGGAGAGACTTAAAAATTTATATTTCAAACAAATTCACAAGTAGGGCTATGTTACTTGTCTGATGAGCATACTTGCAGAACCACTAAATTGTGGTGATACCCATGTCATTTAAAAAAAAGTTACTATGTATAATTACAAAGCCAATGAGTACAAAAGAACATTAAATATCTTGTTATGGTTTATAGTAGTTCCTTAACCAGGATCCACTGAGATTCTCATTCTATTATTTGAAAATAAATGTAAACACTACCAGTCTCCTTTGATTCCCAGAGTTACATGAGAGATATATGCACAATACACCTCACAAAATACAAGTTGCAAAGGGAGGAATAGCACACTACCTGCAATTTTGCTTACTAAACTTTTGAGTAATTATTTAACATACAGGAACCTTGATTTATATTTTTAAAAAAGTGATCATATAGCTACATGTATATACGAGTATTAGTTGAGATATATCTGTTGATACTAAGCAGTCTATTCAAGTTGAAAAATAATGATACATGAAAACATGAAGTTAATATGATATGAAGGAACACCAGAAAGCAATTGGAAAACAGAATTAAATGTATGAGATTATATTACTGAGAACATTTTTAAAAATAGGTTGAAAATAGATATTACAAAAAATATAAATGGATTTCATATTCTACCTCCAATACATTGATATTTGAATTATGATCAACTTACAAAAATGATACAATAGGGCAATACCAAATTATACTCATTCAAGTGTGTTTTGGCCACTCTGCCACTTTCCTATATACTTTTTTAAATTGTTAATTCATCCCATACACATAAAACAACTCACTAAACTTTTATGAAGTTTATACTAGATAGGTAGATGGGTAATCCTGGAGAAAAATTGACATCTCTGTATTACTTCCTGTAATGTTGCTAATGTTTTATGGAATTTCATGTTCTGTGGCATGTATCTGTCTCTGTATATATCTAACATCTATCTACCTACCATCTATCATCTACTTTATGTTTTATACACACATATATGCTGTGGTATATTATATCTGAGTTACTTTTTTTTCTTTTTGAGTTGTTTTGCTGATAAATAGAAGTATAATTGTTTTACAACTTATGATCAAAAGTAAAAATTGATATTATCTCTCATTTCAGTGTTTAATATATAGTTCAGTTATAGTAATCTATTGTGGGATTTTTCTTTGTAAGATTGTTTCATAGTTGTGGGAAGATTTATGCCGTATATTTTATCTGTTCATTTTTTATTTATTTATTTATTTTTTTTTTGACAGGCAGAGTGGACAGTGAGAGAGAGAGACAGAGAGAAAGGTCTTCCTTTGCCGTTGGTTCACCCTCCAATGGCCGCCGCGGCCGGCGCGCTGCGGCCAGCGCACCGCGCTGATCCAATGGCAGGAGCCAGGAGCCAGGTGCTTTTCCTGGTCTCCCATGGGGTGCAGGGCCCAAGCACCTGGGCCATCCTCCACTGCACTCCCTGGCCACAGCAGAGGGCTGGCCTGGAAGAGGGGCAACCGGGACAGAATCCGGTGCCCCGACCGGGACTAGAACCCGGTGTGCCGGCGCCGCTAGGCGGAGGATTAGCCTAGTGAGCCGCGGCGCCGGCCCTTATCTGTTCATTTTTGAAAGTGCTATTTTCTTAGCAATTTATCTCTTTGGTCTAGCTTTTCAAACTTATTGATGTAAATTTTCTTGTAATTCCCTCTTTGCATTTCAATATTATATTAGATTTTCAGGTTTGTAGTCATGACACTTTTTGATCATTGTTGTTGAATATGTGCATTTCTTTCCTTTATTCTTTTTAGTTTTGTCAGCTAGTTGGTTGGATTATCAAAGGAATCAACACCTGCCTTTGTTGCCTTATGTGTTATACATTTTCTATTCAGTTATTTCCTATGGTTATCCTTATGATATTTATTATTCTTGTCTTCTTTTAGCTTATTTTTTATTTATGCAAGTTCTTTTTTAAATTTTTTTTAAAAAAGATTTATTTAGTTATCTTAAAGGGAAAGAGAGAGAGAGTTCTTCTCTGCACTGGTCCACATCACATCTGCCATTTGCAACAGCTGGCACTGGCCAGGCTGAAGCCAGGAGCCCATAACTTCATTTCAGCCTCCCACATTGGTGGCAAGAGTCCAAGAACTTAGATCATCTTCCATTGCTTTCTAAAGCACATTAGCAGAGATCAGAAGCTAAGCAGCTGGGACTTGAACCAGTACTCCAAATGGGATGTAGGCATTGGAGGAGGCAGTTTAGCTATCCTCACCACAATGCCAGCCCCTTTATACAACTTCTTGGGTTAGTTTTTTTTTTATTTATTTGACAGATAGAATTACAGACAGTGAGAGAGAGAGAGACAGAGAGAAAGGTCTACCTTCTGTTGGTTCACTACCCAAATGGCTGTGACAGAGCTGCACTGATCCAAGGCCAGGAGCCAGGTTCTTCTTCCTGGTCTCCCATGTGGGTGCAGGGGCCCAAGCATTTGGGCCATCCTCCACTGCTTTCCCAGGCCACAGCAGAGAGCTGGATTGCAAGAGGTGCAATCAGGACTAGAACCAGTGCCCATATGGGATGCCAGTGCCACAGGCAGAGGATTAACCTAGTGAGCCAAGGCACTGGCCCCAAGTTAGATTTTTAATCATTAATTTTCTGTTGTGGTCTTTTGGTCATATAGGCATTTTAGGTAATATTGTGTCAACACTCATATAAACATCTCCAAGTTTTGTTTTCTAACATTTTGATTACATTTATTATAAAATTTTTACTTAATTCCACTGTTATTGTTATTTTTGAAGAATGAGTTACTTAGGTGTTAGCTGGATATGTTTTCTTTGTTGTATTATATTTCCAGTGCCCAGACAAGTATTTTTTCATTTCTCAATAATTTTTTGCAGTACCCTTGTTCCAGGTTACTCATTCAGACAACAATGGCATTGGTTTTGAAGCACCTAAAATGTATACATTCATATAAATTTATAAATGTGTACATAAAATGGATAATAAATATGTATATTGCATCAAATCCTTCCTTTGCTTAATATTGAAAATGATGCTTGTAGCAGATGAATGTCAAAAAGCAGATTATAGACTGGTGCCGTGGCTCACTAGGCTAATCCTCTGCCTGTAGCACTGGCACCCCAGGTTTTAGTCCCAGTTGAGGTGCCGGTTCTGTTCTCATTACTCCTCTTCCAGTCCAGCTCTCTGTTGTGGCCCAGGAAGGCAGTGGAGGGTGGCCCAAGTGCTTGGGTCCTGCACCCACATGGGAGACCAGGAGGAAGTACCTGGCTCCTAGCTTCAGACCAGCACAGTGTGCTGGCTGTAGCAGCCATTTGAGGGGTGAACCAATGGAAGGAAGACCTTTCTCTCTGTCTCTCTCTCACTGTCTAACTCTCCCTGTCAAAAAAAGAATTAAAAAAAAGCAGATTATTTGTGAAATGGGAACAATTAACTTACAGGAATAACTGCAATGAGGAATATGCCTAGGGTGACAGTTATATATTTACATGTATTTCACAGTGAACATAATGAAATGATCATATTTCAATATAAAATTTTAAAGTACATTATAGGACCAACACAAATAACTATAAATTATTCATGTTACACTATATTATGTTTAGCACTGTTTTTGCTAGACTTTGCTTAGTCATTGCAAATACAGATTTCCTAGGCTAAATATGGTAAATCCCAGGGAGTTTCAGTTAATTTTGTGTCAACATGTTTAATTAGTTAACATGCTATCTAAAACTGGGAAACTACCTCATTTTTATTATTTTAATGTTCTTCCATAGCCTTCATCCTCTGATTTACAGGCATGAGAAATGACATTTTGTTATTTTCATGTAAGAAAGAGAAATTATTACTTAGTTATTTATTTGTTATCAATAATGTGACTCATTTTCATAATTACAAAGCAACTAAATAGTCAAGTTAGGAAATGCATCAAAATAAGCATCTTGTTAGCTAAAATAAATATTACTACTCTATTAAATTCAAAATTTAGAGAATTTTTTGAAAGATTTATTTATTTATTTATTTGAAAGGCAGAGTTACACAAAGAGAAAGAGGCACAGAGAGAGAGGTCTTCCATCCTCTGGTTCACTCCCCAATTGGCCGCAATAGCTGGAGCTGTGCCAACCTGAAGCCAGGAGCCAGGAGCTTCTTCCGGGTCTCCCACATGGGTGCAGGGGCCCTAGCACTTGGGCCATCTTCTACTGCTTTCACAGGCCACAGCAGAGAGCTGGATCAGAAGTGGAGCAGCCAGAACTCGAACTGTTGCCCATGTGGGATGCTGGCACTTACCCACTATGCCACAGTACCAGCCCCTTAAAATTTAAAGAATTTGAAGATTCTTCTTCTGAAAAATATCTTTTCTTTTTTTTTAAAACAAAATGTTATTTGTTTTATTTGAATAACAAAGGGACAGAGACACACAGAGAGAGACAGAGAAACAGATCTCCCATTCACTGGTTCATTCATCAGATTTCTGTGACAGTGAGGCTCTGATTTTGGGTTTTCCACATGAGTGGCAGGAACCCAACAACTTAAAACATCACATAGTTACTGCCCAAGGTGCACATCTGCAGAAAGCTGGAATTTGAAACAGAGGTATTCAAACCCAGGGATACTGATATTATTTTTAGAAAAGTTTCACATTTTTTCATAAAAGTTGAGAATATTGTCCAGAAAGATCCCATGCTTTGTACAACAATGTCCTCAGTTATTAACAATGTAGAATAGTATTGTATAGTGTATTTGTTTGCATTAGTGAATCACTATTGATAGATTATTATTAACTAATATCTATAATTGGTACAGATTTATTTATAATTTAGTTTATTCCTAATGCCCAGGGTAAAATCAAGGTTACCATGTCACATTTGTTGTCATATCTTCTTAACTCCCTCTGTTTTGTAAAATGTAGCAGAATTTTCTTTTTTTTTAAATGATTCTGATAATTTTAAGGATTTATAAGATACACTGAAGGATGTCTGTCTACCAGAATTTGTGTAGTGTTTTCTTTTCATTTTTAAATGATTTATTTATCTTATTCAGAAGGCAGGATTATAGAGAGAAGGGGGTGGGGGGGAGTGAGAGCAAGAAAGAGAGAGAGAAATTGATTGATTCATCTTCCAACTTTGGGTTGTCTCCCAAAATGGCTGTAACAGTAGGAGCTGAACCAGGCCAGAGTCAGGAGCTTCATCTATGTCTTCCATGTGCATGACAGGGACTCAAACACTATAGCCATCCTCTGCTACTTCCTTAATTTTTGGGGAATATGATTAAAACTGTTTAGAATGCATGTGTAGGTTCTATGTGGACATAAATTTTAAATTCAGTTAGTTAAATACTTAGGTGTGTGGTTGTTAGACCATGTTAAAAATACATGGAATTTTCCAATAAAGTACTAAAGGAAAGCTATTGTTACTCTGTATACAGCATTTTATGAAGTCTTTTTTTTTTGGTATTTTTAACATTCTAATGTTACTGATATATCATTTGTATTTTAATATGTGATACTCTAATGAGAGATGGTGTTGAGCATATTTTCATTTGCATATTCTGCAATTCTCCCTTGTTAAAGTCTTTATCCAGATTCTTTGGTCATTTTAGGGGAGCTTTTGCCTTATTCTAAAGTTTTAAGAGGTTTTCTGATATAAATTTTTAAATCTGATAGTCTGTTTCGCAAATAAATCTCCATTTGGTCACTGTATTCTTCATTTTGTTTATCAGATCTTTTGCAAACTACAAGTATTTTATTTATTAAATTATAACATTTTGATGGATTATGCTTTTTATGTTGATTTCAAAAATTTTTACCAATGACAGGGGTTTTGGCCTCGCAGTTAAGATGCCTTTGTTTCGTAGTGGGGTGTCTGCGTTTCAGACCTAGCTGCTTCTGATTCATCTTATTGTCAATACAGACACCTGCAGGCATAGTGATGGATCAACCAATGGGGTTCCTTCCACACATTGGAGACCCAAATTGAATTCTGACTGACTGTTATGGGCATCCAAGACATGAACCAGTGGATAGGAGCTATTTGTTTCTGTCTATCTGTCTTTTTACTTTTTTCTGTGTCTCTGCCTCTCACATAAATAAATAAAATGATAAACAACTGAATAAAAATTTACCATTAAAACCACCATTGGTTAGATTTTCTCCAACACTGTCTTCTAGGAATTTTGTATTTTCCTCACACTTAAGTGTACTATCCATTTTGTGTTAATTCTTATGAGAGGTGTGAGGTCAACATCTAGAGTAATTTTTTCAATAGGTACATCTATTTTTGCTAGAATCCATTTGGTGAAAAATCTGTTCTTTCTCTATTGAGTTGTCTTTGCTCCTTTGTCAAAATTGTGTTGAGTATATTTTTGAAGTTCTAATTATGCAATATTTTTCCAGCTTATTGATCTCTGTGGCTGTTTTTTTCACTAATACCATGCTGTCTTGATTGCACTAACTTCACAGTAATCTTGAATTCCTGTATCATTAGTCTTCCAAATTTCTTCTTCATTTTATGTATTTTGTTGACTATTCTGTCTTTATTTCTAAATAATTTATAGAATTATTTTGTTGATATTGACTAAATAGTAAAATAGTTTGCTTGGGATAATACAGATTTTGTTGGCTTTAGAGATCAGGTTGGGAAGAATGAATGAATCTTCCCACACTTCAGGTAGAAATATTTCTGAATTTATCTTTTTAAAGATTTATTTATTTATTTGAAAGGCAGAGTTACAGAGAGGCAGAGAGGCGAGAGAGAGAGAGAGAGAGAGAGGAAGAGAGAGAGAGAAAGTGAGAGAGTAAGTCTTCCATCCACTGAATCACTCCCCAGATGGCTGCAACGGCTGGAGCTGGGCCAATCTAAGCCAGGAGCCAGAAGTGTCTTCTGGGTGTCCAAAGTGAATGCAGGGGCCCAGGGACTTGCACCATCTTCTACTGCTTTCCCAGACTACAGCAGAAAGCTGGATTGGAAGTGGAGCCACCAGACAGGAACCAATACCCAAATGGGATGCTGGCACTGCAGGTGGTGGCTTTACCTGCTGCGCCACAGTGCTGGCTCCTGAATTTATTATATAGTTTATTATTTTTGAGAGTTTTCTGATATTGCACTTGTACATCTTCTATATATTTTGTATCCAAATATTTCATTTTATGCTAATTAAATGATATTCTATCATTAATCATACATTCTAAGTATAAATATAAACAATTGATGTTTGTATGTTAGCATTTTAGCCTGAAATTTGGCTATAAGTGTGTTAGTTCAGAATTTTTTTCTCGGTACCTAGGAATTTTGGGGATAGATGGTACAATAATCAGTGAAAACATTTAGTTGCTTCCCTAAAACTCTATCTCTTTGGTATCCTTTTTAGTTCTTACTGCACTAGCTAGGTTTAACATTATGATGTTGCATAGAAAAGTTCTGAAGTAGCATCCATTCTTTGTTCTTGATGGTGGAGAAAGCTACAGTTTCTTACCTTTATGTATGATGTCAACTATAGGGTTGTTTTGTAGATACTATTTATAAAGTTGTAGAAATGCTCCTTATTCCTTATTTACTGAGAGTTATTGCAATAAATGTGTATTAGATTTTGTTGAATGCTTCAACAATTTATAATGTATAGCTTTTCTTCTTTTATTGGTGCATAGTTTGGTTACAATTTTTGACTTTTGAATCTTGAATTGGCCTCATATAACTCAATTTTGATAACATTTCTCCAGTGCATGTTGTGTTTATGTATTATTGTATTTAATTTGCTAATAGTTGAGGATTTTAGACCTATATTCATAAGAGTTAAGGCTGAGTTTTCTTTCATGTTATGATTTTATGTGGTTTGGTTTTACTGTAACACTGACTGAATAAAATGAATTAGGAGGTGTCCCCTCTGCTTCTTTGTTTTGGGAGAGATTTCAGAGAAATAGTATATTTCTTCATTTTAGCATTTGATATAATTCACTAGTAAAACCATTTGGATCTGTTACTTTGTGATTTGGGATGATATTAACAACTATTTCTTCAATTACTCCTCTAGTTTTACAGGGCTTTTCAGACTATTTTTGTCTCCCTGCAAGACCATTTTTATTTGGGTATTTATCCATTTGCCTTTAAGTTGCTTAACTTTTGAATTTTAATATCTCATATATTTTGGATTTTAACATTTTATTATATGTAGCATTTGGAAATATTTTTGCTCAGTCTGCAGAGTGTCTTTTCAATCTGTTGATTGCTGCCTATTGTGAAGAAGCTTTTTAGTTTGATGTAACCCCACTTGTCTATATTTGCTTTTATTCCAATACTTTTGCAGTCATATCCAAAAAATCTTTGCCATGTTAATGTTAAGCTTTCCCCCTGCATACCTTTATAGAATCATTTTCTTAAGATTTGTTTTATTTGCAGGAAAGGCAGAATGACAGAGACAGGGAGAGAAAGGGAAGGAGAGAGAGAGTGTAAGAGCCAGGAGTCAGGGACTTCATCCAGGTCTTTCATGTGGATGGCAGTAGCTTCTTTTTGAAGACCAATTCACTGTATGTGCATGGATTTATTTTTGGGATCTCTATTCTGTTCCATAGTCTGTTTAGGCCAGTAGTATGTTGTTTTACTACTGTAGCATTATAATCATTTTTAATTTTTTTTTATTTCTTTATTTGAGAGTTAGAGTTATAGACAGAGAGGAGAGACAGAGAGAAAGGTCTTCCATCCTTTGGTTCACTCCCCAAATGGGCATAATGGCCAGAGTTGTGTTGATCCACAGCCAGGAGACATTACCTCCCTTTGGGTCTCCCATGAGGGTGCAGGGGCCCAATCACTTGGGCCATCTTCCACTGCTTTCTGAGGCAATAGCAGAGAGCTGGATCTGAAGAGGATCAGCAGGATGAGACGGGATGTTGGCACCACAGGTGAAGGCTTACCACACTACGTCACAGTGCCCACCCTTGTAATTCATTTTTAAATCAAGAAGAATTATATCTTCCTCCAGTGCTTTCTTTGCTCAAGTTTGTGTGCTTATTATATTATATTGTGGTTACAATTAAACTTTAGAATTGTTTCCTGTATTTATATAAAGGATATTGATCTTCTTGTAGGGATTTCATAGATCAGTTTATATGGCATTTTCATTTTAATAATAATAATTCTTCCAAATCATGATCAGAGGATGATCTCCTATTTGTGTATCTAATTTTATCATTGATATTTTGCAATTGTCAGTATGGAAGTGTTTCACCTCTTTGGTTAATAGTATTACTGAGTATTTTATTATTTTTGTTGCTATTGTGCCTGAGTTTGCTTTTTTATCCTTAATTCTTTTTTCTTTTTAATTTTTATTTGAGAGAATTATAGAGAGGGTGAGGGAGAGGAGGGAGAGGGAGAGAGAGAGAGAGAGAGAGAGAGAGAGATTGAGAGAGAGAGAGAGAGATTATCCATCCTCTGGTTCAATCCCCAAATGGCTGCAATGGCCAGAACTGGGCCAGGCCCAAACCAGGAGCTGGGGGCTTCATCTGGGACTCCCATGTGGTTACAGGGGCCCAAGGACTGGGCTATTTTTTTCTCTTTTCTGTGGCACATTAGCAGGGATCTGGATTGGAAGTGGAGCAGCTGGGAGTTAAACTGTCACCCTCATGGGATGCCAGTGTTGCACGCAGTGGCTTTTACCCATTATGCCACAGTGCTGGCCTGTCCCTTAATATATTTTAACAAATTTAGAAGTATTATTTTAAAATGTGTCATTAATCTCCACATATGCTGAGATTTTTCTGACTATATTTCAAATGCTGATTTCAAGTTTAAATCATCATCAACTGATAGACTGAATAATTTTTATTTCACTAATTTATTAAGGTATATTTTATTCACCAAAATGTGGTTTATCTTTTTTCATTATCTATGCGAAGTTGAGAAGAGTGAATGTTCTGCTGTTGGTGGCTGAAATATTATATGAATGTTAATTCAATCTTTTTGATTAATGATCTTGTTCATTTCAAATATGTTTTCTGAGTTTGAACTTGCAGAATCTATAAATTACTAAAATACAGGTTTGGAAATCTCCAAGTATAATATGATGTCTATTCTTCCTTATAGTTCTCTCAGTTTTGGCCTCATGTATTTTGATGCTCTGATATAAGCTACTAACATACTAAAGAGACTTTTGTCTTACAGGAGATCATTATTTGATATGTCAGATAACTTACCTGGCCTTGAAATATCCTTTGTTTGAAATTAGCATAGATATTCCAGTTTTGTGGGGGTTTTTTATATTAGTGTTATTGTGCTCTTTCTCTTTTCATGTCTGTGCCCTCATATTTAAAGGGGGTTTCTTAGAGACAACATGTAGAAGGATCTTGTTTTTATGTCTCCCTAACCTGTGGTTATCCATGTCTTTAAGCTGATAGAATAGTCACATTTATAGTGATTATTGGCATCATTTAATCCCTGTCTGTTTGTGATTCTTTTCTATTCATTATTACTGTTCTTTGTTTCCCTTTTCTATCTTTATCTTATTTCTGCTTTCTCAGATTTTAATTGTTCACTTTGTAAGTACATTTCTTTCTTCTATTTTAACAAATATACTTCTTTAAAAATGATTTTTAGGGATTGTGCTAGAATTTTTGATATGCATTTACAGCTAGTCTAAGTGCACTTTTAAATAACAGTATGGTATATCCTGGGTAGTCTAAATGACACGTATCAAGATATTATCAATATTATCTTCTCTGATATCTATGATAATATTTTCACTCATTTAATTTATGTATATATTAAAATCACCTAATGTTTCTTCTATTATAACTTGAGAGTTGTCATTTAGGTCAATTAAGGATAGGGGAAATAAAAATTTATTTTTACTCTCATTTATTTCCTCCTTGACACTGTTCATTATGTAAATCTTTGCTTTATGAACTATACTATTTTTCTTTTCTATGAATAACTTATTTTATGATAAACCTCCTCTACTTTCTTGTCATATGTCTTTTTTCTACTTCCTGAAGAATAATTTCATTATCCATAAATTTCTAAGTCTGTTTTTCTTTCAATAGATTAAATATTTCACTCCTTGCTTACATGGCTTCTGAAGAGAAATCCAATACATTCCTTCCCCTCCACCTCCTTAAGGTTAATGTAATCATTTTCTTCCAGTTTATTTCATTTCAAGATTTTCACTTTAGGGTTTTTTCCAGTTTAATATGATTTGACCTTGTGTTAATTTGCATACCTTTTATCCTGAATGCTGTTCTGTAGGCTTCTGGGATCCATAGTTCAGAATCTATCTTTAATTTGGGAAAACTTCATCCATTTTCAGTCTTTGGGATGTTTCTGTTGGCATGTCTCAAACTCACTGATATTTTTCACCACTTGACTGAGTGCAGTCTACTGATAAGCCTAAAAAAGGCATTGTTTTTTCATTTGTGTACAGTTATTTAGATGTTCAGTATTTTCTGCTGATTCTTTGTTAACATTATCATATTTCTGCTTACGTTACCCACTATATTTGCATTTGTAAACATGTTTTCATTTCAGTCCTTACCATGTAGTTGTATTTATTACATATTTCTTATCTACTAATTTCCAAAAACACATCCTGTCTAGATCTGATCCTTTTTCTTAGTTGATCTTTTCAAACTAAGATTTCTCTTGGCTTCTAATATGGCTTACAGTTTTTGTTAATATGTGGAACTAATGTGTAAATTTTTTTCTTACTTTATATTATTCATTGGTTTTGTTTCCCATTTTTCCTGATTAATCCTTTTTTTTCTTCCCAAGAATTTTTCTTAAATACAGTATCTGTTTTATAGCTCTTTCCATTTTTACTCATTACTGCTCTACTGGAGGAGTCCTGTTGATGTGACATAAAATATGGCTGAGCAAAGTATTCCATGATGTTACTGAATTCTGGGGATTTGATCTTTGTAGTTGTTAGATTCTTTTGCTTATCTTTCTGGGTGACACAGTAAGACTAAAGAGATTTGGAATTGTCTCATTGCCATTCTCCAGGTTCATGAGGTCCTGATAAACTTATTTTCTCTTGGAAAGGAGGAGCTTGTCATGAAGAAACTTTGGAGCATATTTCAAAATGGTTGTTTCCCTCTTCCTGCTGCTTGAATAAAGACCTTTCTCATCTCTTTACTGTGAGAAATTGATGTGGTTCCTGGAACTGAAATTCACAAAAATGTGGAGTACCCCAAGACTGTGGCTCAAAGGAGTTTTCAGTCTCAAGCCAATCTACACTTAGCTTCCATCAATTCACTAAAACTGTCATAAAGTGTCCTTATCAGTGTAAATCTCCAGTATCTTTTTCCTCAGATAAACATCTCAGTGGTTGTTTTCAGTATGCTCTGTCTCTTGAGATTTCGAGAGGCACGTTTGTCCTGTGATCTCTGTTCTCTGATGGTTATCAGAAAAGTTGTTGGTTTTCAATTTATTCCAAATCTCTCTTCTCAGAAAATCAGGAATGTCAGTTTTTAAGCTCATACATGTCATAGCCAAAACAAGGATTCTATCTTCTTTCCTATGTTGTCACGTTTAAAAAGCCTGAATTTTAGATACTATATTTCCTGAAAAACATTAATTGGTAAAGTGCATCTCCTTATGAAAAACTAGCCAACATGGTAATTCATGCCTTTAAAAGTCATGAAATGTACAGCAATAATGTCACTGTTTAGTCTTATAGAATATGATAAAAAATAGCCAATACATGCCATCTTGACAACAATTCTATCTGTTCTTGTTAATGCTGTTCTTTATTCTATATAATTTATTCTTTAGAATATGCACATATTTCATTAATCAATTTTTGTTCATTATATTATGAACAATTACAACCACTCATACTTAATATATGCTTTACTGCTATATCAGAAGTTTTCATAACTTTCTCCTCCCTTTACTCCTTCAAAATAAAAATTGAAATAAAGTCAAATGGAAACCCAGATCTCTTTATTATCTATCTTGCCTCAAAGTTTCAGTTTTTTGTCTATTTGTCCTCAACACACTCAATTCTCCCATGTTCCTATATTTTTGGACATCCTCTACTCTTTTCTATATTACAGGTGCATAATTTCTCTGTTATTCCAAGCAAACACAGAGACCATAAAGACCATAAGCAATATAATTGTTGTCCAACACATCTATCCTGTTCAATAATAGCAGGCAGCCTGATTTGATTTAAAATAAATATATCTTGATATTCAAAAATCTTTAATAGCATCTCATCACACCTGAAAAGTCCAAGACTCCTTTCCCTGTCCTATGGTGTTCTCCTTGAAGAAGTTCAAATTTTTATTCTCTATCATGTCTACTACTTCAGAGCATTTTTATTGGTTTTTCAGTGCTGTTTAGCAGGAGAATCCAGGCAGTTGGCTGGCTTGGGATAGAAAATATAAAGGGCATAAAAAAGGGGCCATGTGAGTTTTGGAGGTGCAAAATATGGGGACAAAATAGGTGAAGCATCTATTGTATCTATATGATGCTGTGAGAAAACATGATACTTCATGGAGGTACTGACCCCCCAAAAAATTTAAAATTAAGGAAAAGTTCAGACTCCTGTCACATGTAACCAAATATCAAAATATATACTCTGATTTCCTTTTCTAATTTCTATAGATTAACTGAGTAGATTTTTGCAGTTGTTCTGACTTTTTCCCTATATCCCTGGATTTCTTCTTTCTTTTTTTTCTATGAATACACAAATTAGCACAAACTTAGAAGCTTAAATTTATAATTTTTTATTTAATAAATTCTTTGTGTCAGCACATCAGGGTATGAGGGAGCTGGCCATTTGCAAAGCAGCAATCAAGATGCTGGCCATGGCAGGGTTCTCATCTAAGTGCTCACCTCAGGATCAGTCTATTTAAAAGTCCACTAGGGTATGTGGGTGACTTTAGAAAGAATCTGTAAGCAATAGAATCTTTTATAATACGAGGTAATAAGGTGAGCGACAACCCCTCACTTTCACCATAACTATAACTTTGAAGTAATTCACAAGCATTAGGAGAGGTTTATACAGTGGTATAAATATCAGGAACTGTGTGTCATGAGGGTCTCTTTAAAAATTTGTCCATGACATCCATTAACACTTTTTGTACTAATCTCATTTCTCTACTTCCTTCACAACAGATTAGCTGGAAATGTTTTAACTTGCTGGATTTGATTCCACACTTTCTTTGCAAGTATTCAAGTCATATGCTTCTCCATCATTCTACCAAAGTTGTACTATTCCAGGTCACCAATTATCTACCTAACCATGCAGAGTCAAATTGGCAATTATCAGCTCTCCTTTTTCAGCCTAACAGTGAAATTAGCTAATAATTATATCTCCCTGAAATATCCTCTGAACCTAACATCTGGAATATCCATATTCACTTATTTTTTCTCTTTCTTTAGCTATCTCCAATCTCATTTTCTGCTTATTCTTATTCTATAAAATCCATTTCCCTTGAAAAAACTCCTGCCTTTATTTTTTTTTTCCTCTCTGTACTCAATTAAGTGCATGGATAATATCTTCAATTCCATGGTTTTATATATCATCTATAAGGTTAGACATTATGGTAAAGTGGGTATGCCATCACTTGGGATGCCTGCATGTGATATTGTAGTGCCTGGTTTGAAATTAGGCTACTTCACACGTTTGACTCAGCTTTCTGGTTTTGTGCCTGGAAAGTTGCAGTTGACAACCCAGTGTTTGGGTTCCTGCTACACATGTGAGAACCTTGATGGAATTCTTGACTTCTGACTTCTTACTGGCCTAAAACTGCTATTGTGGACATTTGTGAGTGAACCAAGAGGTAGACACACTCTCTGATGTGCCCTCTTTATGTCTTTCTTGGCCATTGCCTTTCAAATAAATGCATTTTAAAAATAATATATATGGATGAGGAAAGGTTATTTAATGGATGCAAAGACTAAGATAGGATTAAGAAGTTCTGATATTCTATTGCACAGCAAGGTCACCCTAGGTAATGATTATTTACTGCACTTTTTAAAATTTTTTACATTTTTTTAGATTTATTTATTTGTTCAAAAGTCAGAGTTACATAGAGAGGAGAGAGAGAGAGAGAGAGAGAGAGAGAGAGAGAGAGAGAGAGGTCTTCCATTGGATGGTTCACACCCCAGATGGCTGTGATGGATGGAGGTGCACTGATCTGCAGCCAGGAGCCAGGAGCTTCTTCCAGGTCTCCCATGTGGGAGCAGGGGCCCAAGGACTTGGGCCATCTTCTACTGTTATCCCAGGCCAAAACAGAGAGCTGGATCAGAAGAGGAGCAGCCAGACTAGAACCAGTGCCCATATGGGGTGCTGGTGCTTCAGGCGAGGGCATTAACCAGTTGTGCCACAGTGCCGACTCCATACTGCGCATTTTTCTATAAAAACACTATAAGAAATGATTTTAAACATTTCTATCAAAGTAAATGATAATGTTTAAAAAGATAGATATATTTAGCCTGATTGGGCATTAAATAATTTATGTGTATGTTGAAATAAATATATCTGATGGATACTTACAATTTTTATTTAAGTTAATTTTTTTAAATAATGAAAATAGGGGCCAGTGTTGTGTTGTGACACAATATGGTAAGCTGCTATTTGTAATACCCTCATCCTATGTTAGAGTGCTGATTTGAATCCCTGCTGCTCTGGTTCAAACACATCTCCCTGCTAATGCACCTGGATAGACAGTGGAAAATGGCCCAAATTCTTGGGCCCCCACTATGCATGTGGGACATCAGGATGCAATTCCTGTCTTTTGGCTTCAGCCTAGCCCAAACCTAACTCTTGTGGCTATTTGGGAAATAAATCAGCAGATTAGAGACCTTTCTCAGGGTGTTTGGGTGCTGTGGTGTTGCAGGTAAAGCTGCCGCCTGCAGTGCCGGCATCCTATATGGGCGCCAGTTCGAATCCCTGCTGCTCCACTTCTGATCCAGCTCTCTGCTATGGCCTGGGAAAGCAGTATAAGATGATCCCTGTACCCATTTGGGAGACCTGGAAGAAGCTCCTGGCTCCTGGCTTCAGATGAGCTCTGCTCCAGCCATTGTGGCCCATTGGGAATGAACCAGCAGATGGAAGACTTCTGTCTCTCTCTCTTTCTCTCTCCTTCTACTCACTCTCTGTGTAACTCTTTCAAATAAATAAATAAATCTTTTAAAAAGAGACCTCACTGTCTCTCCCTCATTTTCTGTCTCTTTCTCTGTCACTCTGCCTTTCAAATAAATAAATATATAAATAAATACTTAATAAAATTAAACAAAAATTAGCTATGTACCAATGAATCCTAAATTTATATATTTATTCTGGACCTCTTCTTTTTACTCACTTCTATTAATCTGCTGTACAATAACCCATTTAAATGTTTAATAAGAACATTCTCTAATCTGACATTCATCTCAATAGCTGAGAATTTCAATTTTCAATTGTTCAACTGCAAATAATCGTAGTGATGCTCATCAACTCATCAATCATCTTCTCTCTCTTTTCCTTTCACATAAACTAATTAATACATAAAAACCTCCCTGTTACTGTCTTTGAAATATTTCCCTTATATGACAATTTTTGACCCTATCCTTTCCTAGCGCTCTGGTCCATGTAATCACCATTTTTATTATGGGTTATTGAAATAGGCAGCTCTATTGTCTTTACTTCAATTGCATAATTTTCCATTTTTTAATAATCTCTATCTGGTTTTATTATTAATTTAGAAAATAGAGTAATTTACTTTCAAATGAAATTAAGGCATGTCATTCCACTTACAGAATTCTCTGATTGCCATTATTTCAGAACTAAACTTAAATCCTTTACCATGATCTAGAAGACATTCTCAAACTTACTTCCTGCTGTATTTTTATTGCTTTTATGCTAATGATGAAATTGGGTACTTTGAATTGGTCCTCTGGACCCAGTTCAGATGATTCCAATTTTGCTATAAAATCCAAGCAGCATAATCCAGAGCCATTTCATTAAATGCTTTCTTCTCTCCAGCAGCCTGATCAGGATGTTCACCTTGGCCACATCTAAGTCGGAGTTGCTTCACAGCTTGTCTGATCTGGTGATAGCTGACCTTGACATCCTCAAGCAATGCAAGTGTGTGTGGTCTTCCGTCTTCCTCATGGAAGCTCTGCTGTCAGGGGAATTGATGGCATGCTAATCTAACTTGTTTCTCCTGGAGGTGCACTTTTAGGGATCTTTGGGCTTCATCCAGAGTTACACTGTTTTATTTTTCTTCATTCCTTTCTTCCTTCTTCCCTCCCTATGTTTTTTTTCCTTTTCCTCCTCTTCCTCTTTGTCCACCCCAACTTCTACTACTACTACTACTGCTACTACTACTACTACTTCTCCTTCCTTCTCTTTTGCTCTTTCTCCCTTCTTCCCTCCCTCTATCTCTCTCTCTCTCCCTTTCTCTCCCTCTCTCCCTGTCTCTCTATTATAGGTGGCTGTGGATAGCTTTCAGTGCTGTTTTCTTGTCCTCAGCATTTGCCTTGACATCCACTTTGGAAGGGGCAGGAGCTTCTTTGTTTTGGTGCCATCTTGTTCAAAAAGGCCATATTTTCTCACTTTGTTTAAATATAATTTATGAGTCACTTTGTTTCAGAATTACACTGAAGGAGGAAAATCTAGTCACTCTGTATTTTTTTTGAAGATTTTCTTATGTATTGGAAAGGCAGTTACAGAGAGAGAAGGAGAAACAGAAAAAGAGAAGAGAGAGAGAGAGAGAGATATCTTCTATTGGCTGATTCACTTTGCAAATGGCAGCAGTGGCCAGGACTGGCCAGGATGAAGCTAGAGGCTTCATCTGGATCTCCTACATTGGTGGCAGGGGCCTGTACCCCACTCCATCTTCTCATCTGCTGCTTTTCTTGAGCCACCAATAGGGAGCTGGATAGGGTGTGGAAGAGGTGGGACTTGAACAGGTGGCCTTATGGGATTCCAGTGTTGCAGGCTGTGGCTTTACCAGTTACACCAGGATGCTGGTTCTAGTTATTATGAAAATTTATATAGTTAAGTATGTGAAAGTTTAAAGCAAACAATATCCTAAGTATATTGTCATTATTAGGAAGTTTGTAGAAAAATATATCTTGTAGCACTTTTTATCAGAGAAAAATGTATGTATTTTGGTAGTCAACCTCATTCACTATCTCATAGTTTTTTTTTTAACTTTTATTTAATGAATATAAATTTCCAAAGTACAAATTATGGAGTACAATGGCTTTTCCCTCAACTTCCCTCCCACCCACAACCCTCCCCTTTCCCGCTCCCTCTCCTCTTCCATTGACATCAAGATTCATTTTTAATTCTCTTTATATACAGAAGATTAGTTTAGCATATATTAAGTAAAGATTTCAACAGTTTGCACCCACATAGAAACACAAAGTGAAAAATACTATTTGAGTACTAGTTATAGCATTAAATCACTGTTCAGCACATTAAGGACATGAGGAGTAAGTGCACAGTGACTCCTGCTGTTGACTTAACAAATTGGCACTCTTGTTTATGGCATCAGTACTCAACTCTTGTCATGAGTTGCCAAGGCTATGGAAGCCTTTTGAGTTCACCGACTTTGATCATATTTAGGCAAGGTCATAGTCAGAATGGAAGTTCTCTCCTCCCTTCAGAGAAAGGTACCTCCTTCTTTGATGACCTGTTCTTTCCACTGGGATCTCACTCGCGGAGATCTTTCATTTAGGTCATTTTTTTTCCCAGAGTGTCTCGGCTTTCCATGCCTGAAATACTCTCATGGGCATTTCAGCCAGATCCGCATGCCTTAAGGGCTGATTCTGAGGCCAGAGTGCTGTTAGGACATCGTTCACTCTATGAGTCTGCTGTGTATCTTGCTTCCCATGTAGGATTGTTCGCTCCCTTTTTTTTTCTATCAGTTAGTTTTTGCAGACTAGTCTTGTTTATGTGATCCCTTTGGCTCTTAGTCCTATCATTATGATCAATTGTGAACAGAAATTGATCACTTGGACTAGTGAGATGGCATTGGTACATGCCACCTTGATAGGATTGAATTAGAATCCCCTGGTATGTTTCTAACTCTACCGTTTGGGGCAAGTCAGCATGAGCATGTCCCAAATCGCACATCTCTTCCCTCTCTTATTCCCACTCTTATATTTACCAGCAATCACTTTTCAGTTAAGTTTCAACACTTAAGAATAACTGTGTATCGATTACAGTATTCAACTAAAAGTATTAAGTAGAACAAACAAAAAAATACTAAGAGGGGTAACGTATTAAGTTGTTCATCAACAGTCAGGGTGAGGGCTGATCAAGTCACCGTTTCTCATAGTGTTCATTTCACTTTAACAGGTTTCCTTTTTGGTGCTCAGTTAGTTGTCACCTATCAAGGAGAACATATGATATTTGTCCCTTTGTGACTGGCTTATTTCACTCAGCATAATGTTTTCCAAATTCCTAACAGGGATCACTTTTCAGTTGAACTTTAAACACCTAAGAATAATTGTGTGTTAATTACAGAGTTCGACCAATAGTACTATAACAAAAAAAAATACTAACATGGATAAAGTATTACATTGTACATCAACAGTCAGGACAAGAGCTGATGAAGTCACTGTTTCTCATAGTGTCCATTTCACTTCAACAGGTTTCCCCTTTGGTGCTTAGTTAGTTGTCACCAATCAGGGAGAACATATGATATTTGTCCCTTTGGGACTGGCTTAGTTCACTCAGCATGATGTTTTCCAGACTCCTCCATCTTGTTGCAAATGACTGGGTTTCATTGTTTTTTTTTACTGCGGTATAGTATTCTAAAGAGTACATATCCCATAATTTCTTTATCCAGTCTTTTGTTGATGGGCATTAGGTTGGTTCCAGGTCTTGGCTATTGTGAATTGAGCTGCAATAAACATTAGGGTGCAGACTGCTTTTTTGTTTGCCAATTTCATTTCCTTTGGGTAAATTCCAAGGAATGGGATGGCTGGGTCAAACGGTAGGGTTATCTTCAGATTTCTGAGGAATCTCCAGGCTGACTTCCATAGTGACTTCACCACTTTGCATTCCCACCAACAGTGGGTTAGTGTCCCTTTTGCCCCACATCCTCGCCAGCATCTGTTGTTGGTAGATTTCTGAATGTGAGCCATTCTAACCAGGGTGAAGTGAAACCTCATTGTGGTTTTGGTTTGCATTTCCCTAATGGCGAGTGATCTTGAACATTTTTTCATGTGTCTGTTGGCCATTTGGATTTCCTCTTTTGAAAAATGTCTATTGAGGTCCTTAGCCCATCTCTTAAGTGGGTTGTTTGTTTTGATGTTGTGGAGTTTCTTCATTTCTTTGTAGATTCTGGTTATCAACCCTTTATCCGTTGCATAGTTTGCAAATATTTTTTTCCCATTCTGTCGGTTGCCTCTTCACTCTCCTGACTGTTTCTTTTGAAGTACAGAAACTTCTCAATTTGATGCAATCCCAAATGTTAATTTTGGCTTTGACTGCCTGTGCTTCTGGGGTATTTTCCAAGAAGTCTTTGCCGGTACCTATATCTTGCAGGGTTTCTCCAATGCTCTCTAATAATTTGATGGTGTCGGGTCATTTAAGTCTTTAATCCATGTGGAGTGAATTTTTGTGTAAGGTGCAAGGTAGGGGTCTTGCTTCATGATTGTGCATGTGGAAATCCAATTTTCCCAGCACCATTTATTGAATAGACTTTCCTTACTCCAGGGATTGGTTCTGGATCCTTGATCAAATATAAGTTGGCTGTAGATATTTGGCTTGATTTCTGGTGTTTCAATTCTGTTCCACTGGTCTATGCATCTGTTTCTGTACCAGTACCTTGCTGTTTTTATTACAACTGCCCTGTAGTATGTCCTGAAGTCTGGTATTGTGATGCCTCCGGCTTTGTTTTTGTTGTACAAGATTGCTTTAGCTATTCGAGGTCTCTTGTGTCTCCATATGAATTTCAGCATCATTCTTTCTAGATCTGAGAAGGTCTTCGGTATCTTGATTGCTATTGCATTGAATCTGTAAATTGCTTTTGGGAGAATGGACATTTTGATGACGTTGATTCTTCCAATCCATGAGCCCCGGAAGATTTTTCCA
This sequence comes from Oryctolagus cuniculus, assembly GCF_051225735.1. Lineage (NCBI taxonomy): Eukaryota > Metazoa > Chordata > Mammalia > Lagomorpha > Leporidae > Oryctolagus > Oryctolagus cuniculus. The sequence continues at coordinate 49,427,351 of NC_142887.1, read as the reverse complement.
TTTTTTGGTATCCTCTTCTATTTCTTTATTTAAGGTTTTGTAATTTTCATCGTAGAGATCTTTAACGTCCTTGGTTAAGTTTATTCCAAGGTATTTGATTGTTTTTGTAGCTATTTTGAATGGGATTGATCTTAGAAGTTCTTCCTCAGCCATGGCATTGCCTGTGTATGCAAACGCTGTTGATTTTTGTGCATGGATTTTATATCCTGCTGCTTTGCCAAACTCTTCTATGAGTTCCAATAGTCTCTTAGTAGAGTTCTTTGGATCCGCTAAATAAAGAATCATATCATCTGCAAAGAAGGATAGTTTGAGTTCTTCCTTCCCAATTTGTATCCCTTTAATTTCTTTTTCTTGCCTAATAGCTCTGGCTAAAACTTCCAGAACTATATTGACTAGCAGTGGTGAAAGTGGGCATCCCTGTCTGGTACCAGATCTCAGTGGAAATGCTTCCAACTTTTCCCTATTCACTAGGATGTTGGCTGTGGGTTTTTCATAAATTGTTTTGATTATATTGAGGAATGTTCCTTCTATACCCAATTTGCTTAGAGTTTTCATCATGAAAGGGTGTTGAATTTTATCAAATGCTTTCTCTGCATCTATTGAGATAATCATATGGTTTTTCTTCTGCAGTCTGTTAATGTGGTGTATCACATTGATTGATTTGCGAACATTGAACCATCCCTGCATATCAGGGATAAATCCCACTTGGTCTGGGTGGATGATTTTTCTGATGTGCTGTTGTATTCTATTGGTCAGAATTTTATTTAGGATTTTTGTGTCTATGTTCATCAGGGATATTGGTCTGTAATTTTCTTTCAGTGCTGCATCTTTCTCTGGCTTAGGGATTAAGGTGATGCTGGATTCATAGAAAGAATTTGGTAGGATTCCCTCTTTTTTGATGGTTCTGCATAGTTTGGAAGACTTGGAGTTAGTTCTTCTTTAAATGTCTGGTAGAATTCAGCAGTGAATCCATCTGGTCCTGGGCTTTTCTTTTTTTGGGAGGGCTTTTATTACTGTTTCAATTTCTGTCTCAGTTATGGGTCTGTTTAGGTTTTCTATGTCTTCCTGGTTAATTTAGGTAGGTTGCATGAGTCCAGGAATCTATCCATTTCTGATAGGTTTCCTTGTTTGCTGGCATACAGGTCCTTGTTGTAATTTCTGATGATTCTTTTTATTTCTGTGGTGTCTGTTGTTACGTTTCCTTTTTCATCTCTGATTTTATTGATTTGGGTCTCTTCTTTTTTTAGTTAGTTGGGCCAATGGGGTGTCAATTTTGCTTATTTTTTCAAAAAACCATCTCCTCATTTGGCTGATTTTTTGTAATTTTTTTTGGATTCAATCCTGTTAATTTCTTCTCTGATTTTAATTATTTCTCTTCTCCTACTAGATTTGGGTCTGGTTTGCTGCAGGTTTTCTAGATCCTTGAGATGCATTGATAGCTCATCTATTTGGTGCCTTTCCAATTTCTTGATGTAGGCACCTATTGATATAAACTTTCCTCTTAACACTGCTTTTGCTGTATCCCATAAGTTTTGGTATGTTGTGCTGTCATCCTCACTTACTTCCAGAAAATTTTTGATTTCTCTTTTGATTTCTTCTATGACCCATTGTTCATTCAGGAGCATGTTGTTCAATCTCCATGTGTTTGCATATGCTCTAGGGATTCCTGAGTTGCTAATTTCCAACTTCATTTCTTTATGGTCTGAGAAGCTGCATGGTATGATTCTAATTCTTTTGAATTTGCTGAGAGTTGCTTTATGACCTAGTATGTGGTCAGTCCTAGAGAAGGGTCCATGTACTGCTGAGAAGAATGTAAATGCTTTCTGTGTAGGATGAAAAGTTCTGTAGATATCTGTTAGATCCATTTGGGGTATAGTGTCATTTAAATCTACTGTCTCCTTTTTGATCTTCTGTCCTGTTGATCTGTCTATTTCTGAGAGTGCAGTATTGAAATCCCCCAGTACTATTGTATTGGAGTCTAAGTCTCCCTTTAAGTCCCTTAACAAATCTTTTAAATAAACCGGTGCCCTGTAATTAGGTGTATATACATTGATAATTGTTATATTTTCCTGTTAAATTGATCCGTTGATCATTATATGGTGCCCCTCTTTTTCTCTCTTAACAGTTTTTGTGGTAAAGTTTATGTTGTCCGATATTAAGATGGCTATGCCCACTCTTTTTTCATTTCTGTTGGCATGGTATATCTTTTTCCAGCCTTTCACTTTCAGTCTGTATGCATCTTTGCTGGAAAGATGTGTTTCTTGTAAGCAGCAAATAGATGGGTTTTGTTCCTTAACCCAGTCAGCCAATTGGTGTCTTTTAACTGGACAGTTCAGGCCATTAACGTTCAATGTGACTATTGATAAGTAGTAACTTTGCCCTGCCCTTTGCCAAAGATATTTTCTAATATATGTTTTGAACTTCCTGTGATCTTTTGCTGTGAGATTTCCTTCATTTACCTTCTTTCATATTGATGACCGTGTTTCTGTGTTTCTGTGTGTAACACATCTTTAAGCATCTTTTGCAGGGCTGGACAAGTGGCAACAAATTCTTTCAATTTCTCTTTTGTGAAAGGTCTTTATTTCACCTTCATTCACAAATGAGAGCTTTGCAGGGTATAATATTCTGGGCTGGCAATTTGTCTCTCTTAGTACCTGGGCTATGTCTTGCCATTCCCTTCTAGCTTGTAGTGTTTCTGATGATAAGTCAGCTGTGAGTCTAATTGGAGATCCTCTGAGAGTAATCTGACATTTCTCTCTTGTACATTTTAGGATCTTTTCTTTATATTTCACTGCGGTGAGTTTAATTACAACGTGACGTGGTGAGGATCTCTTTTGGTCATGTTTATTAGGGGTTCTATGAGCTTCCTGTACTAGGATGTCTCTGTCCTTCTCCAAACCTGGGAAATTTTCTGCTAGTATCTCACTAAAAAGGCCTTCTAATCCTTTCTCCCTCTCCATGCCTTCAGGAACTCCTAGAACCCGAATGTTGGATTTTTTAATAGTATCCTGAAGATTCCTGACAATATTTTTTAGATTTCTAATTTCCTCTTCTTTTCTTTGGTTTGACTGTATCCTTTCCTGTTCTCTGTCTTCCAAATCTGATATTCTCTCTTCTGCTTCACTCATTCTGTTTTGAAGGCTCTCTAATGTGTTTGTCATTTGATCAATTGAATTCTTCATTTCATTATGATTTATCATCACTATCACAGTTTCTTGTTCCACTAGTTGTTTCATTTCATTTTGATTCCTCCTTAATATTTCATTTTCACGAGAGAGATTTTCTATCTTGTCCATTAAGGATTTCTGTAGTTTAACAATTTGTTTTTGAGAACTTCTTAATGTTCTTATCAATGTTTTGAGATCCTCTTCTTGCATTTCTTCTATCTCATCATCTTCATAATCTTGAATTGGGGTGTCTATTTCATTTGGGGGCATCATAGTGTCTTTCTTGTTCTTGTTACCTCGGTTTCTGTGTTTGTTGTTTGGCATATTGGAGATATTCTTTGGTTTCTTCTCATTATACTGTGACTCTAGATTAAGTGGACTGTCTGCTTTTGATGGATCCTTAGAGGCTTTGATGGGTGTGGCCAGAGAGCTCTGTTTGGTTCTTCAGGGTTAAGGGTGTGCCAAAGGTGACTCACCCAGATTGTTCTCTCGCTTTCTTGCTCTCTCTTTTTTTTTTCTGACTCAGTTGGGAAGTAATTCCACACAGCTGAGTGGAATTGAGGGTAGTTGATGTATGAAATCTGGCCCCTGTGGGTATTTGTCTGGTTACCCTTGGGACCACACAGAGTTTATGCAGCCCTCAATGTTGTCTCAAATTTCTCAACAGTCTCACCAGTTTGCCCAAGTTACTGAGTTTGTGTACTTGGTGAGTTCTCTCGCCCGCCCCTCAGATTTTCACAGTCTCAGTTCATTAGCTCCTCACTTTCACTAACTAGGTCTTAACCTCCTGTTATTTCTCCCCACCAGAGTCAGGTTTTTCTGCTTGGCTAATGGCGGGCACCGCTTTACATACACAAAATGGCACCTGCTCTTTGTCTTGCTCGGCTTTGTAAGGTGAGTGGAGAGAGAGGCTAATGTCCGTGCTGGTTTTCCTTATTAGTTCATTTTTTCTCTCCTCCAGTCCACCTGGTGAACTTTTCCCAGTGGGGCTTTCATTCCCTCTAGGCTCTTTCTGCCTTTCCCCGCCAATGTCTTGGGTTACCGAAGTTTTTATCTCACCTCCCCTTCCAGCTCTGGCTGCCAGACTCTGCTGCACGGCTTCCATGGTGCTGTGGCTCCTGCGGCTCAGCTTCCACGTGGTGGGTGACCTTGCTCTCCCCGTAGGTCCTCTGTGTCACATCCACTAGATCCAGAAGAGTTTCCTCTGCAATTTTTTTGCTGAGCCTTTTCTTGTGGCTACAGTAACTCCACTTTTATTAAACTATCTTTCCCCAGACTATCAGTGCGTGCCCTCACTGTTCCACCATCTTGGCTCCACCTCCACTATCTCATAGTTTTAAATAAAAATACCAGCTGGCGCCGTGGCTCAGCAGGCTAATCCTTCACCTGCGGTGCCAGCACACCAAGTTATAGTCCCGGTCGGGGCACCAGATTCTATCCTGGTTGCTCCTCTTCCAGTCCAGCTCTCTGCTGTGGCCGGGGAGTGCAGTGGAGGATGCCCCAGGTCCTTGGATCAGTGCAGTGCACTGGCTGCAGCGTGCCGGCTGCAGTGGCCATTGGAGGTGAACCAATGGCAAAGGAAGACCTTCCTCTCTGGCTCTCTCTCTCACTGTCCACTCTGCCTGTCAAAAAAAAAACTATAAAAAAATAAAAATACCATGTTATGTTGAAAGAATCACATCACCTCCTAAGTTATAATAGGAAAATAAACAATGCAATATTAAAATAAACTTGTATATGCTCCGAAAACATATTTAACCTCTCTTAATGGCATAAATAGTAATTAAAACATTAAACATTGATATATATATGTAAAAAATTTACTCATAACAGAAGATAAATAGTATAAATGGTATAGAATATTAGCAATGGGTTTCCATCCTCAAGCCAAGTTTAATTGTTTGGTAGTGACTAGTTCAAACATGTTGATTGTGAGTAATGACTTCTCAGGAATGATTGCTATGGAGTTCAGAGGGAAGAACTGAATTAAAGATAGTGTGCTTCACTGTGTGTCTTATCAGTCATGGTAGAGGGACCTAACATTATTTTTCCCTCAGACATGTAGTTTACCTATTTTCCAGTTGAAAACACATAGATATGAATACAAAAAGGATAGTAACAAATATATAATATAGGCATTATGTATATTAAATTTCATGTACTGGTATTAAAATGAATAGGTATCATTAAAAAGTGAGTATGACTCCAAAGATTATGCAATGCTAATTTGTGTTTTTTGATACTGATCTTCTGTAATTTGAATCTTGCTTCTACAACATACCAAATACATGATACTAGTAAATATTCTT